>NW_016908335.1:1151023-1253584 GCF_001483705.2 Eufriesea mexicana | reverse complement strand
AGTGTGTTCTCTCGAACCCTTCAGCCAGGTTCTTATAGACCCTATGACGATCCCTTGCGTCAGTCAGTCCTGCTTCGAAAATTGATAATCTTGATGGTTCCTCGAAGCAGACATAGATCCCGATTCAGGGTGACACCATCCAAATAAAGACTCCTCTCACAGTTTATTTCACACCACCAAGAAATATAAAATATCGTGGTAAATATCGGATTAATAAGTCGAAACGAACTTTTGATTCCGATTTGTAGGAAGGATTTTAGTAAAACTAGGCTCTTTGCTTCTGGGTAACTTCTCTATTCTCTTCGTACTTTGGTCGGATAGTGCCCCAAAAACGCATCCCTCGCTGTTTTATAGGACGTGTCCCCTCTCCGTCGCCTTGTCTTCGCGTGTCCGTAGCTTCTTCCGCTGAGCTCCAGTCCAAACGGCCCAGCTTGGTGTCTAACATCCCCCTCTGTGCCTGTTGTCCTTGGGCCCCGGCGAGGCCCTCCTAGAACTCCAACGGAGAGCTGTCTCCCGCCGGAAGACAATAGGCCGCGGTGAAAGTTGCCCACAGATTATATGTTATATTTATCATCCGGTTATCACTGCTACGGCTCGTCACTCACTGCGGTTATCACTGCTACGGCACGTCACTCACTCTGCCTTATCGGTAACCGGAGCTCGTGTACTCTTACGTACTCCTACATCCTCTTACACGTTCCCGGGCCCCAAGGCCCCGGGTCGAGCTAGCCGAGTTTACGCCTTTCGATGGTCGACGGGAGTTTTAACCGGATTGTTCTTTCGTTAGGTGGGATTAACCTGGGCCTGCTTAGCATGCAAATGCTCGCAGACGCTGGCGCCTTGTCCGTCATGGCGGAATTTCTTTCGGGTAGCTCTCGATATCCGGGAACTTTTTAATCGCGTTAAGTCACGCTGCAGTTTCCAAGTGTGTCGCTGCCTCGAGGCTGAGGCTTAAGTGGTCCATGGGTTCCCTCGGTGGAGCGACGAATCGAGCTGGAGCCGGGGTCTTCGTGCATGGTGCGCGTCGAAATGAAAATCGATTCACGGTTATGTTTGTCGAGAGGCGACGGGGGAGGGGGTGGCAAGCGAAGAAGTTAATAAAGGGCCGGTGTCGGAAAGTTTAACGGCGTTGATGAGATGGTCTATAGATTCTCGAAATTAAGATCGGCACCGAGGAGGAATGATAATGCAGTTTTAAGGAGCCTTCGCGTGGTAAAGTAACGGGCGATCGCTCGCCACGGAAAGTCGAGGAATTAATAACGAGGATAGTAGCAACGAACTCTCGATTCGCGTTCTCTGTTTCCATCCCCGGGCTTGCACAGCGTCGTCGCAATTAACGCTTCGGAATATCGAGCTGTACGATTAAAAGTTCTCGTTAAAAAACTATCGGCCATTCTTTACACGTGTACGAAATACACCCGGCTCCTGGCCTTCCTTTTTCCCTCGACGATATTGCCCCATTGTTCTCCAAAGTCTCTACGCTGGGGCATAATAAATCATGTTCGCGATCTTCCGTTCTGCCTCTCTTTCGTCCCGCTTATGATAGCGTCGCTCGATTCGCTCGGACATCTAACGGGTAATTAATCACCGGAGTAAATAATCGATCGATCCATCTCCGAATATTCCGGGCACGTTCACCCTTCGAATCGAATAAACCGTGCAATTTGCTACCGGTGCCCGTGTCGCGAATGCAAAAGCTCGTCATAGGTAATGGAAGCGCCGTTAAGACGGATTCAAACCTAGTCCCGTATTTCGCTCCTCCCGAAACGCATCTCTCGCCGTTCCTCCTTCCATTTCTTTCGATTCCCGACGTGGCTATTAGCCGAAAGCATCGACCCGTGACCGAGTGTGCTTTTAGCCTCGGTCTGATCAACGATCCGTGGATCCACTCTATTTTTTCACTCTGCTCTCAGCATTTCTTCGACTCGCGCGTGTCGATACTGGCAATCGCGTATCGTTGGAATAAAAACACAGTGGAATTTTGAAATTTTGCGAGAAAATGGCGCTAGCGTTCACAGAATGTCACGAGGAACGTGTTCGCCGAGAGAGATGGCCTGTTAGGCCTCGAGAGCGGCAGGTATTTCCCGAGAGCCTGTAATTGCTTGGCGAGAGTTACGTTTTCCCGAAATTTGCCACGACTTCCGGCTGCGAGACAGAACCCACATTTGCTCGGACAGCGACGCCTGGCCGGAATTGCTCGCAGCTTCATCGGGGTCGGACAGGATACACCGAATGTCCTCTTCGGGGAAATTCATGCTCGTACTTGCGCTCGAGTTTGCGGCCGCGGATGGTCGATCAGACCGTGTTCTCGGTTGCTCGTTGCAACGACCCGTGTTCGCGTTTACGCCGGTGTTTGTTTCGTAACGCTGGGTGTAGCCTTCGAGTTCGCCGCGGAGGGTAGTTTCTCCGCGGTCGCGACCGGATATACGATTACCGCGCGACACCCTTTGAACACGGTAACCCGATAAGCGGGAACAGGCGAGAACAAAAGTAGGAATTTTTCTGCTTTATAAATGGAGATGGGGTCCTTCATCCGCGTCGAGCATTCTTTCAACGGGGGTGTATTTCTTTGCCTTCCCGCCACCCTTCTTTATTTCAATCTCCTCGTTCCGGTCCCTTTAACCGAGCCGTTTCTGCGCCAGCATGTCAGCCATTTCGCGGCCTCGTTCGCGTCCGACGAGATGGAGGAAAGTAGCCGAGTAAGTAACCGAGAAAGCAACCGAGAAAGCAAGCGAGGGTTGAAACGACGGGAACCGGCGTACGTCGAGTCGGAGGCCCGTTCCACGACCGGTTCGACCAAAGGGTCGTGAAGCGTGCAGTCCCGGGATCGCGGTACTCGCGCGGAGGGCTAAACGGAGACCGTAGGTAGCTCGGGGCTCGATATTAAATAGACAGAGCACGTATCGCGGAATGAAAACGGCGAACGGGGAAGAAGTAACTGGAAAAAAGTACCGGTCGGGCTATATCTCTTCTTTTTCCGGCGAGACCGTGTGGAATTTTTATCGAGTGCTTGAGGGAGCTGTTTATTACGCAGGTGTGGGTGAGAAATGGTGTAGCCGCCGAATGAGGTATAAAAGAAAAGTGGAGGATCGTATATAAAACGTCTCGGTGCACAGATGAGGCCGAGTGGAAAAAGAGCTGATTCTTCTTGGGGTTAGATACACGCGCGCACTGGTACACGGACGTACGCGAATTCCGTGGGAATTCATGGAAAGCGCGTTTAATACGGTAATACGGCAGGTTGGCCGTTTATTCCGCGAGAGAACAGGCGTCTGAAAGTGTATCGTTCCCACGAACCGATCCACGCGAATTTCAACCCGAACCCGGTTTTTCCCTCCGAAAAGCGCGCTCTCCGCCATTCGTAATTCTCGCCGAATATTCGAATCGTCTCGGTCCCCCGCTTTCAATAGCCCGGGAAAGTGGGAGGAACGGCCCCGTTCGTTAGATGTACATCGGTGAATCCGTGGTGTGTCTCAGGCTGAAACGACGACCCGACGTTAGCCGGCTGACTCGTTCTTTTCTTCGCGTAAACCGGCAGCAAGTTTCGCGGATAATACGGGAAAGTTGCGGAACGAGATGCCGGCGAGGAAAAGAATGGAAACGACGGGGGACAATCGCGGACGAAGCATCCGAAATTTCGCGGTGAAAACTTAAAATGGACTCTGTACCACGATTTTCCGCGGATAGAGGCGGAAAGAGAGGAAACGCGGAGCAAATCTCTGAACGCTGTTTGTCCGATGTTCCCGCGTTCCCTCTTTTTGCTCTTCCTGGGGGGCGCGTCGGCCGCAATTCGGGCAGGTCGCGCGAACTTTTCGAGAGGATAAAGAATCGAGGGTAGACGACCAAGAGACGAGCGAAACGAAAGGAGAGGAAAGGAGAGGAAAGGAGAGGAAACGAAAGGGAACGAAACGAACGTTTGGACCGGTTTGGAACGGTTGCCGGCGCTTAACGAAGCTAAAGCGATCGCGGGAAAACGTAAGCGCTCTTCATTGAATATTTAAACGACCGTCTTTTCTCTCCCGTCTTCCTTTTTCCCTTCATCCCGAGCGTGGAACTTTTTCGCGACTTAAGTCGGGACCACGGCTTCCGAGTCCTTTCTCGTACATTTCTCTTTTTCCACCGGTACCCACATCCCCGTTCTCTCTCCCCCCTCGCTCTTCGTCTCAGTTTATCTTTTCTCTCCGCCCGGAACAGCCGCGAGGAAAGTCAGCTTTTGTCTCGACGGTTTCGCGGAAAGAAATTGCAATATCTACTCGACACGGTGCATTTTCGCCGTTAACTAACGAACATCCTTCGTGGCTATCCGTTTGCCACGGCGTCGTCCCCCCTGGAGACGTCCGGCATCCCGTCTGCTCAGCCCGCTTGAAAAACCCGACGGTTCCCCCGCGAAAATAATTAGATCGCAACGAAATTGACTAAGCGCCAGGGACACGCCGCTAACCAGGGGATAATATTTTATCCCGATCTTTCGGTTCTTGCCCGTCGGGCACGCTTCTGGTTCGTATCGCGGTCAGAATCCCGGAGTCGTTTCTCATACGTCTCCCCCGTCGGCGAACATCCCTCGGGGCTGTCTGTCGTTTTTCTGACATTCGGTAAATAGAACACGCCGCCGAGCACTCGTAACTTTGCCCAAGTATACCTGACTTTCCGAAGGAAAAAACGCACTCGAGCTGAACTTGAGCGTGGCGCATCGTCTTAATCGTTTCGAGATTAACGTCATTACGCGAAACGACGCCGCGTCGTTTAACCCACACCAGTGGAATTACGTCTCTCGAACGCGAGAGCGCTCTCCAAATTATTTTTCACGCGTCTCTCTGATCCTTCCGCGTTTATATCCCTATTCCGTCGAACAACCGCGCGTTTTCGGTAATATCGCGGAGCAAATTCCATTTCCAGATCTCTCTTCCTCTCTCTCCCTCTCTCTCCCTCTCTCTCTGTCTCTCGGGTGAAATAGTCTCGGCGTCCCTTCGTTTTTTCCACCCCCGGATCGACGAAAGTTCGACAAACGATATTTACGTGGGACGCATAAGCCCTACGTTCGCGCGAGTCTTCGCCTTTTGAAAATGGGACTTTACCATTCGAGGTATGCGCCGCTTAAAACGCGAACGATTGTTCCTCCGCGGCTGATCGATGCGGCCCATAATTTTCTTTCGCACAAGGCCAACGTTCGCCCGGGAATTCATGAATACTTCCACGCGAATACCGCGAATGCCAACGGGTAATTTTCATAAATAACTCGCGTTTCAAACTCCGCCCGAATTTCAAGATCGAATATCTCGGCTTACGTAACCGTCCCTTTTTCTCTCAGCCTCTGAAACGTGTTCCCCGTGTTTCCGCCAGCCATCGATTCCTCCCCTGAAATTTTCATCGGATTCCTCCGCGATTACGACCGATCGATCCGGCAGGGACCGGAGAGCACGACGGATTTGGGACTCGATGGCAAGGGAGAGACGGCTAGCTAGACGGCAAACGGGTGTCATTTGTAACGAGTAACCGGAGAGATGGACGTCTGCCGGATATTTTAATCCGACGTTCCGAGCAAAACAGCGGGTCCAGGTCCGCAAAATCCTGGAACCAACTCCGCATCTACTCCTCGCTGCAAAAACCCACCCCGACTAGTCTACCCTCGAGCAACACGCGAGTCCCCCTCCCCCCTGTTTCTTCCTTCGTGCCGAGTAATTCGCGTCGATTAGCCAGGGGGGTTGGTGGTCGGCTAGCGAAGGCACGAGAGGCTCGTGGCCAACAGGTGTAGAATCGTCGCGGAGTTTGGGTGCTCGTTAGACGGCTATTCGGAAGGACAGGCTGTTGAGGGACAAACAAAAGTTTCTTTCTACTCACCTTGCCGAAGTTGGAGAGACCACCGATGCGTGCCACTTGGCCGGGTTCATCCGCTGTGCTGCATTCTGCCCTAACGAACCAATAGGTCAGTAACTCAATGGCAACAATCCTCGGCATTACTGTCGTACAATGCCCTCTAATCATAGAGTCCCACGTTCCTAATACCGGGCAACGCGGCTAGAATTGTCCGTCGAAGTAATGACTGCGGAGATTGCGCTTGTCTCGTATACAAACGTCTCGATTCTCAGCACCAGCGTCTGGGAGCATCGGGAGCCTTCGATCGATCGGGTCGCGTCTTGATCGTTAAAATAAGGGCGGGTTGGGAAACGTGGATCTCTGTCCGTGGCCGATTAATCGCTATTATCTTGACGAATTTGCCAAGGACGATAACGTTCGTCGACGGATTCGTAAACATCTCCCGCGTTGATAGGATTACCGGGAGACCTGCTAGGTGCGGCCCAGCCGGCACGGATTCCGAGGAGTCTCGGGAATTTCGGCACGATTATCGGTATTAGCACGATGTCCTCTAAGCCGGCAAACGGAACGATACCACGTCCGCGATTCCGAGTGACGCGATAATCGATGCTCGGAAAGGGTACCCGCGAGCGATGGACCAGAGATTGGACCAGATATTTGATTCCATGTTTAGGTTATCAGATACTTCACCGATTTTTTTTATCCATGATACTGTAGCGACCATCATTCTCACCCTCGCCACTAGATGGATTACCTCCTATATACCTTTCTATATATAATATACGTAGGATCGGATTTTGGGTGGATGGACTTAAGATAGTATCGTTGGTCCCTTAACCCTTTGCACTGGACGAATTTTTGGCTAGAGGAGAGTAGAAACTCAAAGATTCTCTACTAAAAGAACTGACGATACTTTTTGCAGCAGTAAATAAAGAATTGTAGAATTATTTCTTTTTTGGCTAGAGGAGAGTAGAAACTCAAAGATTCTCTACTAAAAGAACTGACGATACTTTTTGGAGCAGTAAATAAAGAATTGTAGAATTATTTGATTTCGATACCTCGCACATTGTTACATTGCATTAAATTTGATATATTAATTAATATCGATCTTCAAAATTTTATGAAACGGTGACTGGAGCTCATCTCTCGAGCGCAAAGGGTTAATGGAATAAAATAAGCTTATAAACATAATGACGACTATGAAACAAGAGAGATTCGCTATGGGCACGCTCTTCTGATCTTTCTTAGACTGACTTGAACTTCTTGCATACTCTCTGATTGACACACTGGCACATTCTTAAAAACTGCAAAAAGACTGGCTTAAAGAACTCTTAAAGACTGACTCGCCCGCGCCCTTGCATCCTTATTTACACCATTCATTCTGTCCTTTTTCATACCCAGGTTTTTCTTCCCAATCATGCCCCTTTTCCACGCAGCCTCGGTGGGCCAGGTACTTCAACCACTCTGAACGCATCCCTAAACTTTCACTGGACTCTACCATAAATATTCTTTGCAGTCAATCCTCGTTCCAATCCTACATATATAACTTCCCGTGCTTGCAATAGTATCTCGGTCTGAGGCAGGGCCTGCTAGGTAACCTTACCGACGAGTCCATTAGCAGGCCCGAGACGAAACGCTTAACCCTTTTCCTTTCATAGTACCTGCAACCAGCCGACTTCAGCAACCGTGGGGGAGGACCCCCTACAATACTATGAGCGAAAGATCCTATTTTCTACTACGATATTTGTTTCCATGTGTACGCATCCGTGGCAACGTATGCTTCGTCCGTGGCTAAGAATCCTTCCTAGCTAGACCTATTCAGAGCAATTAACGTAGAATTTCGTATTTATTAAAAGTAATTATACATTTTACTCGCATACGCTCGCTAGCACGCTTTTCCATGCACTGCCCTTTCGCGCAGTCATTCTCATTTTTTAAAACCCTCACACACGTATTCGCACACTCTCGTAACTAGGAAAACGACCATTCGCGTTCCTCACCCAAACCCAGGAACTTAAGAAATATAAATACACGCTCGCTCCTACCGCACAGTCCAAGCACTTCACTCCGCATGCAATGTCCACATGCAATGCATTCGCTCACCCTATATTAATTAATTATAAACTTCGTTAAATTAATATTCCAATATGTCGGGACTGCAAATGCGAACGATAAGACAATTCGTAATATTCATTCTCAAACACTGAGTCAATGGCAGACTGTTTTATCTCTTTATTATCAGAGGCTTATTATCATGATTCGCGGACAATTTAGGCCATTTGAGGACCACTTGTGTCAGTCCCTAGTAAAGGACAATAAACCTCTGCTGGATGAAAGGCATACCAAATTTATTTAATCATCAACCACGAAAGTCGTCGAAACACACCCCTAACAGACATACAGAACCAACAGAAGGATGCAATCAAACTCATAAAGACTCTGATACACGGGACATGTCTAGTGAAAAACGGAATTCAGCATACGCAATTCACAATACAGACATCGTTTATTCTCTGTATCATAGTGTATCAAGAGGATAATTGAACTATAATCCGATCAACGAAACGAAATACCGAATGCAAGGATTGTACATGACGAGTGCGTGATCAGACTAGAGCCAATTCGCAGTACCTGGGCCCATTGATTACGTGGAACATTTTGGGGAACAGTGTGTAAGGGGGGTTTACTAATATTCAACAAGAACTGGCCACTAATACTCTTTCTTGAAAACTGTCTCTCAGTAACTCCTCTCAACTCACTGTCTTGGAACTGTCTAGAAACTGTCTTGGAACTGTCTAGGAACTGTCTAGGAACTGTCTAAGCACTGTCTCGTACGTTTCTGAACCTGCCCTTTTAAGGATGGATCTCCTTTGTTCATTGATCGCGGATCAAGGGGATCGCCGCTTCGATTTGAGACCCCGGTTATCATTGCTACGTGCTCCTCACTCACGCCGCCTTATCGGTAACCAGAGCTCGCCTAATCTTATATATTCTTACAAGTGAAACAGCGTGAATTCCGAATATTCTTTCAAATTCTTCGGTTTATTCCGATCTGACGAAAAGTTCACGATAACTGAGCAGAAGTCGTTGCTGAAGGAGTGGAAGCTCAAGAAAATGGACCAATGTCTGCAGACCACTTAAGACCACTTGACACTATGTTCTTTCAAATTCTTCGGTTTATTCCGATCTGACGAAAAGTTCACGATAACTGAGCAGAAGTCGTTTCTGAAGGAGTGGAAGCTCAAGAAAATGGACCAATGTCTGCAGCCACTTAAGACCACTTGACACTATGCCGTCCGGTGGCACCACGTTGGTGTCATGCGAAAACTATCCAACAAATGCCGGTGACACCACGTTGTTATCATGGACAAATGGTGAGTCAGTCCTACCAGCGCCAAACAAAAGAATCTCGATTAGACGTGCGGATGGCATAATGTTAACACGTTAAGTGCCACGCTGGTCTCCAAGGAACCGGCGTTCGGGCCCAGACTAGGACCAAAAGGTGCTAACTTTTGATGTTAAATTTTTCGCTATCTTTGGATCTAACGTTTGGACCTAACGGATTCCTGTTATAACAATTGGTACAGTATCTCCGAATTTTATAAACACTTGGCCCACCGTCGGTGGCTCACTTGACGGCCGAGTCTGGGCTTGAACGGAGTGGCAAGCAAAACGGGCTGGGCACTTAACGTGTTAACTGATCGCATAGACGTTAATGTAAAACATTGGTATCTCTTTGAACGGATTATAGTGAAGTATCGCAGGATTTTCACCTCGTGTATAGGTAACTTTAGCTTAGATACGTCAGGCCCTTAGCATGACCATATTTTGTCATGTTGGGGGAGGCTTTTGGAGAAGATATAAAAGACAGAAGTAGTTAGTGAGCATTCATTGGAAGAAAGTTCTTGAGAGACAGTTCTTTAGAGGAGTTCTTGGTTGTGTTTTAGTTGTGAGCCATTAGTTGTAAGTCTGAATGTCATTGAGTTGAGCGGAGTCTTCAGTTGTAGATATAGATTCGTATGCTTAATCGTCACCCATATATTGTTAACTTATTATTAATTAACGAATAGTCCGTATTTACCACCATGAAACCCATAGTCTCTACAATAGTTTATAAGAGGACTTAAACGTCACGAGATTAATTGTCCTCGTAATCCTGTCGGACAGAACACAAGCATATTTTCGCCTGAAATATCTCGGAATCTAAATCCGAGCAGCGGTAACAGAGGAAGATCGTTTAAAATAGTGTCCCTGAAGATATACATCGCGAGCCAAAGTTAGCGTCGCGAATAGGGTCGAGGAGACTCCATGGTTGAAAATAAGTCGAAAATCGAGAATGAATAGCATCGCCACTGTGCAAAAATAATCACGGTGGCCGACCTTAGCGAAATCGGCAACGTCAATCGTCGGATGCACTTCAAGCTCGATTGATTTCGTACGATTTTCTCTTTCTCGATTTCCGTCTTACTTTTAATCTTCGTGGAATCTCCGTGACCGCTAATTTCGATCCGATCTTCATTTCCATACGATCGAAATCGGCGAAACATTCGGAAACGACAATGTCCCCGCCACCAGTTGAAACGTCTCCTCGCGTAGATATTTATCAGCGCGTGGGAACCTATCGGAGTCGTAAAACGCGCGGTCGATGCCGGAAATTCCGGGACGCGGATAATATTGTTACGGTTCCATTAATCCGCGCATGATTCATCGGCCCGTTGGTTACGTAATGTCGCGTATAAATAAAGGGACTGGCTTTACCGGCGATATAAATTTCGCGGCCGAAAGACACAGTCGTCCATCATCGGACCGCGGGTGCCTGAGCTTTTTAACCGCGGTTTCGCCTTCGACCCCCCCAATCGTGCACCCTGCGCGTCGCGAGTTAGCCGCCAACTTCCGGCCGCCATTAAACCCTCCATTAAAAGCTGTCCTGTACTCGCTGTTTATCGACCAAGACGATACACCGCGAAAGTCTTATTCTCGGTGTCGTAGTAGAAACTAAATAATAAAGTAAACTCTACATCCTAGCGATATTGGGGGTAATCTCTTCCTCTACGTTTTGTCTTCTGTCAGTGCGTGTCTTTTGTCTTCCGTTTTCTGGAGACGTCTTGTGACCTGCGTGACCCTAAACTGGTCAGTTCTAACCGTTCGCCTGTTTAACACGTTGACTGCCAAACAAACATTTCACGATTCCGGTCTAAGAAGCCAATTTGATTTAATCACGTTATATTATTATTTTATGTTATATTTTTGTGTTATATTTTTATTTGTAATATATAGCAATAATGGAAAAGCTTAAAAAATATTTTTAAGGAATATATTACGAATTATCTCGTAGTTGGGGTGCAAGATTGTTCAAAAAATGATCACAAACCATAAAAATATTATTCCGCATGAACAAACTTGTATGAACTTTTTCTTCTTGAATTATGCTACAGTTATACTACGGGTTTCCTCGTAGCTGTACAAGTATGGCAAATAATGAAGGGACGAGATAACTCGTAGTAGGCATACTGGGCAAGGAAACAACCTACGAGATACCTAGTATTTGGCAGTCAACGTGTTAATAAACACCTATACAATTTTTCTACCGTTTCCACTGACTACTATTCCTCTGCGTTATAACCCTTTAACACCCGGAGACACACCTTTGGTTCCATTTCTTAGAGTGAGAGACGTGGGCTAGGAGCTTTTAACAGCGTTACAGTGTAGATGATCGAAGTAGACGTTGAAACTTCGTATTAAACCGAGCTATTGGGACACAATTGGCTCTCGAAGTATATATCATCATTTCGTGTCCTTTCGAGTTAACGTTGTTATCTTTCTTCGATTCGTTTAGCTCCATAAGTCCTGGCGGAAGGTTCTGGTCTGGCTCACTTTAGAAAGTTCTTTGGTGTCTGGGGATGTACGGTTAAAAGGGAATTTCAAAATTTTAAGAATTACAAAAGTTATCGAGGATCTTATGCGACTGGCAGGTTACTCGAACCTGTACGAAATGAAATAATAATTTGTTTTATTTCTGTCATTGAGTGCATGATTTACGAAGCAAGATATATACTTAATGGCATCGTTAACTGTTCCCAAAGTTTATGTATGTTTAATTTAGATTTATTCCATATATCTTTAAGACACCATAATTTTTGGAAACAGGAGTAGCACAAGTACCTTTACGGTCACTACAATTGTTTGAACAGAATTTTTATTAATGTTAACCGTTTCTCCCAATCCTTAACCCTTTGCACTCGACGACTTTTTCGTTACGGAAAAATAGTAATTCGAAGACATTCTGTCATAGAGCCGACGATATTTTTAAAATGGTAAATGAGAAATCATATACAAATTAAGACGTAGAATTATTTTTCTTCCACATTCCACACATCGTTAGGTAATTTTAAATTTGATATATTAATTAACGTCGATCTTTATAATCTGAATAAATGGTGACTAAGAGTCACCCCTCGAGTGCAAAGGGTTAAATTTCTTCTGTTCACCTACTCATTTTAAGCATAGTATATTGTATCTTTTTTTCGGCCATCAACAAATCTAGATGACTCTGTACTATATTATTATTTTTCTTGTTACCAAAGGGTTATTACCCGTTAAGGTAAATAAATAAATAAATTATATAAAACATTATAAAAATTCACGTAAAATGTAATATTTTTAAAAAATATGGTATAATAGGTTAATGAAAATTTAAATCGTCTGTGACTCAGACATTTTGACTTGTAGAATTGTCCTTGTAAAAATGTTCAACGAATAAATTAGTACTGTACATTTTCCACAGTGCATTTGGCACAGATGCATTTCGTGTCGACGGATCTTTGATTGCAACAACAAGGACTTTAAATCACCGAGTTAATTCGTATTGTATTATAACATATTATTAGCTCGTAGTGTTTTCATCAAATACGCCATATCTTTTGTTGCGTGACGACGGTTTGATAACTGGTTCTTGGAAGCCATCGAGGTCTAACATTTTCTTTCTCATGCGTATCTAGACTTAAACGCAATCCTGAAGTCAAAGGCAACTTAACGTATCAAGTACAGCGATGTTAATTAACCCTTAATCAGATTTAACCACCCTCAAAGTGGTGAAATTTATAGATCAAATTCCGGTAAAATTTGTTTTACTTTAAAAAATATTATTACTATTTTATCGCAACTTTTATGTATTTTTCCACTAATCTAATACGTGTATAACATGCAATTAACACGTATTAAAACTTCTAGGGACAGCTGCATTATTTTCGAATTTTTCTTATAGATCAAATTTTGATAAAATTTGTTTTATTTTAAAAAATACTACTAGTATTTTATCGCCAATTTTATGTCATTTTCGATCAATCTCATATGTGTATACATGTAAGTAACATATATCAAACCTTCGACGGACAACTGTATCATTTTCGAATTTTGTTTATTAATCAAATTCCAATAAAATTTGTTTTATTTTAAAAAATACTACTAGTATTTTATCGCAACTTTTATATATTTTTCGACCAATCTAATACGTGTATAACATTTAATTAACATGTATCGAACCTTCGAGGGACAACTGTATTATTTTCGAATTTCTCTTATAAATCAAATTCCGATAAAATTTGTTTTATTTTAAAAAATACTACTAGTATTTTGTCGCCAATTTTATGTCATTTTCGACCAATCTAACATGTGTACAACATGTAATTAATATCTATCGAAACTTTGAGGGACAGCTGTATCATTTCTGAATTTCTCTTATAAATCAAATTCCGATAAAATTTGTCTTACTTTAAAAAATACTACTAGTATGTTATCGCCAATTTTATGTAATTTTCCATCAAACTAATATACGTACAACGTGTAATTAACATGTATGGAAACTTCGAGGGGCAGCTGCATAATTCTCGAATTTCTGTCTTACGTCAATGATCCACGCTGCTTCGCGATGCACCTCGAGTAGCAACTCTTACAGCGAACAGCGATTTTAATTTTACACGTGGCGTGTGCGGGTTTAAAATAAATTCGAGCTTTATTCCGGGGTAGACTCGAGAGACGTGTCTCTCGCAAAAGCTGTCGGTTCGGTCGAGACTTTTTATTGCTCCCCGCCCGGTTTCCCGCATTGTCGTTCGTTTTTCTCGGCCTCCTATGTATAGTCGGTGCAGTCGGTGTCGTCTGGAAAAAGGGAATTCGTCCATTGTTTGTTCTAGAATAATATTTCTGTACACGTCCGTTGCCGGCAGCTGGGTCGCGCCGTTTTCAACCCTTACGTAATTCCGAATCTCTTCGCCGCATCGCGAACTTGAAACTGAAACAGTTGCCTGGGCCGCGTTGCAGAGACACCGCCATCGCGGCGAATTTTCATACGTGTTCGAATCGAGTAGGTACCATATCTCGGACATGTCTCGAATTCAGCTCCCGACTCGGTCGAGATCTCGAAGATCCGTAACCACAATCGTCAGTCCATCATTGAAATTCTACGTATGTAGGGACATACTTTGCTAGGCGAAATACGAGGAATAAAGATGTTATTTAACACTAGAACTACCGATCTTTAAGGGGTACCAAACTATAACGTGCACAGATTATAGTAATTTCAGCGGTACGATGAATACGAGTGAATATATCGATTACAGTTCTTTGTTAATACGAGTTGATACCAATTTTATTCTTAAAACAGGTGTATGTGTTCGTATCATTCAAACCTCGTATAGGACTCTCACCCACAGGACTGACCTAGGACAGCCCTTGCACCCTCATTTAACCCTTCGCACTCGAGAGGCACACTTCAGTCGCCATTTGATAAAATTTCGAAGCTAGATATTAATTAATATATCAAATTTAAAATAATATAACATTCTACGTGTTAATTATTATACGATTTCTTATTTGCTGCTCAGAAAATATCATCAGCCTTATAGCAAAAAATTCCTTAGCCGAAAAAGGGTTAAACCTTGCACTCTGTCTTCTTTCTCAATCACGCATTTCTCATAGCCTCGCTCTCGAGGTGGGTCACCTGCCCTAAATATTCAGTTACCTTTCGCTCTTCATTTACATTCTATACAGTCATAAATACCCCTTCTATCCGATCCTTGCACGCAGTCACTGGACCTTCGACCTGAACCCTAGGTTGCTGTTTATTGCCCGTCACCAATTAGATAGGTCCAAGGGTTCCTCTGCATTTACCTTCAAACCTACTATTCCTCCACGTATTTACTCGAAATTCCAGAATTTCGGTACGAATCGGAATTGGTCCGTGGAATATTTCTATTTGGTAGATATAATCGGGTAGATACAATCGCATCTCCATTCGCGACGCGATCACGCTACCCATCAAAGCTATCTTCATCCCCGGTTCGAACGCGGTATTTCTATCCATAAATCGCTGCGAAGAAACGCGATGATCGATGCGCGCGCGATAACGCATTATGATAAATTACCCCGGACAGAGGTCTTTATACGCGACTACGCATGGGCGCGCGACAATCGTGAAAATCGGTCGGCGCGATCGTGAGCGATTACCCGATTTTCAGGGATTTTCGCGCGGGCAACCCGACCGGTAGCGTTATCGGGCATTGTCTCGATTGGCAAACTCACCAAGGCGTGTTACACGTGTGCGTGAGAGTGAGATATCTTGCACCCAGCTCGTACAGCATCCTTAGAACTGCCAGGCTCGTGCCAACCGCGTGGCCTCCTTCGACCCCTATCAGGCTCGCTAATCTACCCTCCTTGTGCGCCCGCTCTATACCTGAAAGCACACGTTAAATCTCTCTAGAATACTCTCGATTGCCGTTATTATCATTGCTCTAATTATCCCCCCCCCCGCCGCCCCCCGTAGATACCATGTGTTCCAACTTCCACCTTTATCGCGGATCTTCTCGAGCACCGTCCATTCGGCTAATCATTACCGACTCCTTCGGTTTAGAACCCTGGACGAGCTGCATCGTACGAATTCTAAGCTATGGCGATTAATTAGCGTCGGCTGTCACTTTCGATCGTCGATTTAATCGAATCGTTTAAATTGGCCATCGTCGGTGGACAGCGTTATCAGTCGGATCATTAACCACTTGCGCTATAAAGACGTGCCACGCACGTCGAGATGCTTTTGTTCCAAAGCCGCCAGCGACGTGTATACCACGTCGATAGGCATTTATCGCGGAAACGAAAACGACGTGTCCGTCACGTCGACTAACAGTTAGCTCGCAGACGCGGTGCGCATGTTATATTGTAGAGTGTGGCACTGCAACCGAAAGTTAAATCGTAACGCAAGTGGTTAACACGTTGACTGCCATGGGGGTCACCGGTGACCGGCACTCAACTTGGCGGTGGCGTCACGGGGGCCACCAGTGACCGGCGACGCGACCATTACTAAAAATACATAATTAGAGTAAATATCCATACTGATAAATTTTTAAATAGTACCATTGTTACTGTAATGGTTCGAAGAAATTAATGCCACACAGAACATGCAAAAATAATTTTATTTATACAAAGAAAAGGTGAACCAAAACAGTCGGCACAATATATCTCCACTTTTTTAGTGCAATTCTTTGCTCTCATTCTTCCTAGCTGATTTGAATTATTTTCATAGCACACTTTGCAAAATCGCCTTACATTTCGCACACTTACAGGTTTCTTTTTAAATTCGTGACGACGTTTTTCCTGTACGTAATTGCTCGATGAAATGCAATCTTCGTGATCAGAATATTTCACTAAATACATGGCTAACTTCATCCTAAAATCGGGAATTGAAATATTTTTTCGAGGTGCTTTTTAAACAATTGATAATGGCAAAAATGGTCTACAGCGCCGCGCGGGTCACAGGTGACCCCCACCGCGAAAAATGCATTAAACCCGATTATACAACTCACCTTATCTGCTGTAAATAATATTTCAACGTAATATGCATCGCATAATAAAATATTCATGTTGGCACCATGGGCAAACCACGTAAAATGCGCGCGGCAGTTAATTACGACGCGTAAAGGGGGCTCGATGAATCCCGATGAAGGAATAATGGGACGTCTTTCGAAGGAGGAATTCTTCTCGCGGCATTTTGTCAGCGTTTAGTGAGCGTGCCGCGAATTCGATTGCCGTCGGTTTAGTCGTTTTAATCGAGTCCGGCCGTGTAAAGGTGGGGCCACCGGGCTCCGCGAAATCGGATTCGCGGGCTCGGTGTCGTTCGGATTCGATTAAAACACCGCGTACAAATTGCGTTAGGTCGCCGGTACCGGGATACCGATATAGGTACGCGTATAACGCACGGAACACGCGTGCACCGTGTGTCGCTGCGCGGCGCTGCCGCTGACCCCCGCCATGTTCATCCCCCGAGCGCCATTCATCGCGCGGAATTCGAACTTTTCCGCTTTCCACCGCACGCGATGTAGTCCGTCCGCGTTAATGGAAGCGCGATCCTGCGGCTGGACGAATTCACCCATAATCTCCATCAGCCGAATCGACTAACCCTGTCTGCCTCGCGTAATCTCTTCGTTTATCGCAACTTCCTCGTAATTAATGCTTTGTTGGCTGATCCTCGTTTCCTTCGAGCTTTTCGCATCTGAGGTGGTGTCTTGGAAGCGTGATGTGTCGTAGGATCTCCTGTTATTATCTTTAGCGAAGTGTACGCGTCTTCTACTTCTACTTCGGCGAGTCTAAAACTTCGGGGTCGGGGTCCTTGGGGAGTTATAACACCCCTGTTGAGAAATCCCGTATCGGATGCTGCGACTTTTCAGATAGTAAGGAGCGTTACTCGCGATTCCTACGTTTTGGCAGACATAATTTTCTCGTTATATATAGCTTGCAAGTCGAAGCGATCTTGCGAGGTGGTTGGGTAATACGTCTAGCTTCGTTTATTCGAGAAAACGCTGAAAATTGTAGGAAATGGAAGGAACAGAGGGAAGAAACATTAATTATTCTTCTAATGATGCGAATGACGCAATCTGCTTCGAGTTCCTTGAATTTTGTACTTTTTCTGGTTTTATAAGTTACATATCGAATTATAATACTTTTACGTGTATTATGTTCGTGTTTCAAGGATGTTAATTATTCTTCGTTATTAAACGAGTTTAAATTATTATTTCTTCTCGTACTTAGATTCGACGAGCTTCTCGCGTGTGCATTACAATTCGCGTTTAATTTTGTTGTAGTAAAAATGAATACTAAAATAAAAGCTACATCCTAGCGATGCGGGGCGATTCCTTTTCTTGCGTTTTGCCTTTTGTCTTCCGTTTTCTGGAGACGTTTTGTGACCTGTGCGTGGTCCAAAATAGACCAGTTCTAACCGTTTGCACGTTTAACACTTTGACTGCCAGGTTGGTCATATATGACCGGTCACGGTTTCTCCTGTGACATCACGGTGGTCATTGTTGACCGGGGCACTTGAACTATATTGAGTGAAAATTGAACGAATTGAATGAAAATTGACAGTTAGTGCACTTTGCAATAATCGCTAATTAGAAGATACATTGAAATAAAAAGTGCCCCATTGAACGATTAAAAATTTTTATTAGAATATCAAAAACTTATTAAAACAAATCTTGTATTTAGAGGTGCAGTCCCGTGGAAATAGGCGTGGCAGTCAAAGGGTTAACCCTTTGCACTCGAGAGGTGAGTTTCAGTCACCATTTCATAAAATTTGGAAGATCGATATTAATTAATATAACAAATTTAATGCAGTATAACAGTGTGCAAGGTATCGAAATCAACTAATTCTATATTTCTATTATTATACAATTTTTTATTTACCGCTCAAAAAAATAGAAAATCTTTGAATTTCTACTCTTCTCTAGCCAAAAGTCGTCGAGTGCAAAGGGTTAATAATCATCTGTGCAGACTACTATTTCTTTGCATTATAACCCCTTAACAAATTTATTTGAGAATTATAATCAGTCTCCTTCCTCTAGACGTAAAAGACAATTTTATCCGTGTAATTAGACAGGCAAGGTGTCCGCTTATTTTGAGAATCAGTTAAGTCAAATTCCGTTTAATTCGTTTGCCACAGGATTAATTCCCGGAACCGTTCGAAATGGAATCTAGAGAAAAATCGAGAACAAAGCTCCAGTTATCCGCGACTTTAATTTCTTGTGGAGCAGGGTTGGCTAGCCATCGCGCTGTATCAACCTCTCGACGGAAGAGTTGAAACAGGAACGCCAGCAGCGAGCCGCAAGCTGTCGATGAACCTGGATTTACCGTGTCCGTTGATTTATGCGGTTGATTTATATTTCGATCCACACGGTCCTATTTGTTCCTCGATTACGTTTCCACGTTGTCCTCCTCGGAGGAGGATCTCGCTTTCTTCCTCTCGATCCCTAGAAATTTCTAATCGTCTGCCATTCTCCTTGTATTCCCGATATCGCGAGGTCCAAGTGATCTGAGTGGCTGGTGGGATCTATCGATCCATAGATTTACTCCGCTACCCGTCCGATGCTAACTTTTCCGCGTTAGCAGACGTTCCCGGTCTTTAAATGGCGACTGAATAAGTTATCCGATGATATCGCGCGAGAATTATAAGCGACGGCTCATCCTTCCATCGTTGGTCGTAAATTCTCCCGTGTCGGGCACCCGAGGCGTTTTCAACTATTGTTCCAAAGTAACCTTGCGATAGGACGCTGCGCGACGTAAGTTCGCGGGCCAGGGCCAACGACCGTTCGAGGTAAACACGTGTTCCTCGCGAGGTACGTCGTTTCTTGGAATCCTGCGATGGTACAAAGTCGTCGATAAGCCGTGGACGAAAACACGCGTGGACGGAAACGTGCGCGAGGATAGGCTCCTGCGATGGCTCCGACGTCATCGATAAGCCGTAAACGAAAACACGCGTGGACCTTGGTTCGAAAGGTGCGTGGGAACGGGCTCCTGCGATGGCTCCGACGTCGCCGATAAGCCGTAAGCGAAAACACGCGTGGACCGTGGTTCGAAACGCGAGTAAGGACGGCCACGTGTCGAAGCAGTCTACCGGAGAGCGTCAGTGAGGTAGGACGTTTCGAGTGTCGTTTCGCGTGGTGCGTGTGTGCTTCGGTGATACCTCGGGCAGCTGGAATCATCGATAATTCAGCGATGACGTAAGTAATTCGACCGTTTGTTTATTCCGACATTCGATAGGATGTAAAAGGGAGAGGGGGAAAGAATAAAAATCGCGTTATTGTTTTACGCGATCGGTATCGAGCGGCAGTTGAAATTCTGTCGATGTTACGTGTCGCATAAATCAGTCGGAAAACACGGGACATGTTTTTGCAGTGGCAAAAAGCAGCTTGCAAATTTTGAACAATCGTTCCTTTATACGTTCGGGTGAAGTATATACGGCTACGTATCGCATGTCTATTTACATATGCATGTGCATGCCGACATGCAGTCGCCGTGGTTCGGCTTATCGAACGCGGTAGAACGGTCGGAACGGCTTGACGTTTTTCCATTTCAGTTGAAATTTACAACTGGCTGGATCTTCCCCGCTGTCCGACATTTTCTCATCAGAACCACCACGCCGCGTCCCCCTCGGAGGGTTGCATCGCGGAGGAGCGAATTATCGCGGAAATCGCGGTCGATGCGCGTCTCGCGTGATCGCGAACCCGCGAACCGCTCGAGATCGGATCGGTGCACCTCTACCGTCAGGGAGTCGATCAAAATTCTCGCTCGTTCCCTTTGAAAATTATCCCCCGCACTCGTCGTCTAACGAGTTTCCTCCCTCTTCTTTGTACCGCTTTCTTCGACCTTGTTCTACCACCCCGGCGTGACGCGGGTATCGAGTTTAGACGATGAGACGTTGAACGCGCTATGGTGGCCCTTTTGCGCCCCATTATTTACCCCTTTTCTCTCTCCGGCGACGTGGCTGGCTCATCGCGTCGCCAGCAGTCGCGGTTCTTCCCTTTTTCTCCTCGCTCTTCGATTTACCGGCTTCTTACCCTCTCTCGTGGTAGACGAAAGATTATGGGCCGAGAATTGAGGCTTCCATCAAAGGCGAGACGGCTGAATCTCGATTTACGCCGATCGCACTGACGACCCTCGTTCCTGTACAATTTCTCTACGGCCGGAAGACGAAGGGAATTCCATCGCGAAGCTTCCTTTCGCTGACGTTAGGAACAAATCACACGGAGAAGTAGGTTAGCCTCTAAGCTGGGAAGTTGGTCGTTACAGGGAGAGGGACGATGGCTGGTTTTCGAGAGAACGCGCGGCTTCTTTCGCGACTTAAGATGCATCCTAAATCCTGGAAAGTGTATTCACGGTGACGATAATAACGGGGAGTGCTGGCCCGACTTTTCCGTCGCGTTTCCATCGGACGGCTGGCGCGCGTCCAGGGAATTTCGGAGTCGCGCGACGTCGGATGGCCGACCGGAAGCAAACACATGGCGGGCAACTCGGGACGTTCGTCGACCTCGATCGAACGTTTCATATCGTACGTGCGTAAATTTTCGCCGTGGCGGGAACGGGGCGGGCAGATAGAGAAGGAATAGATTGTTTTCCGGGCACGTTCGAAGGGACGAAGTAACTCTCCTTTGAAGCGAGTCCATTTATTATCCGGCCGGCGTCTCGCGAGTTGCTCGATCGTCGGACGCGACGAGGAATTAATTAAAATGGGAGAGGAAGCGCGGGGAGGGTGCGGGGTTGCGGCGGGACGGAGATTTTCTTGGAGCCTGGGGAGAAGTCTGGGAATTCTTTTCGGGGGCGTTTGCCAGCCACCCCCTGACATTGGCGCCGCGCCAGGAATTCTGCCGGTGTGTAACGTCGAACGGCCCATTCTGGGAACAAATAGAGGATGGTAATTCCCGACGTTCGTCGACCTCCAAGCTCGATTTCATATTCCTCGCGTGTGAAGCTCGCGAAGGATGGCTCCTTCCAGCTCTAGCATCTTCGAGACCGACGACTTTCGAATACGACCGGCCTTGCCTTTTCGAGAACGCTGACTCCGTGGCTGACTAGGTACATACACTTACGAGTATGTACCTCGGGTATCCCTCAAAGTTCACGGAAACCGTACCCTCGAGAACGCCGGAAGTAGGGAGGGACGTGTCGAAAGATGAGCGCGGCATCGCGTGTTTACGTTATATTAAACCTGATTGGCAATTAATAATTCCGTGTTTAACTTGCGAGGCAAGTTTGGCGATTCTATTAAAGAGTGATACAGCGAACTCTCGGTAGCTAGCGGTAGTTGGATGTTTCGCGCGTTGTTCGATTCTCGCGGCGTTCCGTTTACTTTGACCGACGATTTAACGCAAGCTTTGAGCCGGTTATCTAATAGCCCGAAGAGGGTGTAACGACTGGTCACGCGCGTGTACGCTAAATTTGTTTAGGCAGCAAACAGATAGGTCGTTGCGATCGATACTCGCGTTTGTCGGTGCGGCTCGCGCGCGATGTCACCGTGATCGTCGCGAGGGTGCTTCGTTTCCTTTTGTGGCAAGTGGAGGGGTGGTCGGAGGGTGGAGACGGGTGGAGGAAAAATAAGCGAAGAGGGTGGAAAAAAAAGAGAAATAGGTCGCGCGTTCGGTGGAAATTCTTTGACGAGCGAGATACGCGAGTCGATAACGATTCGCTCGAGGGAGAAATCGAATCGGTTTGGCCGGGTGCCAAACGAATACTCGCGATTGAAAATTTATCTTCGCGGATCGCGTAATGTTTAACTCTATCCCTCGCGTGAATTCCCCTCGTTCCGCGGCTGGTCCTTTGACCGGGGCGCGATCGTCATCGGCCTCGTTGAAACGCCACGACTATTTTTCGTCGCATTGAAACGACTGCCGCCGTGTAAACACCCCCGCGAAGCTTGCATTTTGACGCGCGGCCATAGCCGGCAGTCACAAAGGCATAGAATCGCGAACGAAATACCTCACCTTCCGCCGTAGTAACGAGGACCATGCTTTCAGGATGCTTGTTGACCAGCCGACGAATCAGGTCGATCTGCTCGAGTGCCAGCTGGACCGAGTCGTGATGCTGCGAGGAGCAGGGCACGTAAGCCGACCAAAACTGCAACAGAGAAACAACGAAACGACACCGGTGAGTCTTATTTTATCAGCGTGATATCAAACGCGAGCGTATTTCTCCGCGTTTCACTCCGAGTCTGCGGAGATTTACGATAACAAGCTTGTAAGCCAGGCGGAACGAAAGTTATTGCCCCGGGTCGTGCTGCGTCGCCTTTTAAATTACCGCCGATTTAAACAATCGTTGCACGGCCTCTCTCGCGTTCAATTATCGGTCGTCGGAAATATTAGCGCCGTTAACAGGGAAACCTGACGTTAGCGCGATTCCGCACGCGTAATGATAATAAACCGGCGTAAACGGCAATTTCTCATTTCGATTCGCTATCGGATAGAACTTTGGAAATAATTAAAAGGGTATTACGAAAGCGTGGCGCCCGGCAGGCGCCGCTTTGAATTTTAAATACAGGGATATCGGGGCCCATAAATAAGGGAGTATTTATCCTCCCGGCTCGCAATGTGTACACCGGCTAAGAATATATTCTACTTGGAGTAAATTAAACCGATGTATCAGATCCCGAGGATTAAACACGCCCCGTGATATTTCATTCTACCCTGATAAGGGACTATGGGGGTGAACGTGAGCTCGCATAAAAACTCTTTCCGTACGTCGTTTCGCGGTTGTTGGGGGTCAAACGGAAGGACTCTTTTGTTGCGAGCTTGCGCGCACGCGCAGAGGTCCTACATCCTCTCGAGAGTCACCGATTCCGGGAAATAAGATCCATCGGGATCCGTAGAATCCAAAGATTCCCGATCGTATGTTCTGCGCTCTATCGCGAGGATTTATATCGCTCTCCCGCGGATTTTCCGAATATTTTACGACCCCCGATCGGAATCCGAATCCGAATCCGAATTCGGGATGGACCGGGCCGCCATCGAACGAACGACGATATCGTGGGAATTTTTCCTCCGATTTCTCGGCGCCGTTCCACCCCCGCTCGCAGCAGCTCGGTGACTGGGAAGTTTTGTTTTCAACAACGTCGGATGAAATGGACGCTCGAAGCGTGACGGTGTCGTGGAGCTGTCGTAAATCAGCGCGTAGCGCGAGATGGTTTCACCCCCGGTTTTTATTCCTGCTTTTATTCCTACTCCTTCCTCCAGCCTGCATCGAGCAGTGACCGTTTCGCTGCGTGACTCGCGCCGCCTTTCGCGCCACCCTCGTTTCTGCGACTTCGTTAACCCCCTGGAAGAACCTTTACGGCTGCGATTCGCTCCGCGTCGCCGCGGATTAAAGCGTCGGATTGCCGCAGAAGCTAATCGCGACACGGCGGTAATTTAATCCCGCGGCAAAGACCACTTTCAGACGGTGAATCGAAGCTAGACGCGATCCCGTAAACGGCTGCGGCCACGGAACTTTTGATTTCTCGTTAACGCGATCATTCTCGCCGTCTGCCTCCGCCCGTGCTCCATCCCTGGCCAATTTCACCCGCGACGGGAATTTATTCTTAATTAACTCTCGTCCCCGTCGGGTCTCGGCGAGGTCGCAAAAGCGCACGGGAAACCGCGAAATTGCATCTTGGGACGCGACGCGTTTACGCCATCCTCGGCTTTTCAACGCGTCTCGCGATGGCGAATCGAGCGACGATTAAACGCGCGAATCGTTTCGCGGAAACTTTTCCGCGCCGAGTGCCCGCGGCTCGTTAACGTTCAACTCACCTGGAATTTTAGGTCGGACGTTTCGCAAAATCGCGCGTACCCGAAGATGTTCTTCAACTCCTGTCCACTCTCTCTTTTCTCTGCTGTTTCATCCCCTTTTCACCACCTCTTTACCCCCGTTTTTCTCTCTCCTCTTCCTCTCAGTCGTCGCCGCTTTGCGCAAAATCGAGCGGCAGTCACGGTCCGGTTTCAGGTCAGACGTTTGTAAAAATATTCACCCCCGTGGAGGGTGCAATCGCGTCGCGTTGTCCCAGTTTAAAGGCGCGTTTACACGCACGATCGGTGACGTGGTTCGTTTTATGATATTAGACGACACGTTGACGTACCTCGGCGAACCCCGTCTCGCTGCGGGGGTTAACGGCTGCGGCCTTCGACCACGCGAGTGGCTCGTGCGTCATTTCCAGTTCTTTATTTCCACCTTGGCCGCGACGCGAGCCAATTATTCCGCGGTATCTCGATTTTTTCCGTCCGCTACACGCATTCTTTTCGACGTATCAGCGGCGGGTTTTGCGCCGCGAGTGGAACACGCTCGAGTTATTTCCAACGGGCGGAATCCGCTTTTGGAACGCAGTGGTCAGGAATCGCGGCCGATAGCTCAAGGGTGGTTGCCTCGGGGTGCGATCGGAAACGTTGCTTTCGCCGGGGGTGTTCCAGATTTTCCGTGTACTCCGAAACGCGTTGTCCGTTTGGTCGGTCGGGGTGGAGAGAGCGCGTGGCACGCATCGCGTGAAACAGAGCGTGCCCGGAACACTGAGTACCCCGAATGGAAATTAGCCCTCGGAAGACGAAGGCTGGTTTCGTCTATGAACAAGACGTCGCCGTGATATTTCCAGTTAAACGCGGATTGTCATGGCAGAGGGAGCAGGATGTTCGAAGTCCACTAAGGGATGGCACGGCGATCAATGCCTCTCTCTCCGTCCGAATTAACCGAGACAGTGATGGATCGAGGCGAGACCGGTTTGCCAGATCCTGTGTACGTATCAGGCTCTATATATATTATGCATACATGCATACATGCGCGTTCGTTTCAGTGGGCATAACCGGCTAGTCACCCCTTTCGTCTCGATGTAAGCAAACTGAATACCTTGAGGGACACTGTGACATTGAGAAACGACCCATAAAATTAGGCGACCGTTTTCCCGTGTAATTTCCCAACCTAAGCGAATACTCCGTACTCGATAATGGCGCATAAACCACGTCGCTGATTTATCGATGTAACCTTGTATATCGATAACCCTCCCCCTCTCTCTCTCTCTCTCTCTCTCTCTCGTCGAATATTCGCAATTGTTCCAAAGTCCCCTCGTTTCTTGCCCCCTTGGAACGCCGTTATTTTAACCCTCTCTTTGCCTACTGGCCCCCGCACTGCTGGAAATTCGTAACTAACCCGGTTTCGCGCTATTCGCGTAATTAGTATTCCCTTTTAATTACGGTATTAATTAAATTGGGCCGCGGACGCCGCGTTGCTACGCGTGTTCGCGCATGCGCGCCGCCGTAAGAAGCTTATTTGAATTTCGCCCCTTGCCGCGCTCTGTCACACCTTGGCATTAGCTCGGCGAGTAATGGAGTGGCCTTCTCGAGCGTAGCCTTGCCCCGACATCCGGTTCCGCGAGGCCGACTTTTCGGACGCCGCCTGCTGCTCCTCTTTATCATGCGCCGTTAGGCCACGCTCGCCATAATCGCGTCTAGACGAGCTCCTAACAGATGGGATCAGCGGCAGACTATTTTGCTAACGAGCAACCGGAGTACAGCTGTATCCAAAGGTCTCCCGCGGAGGAATTTCCTCCGGGGTAGCTTCCACCCTCTTACTCGACCTTCTTCCGCGTCTTGGGTCGCGGCCTGTATTCGCCTCTGCTCGACACACGCGGCAAGCGCAGCTGTTCCCCGAATGGAATTCCATTTCTGACGTCTTAAAGTTAAATCCCTTTGGATAAAGCGGAACTACCGGGTTCCTCGACAATTCCACGCAGACCCCGGTCTTCCACTCCGTGCCCGCGTTCCTCGCCATCTTCTTCTCCGGTACCGGGATGTACCTTTGCCTCCAGTCTATAATCCATTTTTGCACGCTCGATTTCGAAATTTCGCGCCTAATTTGACGAGTCACTCGTGTCATAACCCTTTGCGGACGGAATGATCTTGAGTAAACCGATAGTCATTCGAAACTACCAATGCTCATTTCTATTTATCTTTGCGGACGGAATGATCTTGAGTAAACCGATAGTCATTCGAAACTACCAATGCTCATTTCTACTTACTGCGATTTTCGATTATAACGAAGCTAGCAATAAGGACATAAAGCACTTAACCTGAGACGTACGGTCCTAGGGGCGCATATACGCGTTTCTCGGTCATAGCAACGCGTTTACGTGGGGCACATTTATGATTCCCTTGGCTCTATCAGCTGTTTCCGCAGAACGCACATATACGACGCTCGTCCGCAAAGGGTTAACGTACAACTTTTCACGATGGTTCCATATTCCGTGGTTAGCAATTGCACCATTTCGACCTCGTGGTCCGAGTCTGTATCCTCGAAGAAGCGCCTCTGAATATTTCCTAATAAATTCGTATCCATCGAGACACGAATGCCGTTTTCACCTGGTCACTGGTGAATGAAACTGCGTGAAATTCGGCATTCACGCGATTCTCGTGGAAGCGAGACACATAGCCCGAGCCATTGGAGGTCGCGTGAAAAATATATATTTCCGTCTAGACCCGCAGAGGTCGTGGTCGCTGATAGCCGCGTACTCGTGTTCACGCGAATGCAGGGTCGACGCGCCCAGGCGATAGCCCATCCGCGAATTTCATCGCGAAAGCAATTTCACAGGTAGCAACTTTCATTACGCAACGTGCATGCGATTGGTTGCTGGGGAAAGGGCGTATCGCGGGACCGACTTGCTCGACTTTAATACACACGGACAGGAAATTATAATCTACTTTGGTTGGCGTGATATTACTTGTACGCGTGCTTCTTTCGAGCGTGTTCCTTTGAATGGCGAGAATTGCGGCGACGGAGCCCGCGGTAAACGATGTCAGCGCGCCTGAAAGCGACACCGGAAACGTTTCCGTAAGATTTGCGAAGTAAAAATAATTTCTGCTCGTCACGCGTAAAGTCCCTTTACAGGCCGTCGTTCCTTTTCACGTCGTCGGGCAAACGACGTCGGTCACGATTACAGCCCCGTCGTCGCGACGCTGCGCCGGGCTAAATAAACGAATTCCGAGCGATTCGTCGTCGTTAACTAACTTGCACCACTCGCGATACTAACGCCGGATTCGAAATCGAAAATCGATATTCGTCCCGGGCTGGCTTTAGGGTTCCACTCCGGCGCACTCGCTCGCAGAAGGAACGAGATAAGATAAATCGTGATCACGGGAAATGTTAATCCCGATAATGAGTTTGGTCGAGTTTCCGTGCAAAATTGTCGGATTAAAGTTCCCTGTACTTTAGGCGGTTGCCTAAGCGCGAATAAGGAATCGCTTATCGTTAGATTTACGCGATCGCGTAGTTGCAGCGCTGCTCGTTTCGCTTCTCTTTCGCTCGCGAGTGCGCCGTAACAATCGCGATTTTCCGTTACCACCGCAATCTTCTTCCTCCATCGCTTAACGTAATGTCATCATCGGGAGTAAAGGGCACAAAAGAGCCCGTTGAAGAGGGTCGAGGAGCGGGAGGGCGATTTTCTATTTTCACGAAATAGTCTCTTCTCCGTCTCCGCTTGCTCTAGTTTTCGTCCATCTCTCTCTCCCTCTCCCTCTCTCTCTCTCTCTCTCGCTCGAGCCCCCCCGTTATTCCCACGTTTCCGTGAAACACGAAGATTTCCGATCGCTCGCTCGCAACGATAAGTAGTCCGGGACCGAGGTCAGCGAAGAAAAGATTTATTCGATTGCCACGCCAAAATGGCGGTCCTCCGTTCTCTCTTCAGCGCTCGTGTTTCGTCAGTTGTCCCATATACGCGAACTTTTCGGCCTAGGTCTTTCGTCTCCAAGTCCGCACCGGTGGTGGTCACCTACCGGACAACGTTGTATTCGATCGGAAATGTCCAAAGTTCCCGTGCAATTTCGTCTCGATAAATCGATTCGCTCGTCGCGCCATCTCTCGGCCCCAACCGCGTCGTAGAGCTCGCGGCGAGAAAAAGGGGCCATCAGGGATAACTCGGGGCGATGGTTCGAGATTAATCGAAAGGATACGGGGACTAGGACGACCGCGGTAAATTTTCGTCAGAGCTTAATCTCGGGAACCGCGAGAAATTAATTAGCAAAGTTGTCCGCGATCCGGTCGCTTCGTTACGCGCCATTTTCCCGCGCTAATGGAACCGATTCCGCGCGCATTTTTCCCGCGTTACCACCGGTGTCTCGTGACTCTGGATAATCGCGACGGCGTGCGCTAACGAAGCCATCGGAAGCGTACGGAAGACGGGGCTGCTAAATCGGCCTTAATTAATCCCTTGCAGTTACGCGAGACCGGAGAAACGCGAAGAAAGCGCGGTAATTGAAACGTCGCGAGGGAAAAGAGTTTGGTTCGGATGGGAGACACGCGATTCGCGCGTTTGCGGCTCGTTCCGTTACGACGCTGGTTCAAACACCGAAGAGAAGCAATTTTTACGTTCGAACCCCGGTACCCGGGTAAAACGATCGAGCCCGTTAGACGACACGCGATTTCTTTTCTTTCCGTGGTTTACGCGTCGTTTTAATTTCCGCGTCCGGAAAATCGCGTGCTCGCCCCTGCTAATCGCCCGGTCGGCTTACGCGGCAGCGATTCGAGGGCGAGTAGGTTGTTCGATCAGCTCGTATCCGCGCGATTCCGTCGAACCCTGCCCGAGGGGTTGGCTGGTAATTTTCGCCCAGCTATAAATCGTCCGACGCGTCGGAACGGAGAGAAGACTTTTGGGAAAAGCGTCGGGAACGGCTGACGCGAAATCGACTAGGGCCCGGGCACCTCGTGAAGAAAATTCGCGGCTGAAAGGTCCGTCGGAGAGCAACGCCGATGCTGCAACGAGTAATTGGACGCTGTCTACATCGCCGACGATATATGCGCATCGGCCGCTTTCCGGATTCGCCGAACATTCTCCGGCACGTTGTTCTGGATTAATGCCTTTTCACGGGAGCTCGCGTTATCGCGGTTATTATTGCGCTCACCTGGGCTGCAACCATACCCTCCTTCAATCTTCTGAGATCCGTGTGGCTCCAGGCGCTCCGTGACCAAGGGTGGGTGTCCCTCAGGTCATCAAACCTGAATTCCCTCAGCTGATTCTTCAGGAACTTGCGTATGTTCCACGGCAGGTCGTTGTGCCTGGAACAAACGAACAACGAATAATGGAAACACGTCTCCTTTATAATTCACGGTTCAGCGGCGCGCTTTCGGCCGTACACCCACGTATCCTAACCGTTTCACCTTAACGCGACCTCGACGAGGACGTACACGCCGGCTAGGTTCCGTTTTATCGAGTGTGACGCGACACCGTGAAATGGCCGTGTTTCGCAGCGACGACGCGCCGCGTCGTGCACGCGGACACCGGGTCTAGCAGCGCGGTGTCCGGAGAAGCGGGATGGAACGGCGGAGATATACGGCGGGAAGGGACGGAAAAGCGAGTAAACTTTGCCTCTTACAATGGCATTAGCCCGGCGTCGCGACGCACGAGAGTTTCGCGACGGGTTCGGTTACTTGCCCGGCCGACCGGACCCCGTCTGACTTATTTCGTCCGGAATCCCTGATTTCTCTTGGCCGGGATTTCTATGGAGGGACGTTGGGCAAATATTGGCCGGCCGGTTTCGTCGCGGGCGCAGACGTCAACATTGTTATCGAGGCACGAATAGGGGATCCGCGGAAGAAAGCTCAGGCCGTGCTCGGTGTGCAAATCCCCGATATATTTGTCGTGTGCCGGCCAGTGGCACGGAGCTACTCGACAACATAAATATTAATATCTGCATGTTTGTACGGGATCGCATCGGCTCGATTCGCACGCGCGATTGATTTGCGTGCGCGGAGAGGAAGGCAGAGCTAGAGAGATGGCTGGGAGAGGGACGAAGCGAGCTCGAGACGACTCCATTGGAGGGTCGTAACGTCACGTAGAGGACGTTACCGTGGAGAAAGACAACGCGGCGGGATACAAATGGACGAGCGAGGGGGGTGGTAGACGAGGTAGGAAAGTTTGCGTCTTGGAATAGCATTAGCCGACTAGTGTCTCGCTGCCTCTAGTTTGCCAGCTTCTGCCGCGGTATCCTCGTTGCGCGTTAATTCGCTCGGTCGGACCTGCGCTACCGTGCGTAATGCGGCTATCCGATCTGCTATTACGATCGACGTTACACCGGTTTCCCTCGGTCTTAAGATTCCGGCTAAGCCACCGATTCGGTGCGTTATCTCCGGTAATTTAACACGAGGGCCAACGCGTCCGGTGGACGTGTTCGTTTAAACCCTGACAGCGTGGCGCTCGCGTTAAGCTTTAATTAAACTAACTACGCCGGGTAAACGAGAAACTTTTCGACCGATGAAAGGCGGGAAGAGTCGAGGCAATGGAAGGGAAAAAAGGAAGCGGAAAAACTGTCTCTCTCGTCCTCTCTTTTTCCCCTTTCTCTCTAGCAGCTAACACAGTAGGTTAAGCCACGAAACGAATGTAATTACCCGGCTGAGACAGCGGGTTAGAGGCACGCGGCTTCGAAAGCCATATTCCCATTAAGCCGTATTACGGGCCGGATAATTCTAAGCACGCGTCGCATTCCTAGTCCGCTTCATTCGTCTGACGCGCGAATTAACTCGACGTAATCGTCGGGGGGAAGACGCGACCCGTGCTACGCCTACGCGACGAAACAATTTGAATAATCGCGGCTGTGCGCGATGACGCGCGGATAACGCCGCAGGATCTCGCCCCGATGCCTGTCGCGGCTCACCGGCTAATTCGGAGGGACGCGATGGCGCCAACTTGTATTTCTCGATTACACCCCCGGCGTAATTACGCGGCAAACTCGTAACCGCGTTTCGTCGGCGTCTCGCGTCGCGCACGACAATGCGGCAACTTTAAACGCCGCGACGCGACCTCAACTTTGTTTCCAGTTTCCGCCACCTTTTCCCGACCGGTGTAGCTCGCCGAGTTCGATAACCGATTAATCGATCGCGCGGGGGGCGCGATACGCGACGCGTCATCGTCGTCGGCATCGGCATCGGCGTCGGCGTCGTCTCGTTCGTGATTTCCACGCGTTTGCCGCGTTTCGAACGACGTCGGGGTCGCGAAACGCGGTGTTACCTGGTTCCCGGTTGAGCTTAATTAACGCGCGCGGCTCGGGAGAGTGGGCTTGAAAAATTATCGCGGCGAAAGGGAAGGAAAAGAGACGGGAAACACAGAGGAACGCGAAAGGGACACGGATGGAGCAATATTTGCGTTATTTTTTTCCCTGCCGATTCCCCGTTGAATACACGTTTACCGAGAGCGTTTAAATATTTGCCAGCAGTCGCGCGATGAGTTTCGCGAGAACGCGCCTGCCCGCCGACGATCGTTTCGCGGGCCCCGCTCGGCCAGGCCGATTCTTGCGGCGATTGCTCGCGCCTCGGTATCCGGGTCGACTAATCCCGCCAGCGGTAATTATATCAAACTCGTAACGAAAATATTCCAGCAATTTCGGACGAGTTGCCGCGAGAGACAGATTGGTCGCGACACAAAGGAATTTTGATGCACGACGGAACGAGAGAACGGATGCACACGCGCAGGCGAGAGAGAAGAAACGCGCGAGCGTGTGCGTGCGTATTGTTACCCGGACAAATCTGACCTGAATCAGAGATGGATCTGGCCGACCGTTTGCCGTGAACCGCACCGCACGGTGGCTGAATGCACTTTGAACGTGGTGCGAGGGGAATTTAACTTGGAACGGAATTAGGTAACCAAACGAGCAACCCGTGTTCCCATCTCCTCCGACCCCCTCGCGGCCCCCTCTTTCTCCCGTCCTATTTGTCCACCGATAATTCCAAAAGTTTACAAGGATCGGAACTCGCTGCCTAAACATTCCCACCGATTAACCGGTACTCCGCGGCCCTGACGCCCCCTGTTCGCTCTCTATTCGCCCCCCGATCTCCCCGTGGCTCCCGCTTTTTCTCGCCAGACGCCGCACCCCGGAGTAAAGGAGATTAAGGGTACGCTGGGAAGGTCGGACACGCTTCGATCGTTAACCTGCTCGTGACGATGAAACAGCCGGCCGTGATAACGACTACGACGATAATAAAGATAATTCCGGATCCAACGACTTTCTTGCCGATTTATCTCCGGGGCAGAAATTTCCGGAGGGTGTCTCGTTCGCCTGGCTACGTTTTCTCATTGGTACTTGCTTAAATTTCATCGTCGTCCGGGAGACGCGTCCGCGTAATAACTGCTGCCCGGTCGTGGACCACTCGTCTTCATCCCCGTCGATCTCAACGACCGGTCTCGTACCTAATTTGCTCGAAAGGCCAGGTCGAACGGGTTTCGGTATCGCCTATTTGCCACGACACGTTCGTCGGCGTCCGTATTCCGCGTGATCGCTCCCGCGATCGACGATTCGCTCGAATTACCCTCGTTGCTGCTTCCCATTGGCCATTTACCGCTCTGTTTCTAGCAGCTTTCTTTCCAGCCGAGTCGTTCCGAACGGCGATTGGATTTTCAGACCGGATTACCGCGTACGGGAAGCATTTCGTCGTAGATTCCGTCTTTGAATTTTCAAGTCGAAGAGCGAGGTGACTGGCGCGATATCTCGAACCTTCGATACGCGAAGCGGCGTACAAACGATCGGATCAATGGCCGCAATGCGGCTCGGTAATAATTAGGAAAACCAATAAGCGTTAGAGCCGGAACGTTTGATACTGTCTCTACGTGCGACCGCATACCTATACGGAAGTGAATCGCATGGAACGAAGTATGCTTATCACGCCGGATACGCCTATGGATTCGTCCCTGTATACGTCTCTGTGCACGTGCCTGTGTACGTCTCTATGCGTGTTCCCGTGTCCGCGTCTCCGGATACATAATCGGAATCGTTGAACGCTTCCGACCGATTCGAATTTCCTATCGAACGCGAAGGGGTCCTAATAGGCGTTTTGAAGGACGATCGAAATCGTTATGGCGGAAATGAACGCGTAGCGGGGGCGCAAATTGGTGCTCTCGATCGGTGACGAAGAATCGTTGAACCGAATCGGCCGGCAAATCGATCGGTAAATAGCGCAGTTTACACGGCCGTTTCAAAATTGTCCTGTATTTTTACGCAATGTCAATTAATTAACCAGCGAAACGATGTCGAGATTGTTTGCGGACCCATTTCGATTCGCAAACACGACGTGGAAAATTTTTAATCGGGAAACCTCAGCCTTTTCCGCGATCATCATTCGTCGTGGACGCGCGATATTTGCCCGATCGATGATCCACGCTCGGGTTTCAATTTTTAATTGAACGAATTTTCCTCGAATCAATCGCGTCGCACGTGGATCTACGCCTGTGATAAAGTTTGGGCAAAAATTGCAAAGGGAATCGGATCCGATTGCTTCCCCCTTTTCCCTGCGCGTTTGACGAATTGCGAATGGCGGATCGGATGGTAACGAGTGGTTGCCGGTGAAAAAATTATCTTTCAAAATGAGCGTTAACCATCGGTATCGAAGGGTGGCCGATCCAGGAAAGTGTCGGCGGAGCTTGGCTGACAGCCAGGCTCGTGTTTGCGCTCATCGATAACAGGGTGTCGTAAAAATTCCGCCGCTTATTGGTCCTATAGCCGACCGAATTATTCTTTTTCCACCCCCTTTTCTTCCCTTCCTTTTTTCAGCCGTGGTAAATTTCATCGATCGCGCGGCACGGCGACGAGGAGAAAAAATTCCGTCCGATATCTTGTTTCTTCGTTTTGTCGTTCTCCATTAAAGCTGCTTTCCCAGCATGATTGCCCTAATTACGTGCCGCTGTACAAAGAGCGGCCAAAATTACAGCCGAGCCGAATTCCTTCGTCGATCTTCGTCAATGTCGCCCGAACGAAAATTGGATACTGCGTCCTGCGATTTCGACCAACGTCTTTTTCCACGTAATTGCCCTAATTACGCCGTTGGCGAGCAAAGTGCAACCGAAGAGATAACCCCGCCCTCTAGCCGGAGGCGTCTGTCGCCTCTCTGTGTCTCGTCTCCCCGGGACGAAACTGGAACACTTCCGGATACGTACGAGTCCCGTCGCTTTCTCCTACTTTCCCAGCGTTTTCGCGTTAACCGTTCTCATGCATATTCATCGAATGCAACGTGCGTCTAAGGGGCGAATCATATCCGGCGCGTAGATTTCGCGAAAGCGCGGTTGAATTGTCGTCGTTTCGCAGGATAGAGGCCGGAAGGGTTGCAGCGAAACGGCGACGAATCCCCAACGAAGCGTCAATGGAACGAAACGAAACGCAAGAGGGTAGGAGAGGGTTAATTGGCAAAGCGCGATAAGGTGGCTAGCCCCGATATGCATACGAATGGCGAATATTCCGTTTGCTGGCGGCAGTGACGTCGCCAGGCATGCAAATACGACTTCCGGTCTCAGCAGAACGGTTCGGGCCTATCGTCCGGTCGGAACGCAGAGGATTTTAATCGGACGTTTCTCAAAAATCTCTTTAATCTCCTTTCGTTTCATGTGTCCCGACGTGCGGCCATATTTTCCACCCCTTCGTGCGCTCGCAGCGCAACACGCGAGGTCCCGCTAATTTCATCTGGAAATTGCCCGATCCTTCGAGATACGGTCAGATATTTTCGCGAGACGGCACGTTCGGATCCGCTTTATCAGAATCCACCTCCAGCAGGGATATTAAATCGTTCGATATCGGACGAGTTACGAGACCCGGAAGACGAATCGCGAAAGCGTCGCAGGGCGCACGGGTCCGTTCCTTTCCTCCATTTCTCCGGACTTAACGTAGCTCGCAATGACAGCGGGGAGCATTAGCGGCAGGGGTTTCTTTTACGTTTTAATTTGTTCGCCGATTAACCGCAGATCCGGGACTATTTCGGTGGCCCTCGCGCTCGGAATCGTAAAATCTAATCCAGCGTAAAATCCGGCAGACTATCCGGTAAACTTTGTTACTGCCTCTTTAAACTTGCCTCTCCCTTGGATCCTTGGCGACGTCCCCTCGCGTCGGAGCGCCCTCCGTCGAGGGTTAATACGCACGGCACTGCGACAATTTATTTTCTAACCGGTTCCCTCGCCCCGTCGGCCCCTCTGCGACCCGTCTAACAGCTACCCGCGTGCAGCGACTCAATGAAGTTATTAAAGTTCGCGCGAGTGCCGGAACCGTGTATCGTCCCCGTCAGCGTTACATCTGCCTGACATTATAAGGGTTACCATGCCAGCCAGAGGCTCGTAAATGAATTGCGCTGGCTTTTAATGGCCGCCAAGTCGCGTTAAGTAAATATTCCGCGATTACGTCGTTCCAATTTCGCGCAGGGTTTATCCCCTTCGACGCCCTCGCCGTTTCTCCGCTCCGCGATCGGCCAGACAGCTTCTTCCGACTTCCGGTCACGCGACTGGTACCCCTAAACGCGTTTCCACGTTCGTTTGTCGGGCCTTGTTTGCCATTTCGCGGTACCCCGGTGACGACGCGACCGTTCGATCGCGACACGGTCGAGCTTCGAGTCACGTCCCAGAATCCTGGATCCGAGATCCGATTTCCGCGCAGCGGTGCCTACATACCCGCAGCTTGCACCCGCTAAGACAGCATCGACGCCTTCGACTAACTCCGCGAAATCGAGTTACACGTTACAGCTGCGTCAACTCTGCCGGAAGTCGGTGTCTGTTCGCGTGGTCGCCTCTGCTCGATGTGTGTGCGTGTCACACGAACACGGTCTCGACAGACGTGGCCTGTCGTATCGTCGACCGGTTATACCGAAAATTAACCCTCGAAGGTAGCCCGGTATTTGCCTCTGGCGACCTTCGAGACGCCGAAGAACCCTCTCCTTGCTCACCCTTGGTCCGCGTCTTTGCCAGGCCCTCGTTACCCTTTAGCGAGATAAGTCTGTCTCGAATCGTTGATCCCTCGCTCGTGATTTAACGAGGACTCGGAACGATTTCCGGTCCGGTCGCGTTTCAATCGAGTCGCGTGGAAAATGCCGGCCAAAGTCGAAGATTTCCGTATCGTTTCACGGCGGAACGATACAACTGTACGCCGTTGAACCTACGTCGACGTTATTCGTTAAAAATGGACGGAGCGGAAATTCCGTCGGCAGCGGGTATTCAGTGGACGAGAGAGTCGCATCGGAAGATAATATCGCGGTGAAGTTTCGCGGACAGAGGACGAGCAGAGCGCGGATAGGAGCACGCAGGGATGGCGGGTTGGAGCGGTTCGTTAAGAGCGGAGAGCAGTATAACGCGATCTCACGGTAACCGATTTCTTAGAATCTTAGCTTTTCTTATAAATTGGATTCGCCGGACGGCGCTAATAATTCGCCTGGGTCCCACCCTGTCCCTGTTCTTTGCCGCTGCTGAGCGTGCTGACGCACAATGCCGGGCTTAAAGCGTAAACTCCCTTTCTCCGGCGAGGGAACTTCGATCGTTATCGCGGCTCTTCTTTACCATTCGTTCGCCTCGCGGAACCGTTAACGAACGTCCGTTGATTCCCGCGAAAGTTGCGCGTAGCCGATGGTTTTCCAGCGCTCGTTAATAAAATTAATTAGAACGATAGTGACAAAGCCGCGTGACGGGAACTTTTGTAGCGACTTTGTGCTCGTCGAAAGAGCTCGCGGGTTAAACTTCCGGCCGCAATGGCGGCGCTTCCGCTCGATGAGATAACGTCCACTCTTAATCGCGTCGGAGGCGATAACACCCCTGCGCGGCGTTCTTTTCCCCTCGGATCTAGGGTGGCCGCGCGATTACGCTGGAGCCCGAGTGACACGCGAGATGTTGCGATCGAAGCGAGCACGGGGCACGCGTGAAATTTGGACCTCTGTGTCGAAGTTCGTTAGCCGGATGGAATTAACGGAGGGCAGGGTGCGAGTGGGTGGCGCTGGTGGCAAAAGGCACACGCGTATATTTCACATGGGCCGTTATCGTGGAAACGACTGGCGCTTGCACACGATCTTTAAACGGAACCGAGGCAGACGAGGCGAACCTCTGCTGGACACGCCCGCCAGCTATCCGAACGAAATTGAACGGAGCGAACCGGTCTGCCGATACGGAACAACCGGCGGTTTCCATTCCGAGGGACCGGGGTATCGTGCCGTGAACAGAGATCCTTGGCGTGAAATAGTCTTTGTTGCTCGAATTCGGACAGAATTGGAACCGCGCGGAAATATCTCTGCCGAATCGCGCTGTGTTAATTTCGCCCATTTGGTTCTTTCCCTTCCCCTTTCTCCTTTCTCCCGACGAAAAAATTTCCTGGGATAAGGACAAATTTTTGGACGACATATGGGATATCTCCGATCGAAATTTGGTACTCGAAGCAACGTTGTTACAAAATTTCCCAGTCCTCGCGTGTAATTAACGGGGGTACGCTTTTGCCGCGATTTTGGCAATCGGTGTATTCGGGGTGTAGAGATCACGGGGGATGGTGAAATCTCGCGGAGGTGTTCTCCGTGTTCTGTGTAGAGAGACGCGAAAAGGTCTGGATGAGAAAGAAGTCATTGTTTCGAATGGAAGAAGAAGGCGAGTCGAAGGAGAGAGGGCGTCTCGAGATGGCTTCGTCGATAGACTCGACAGACTTTGGTCCGTCGCAAAAACAATTCGAATACCGTCTCATCGTTCCCAAGGCAGCGCTTTTTACCGTTCGAACCTTTCGGAAGGTGTTTCCCTTCTATTCCTTCACGCTGGCGCACGTTTGAATTCTTTCTTCCTGCCTCCTTTTTCCACCCTCTCGCCATCGGAGCGAGAGGAATCAAAAGGGAGGGAACTCCTCGCCTGTTTCCTAATTTCTCTCGTCTGGAAACTGGAACGGGGCGAGGCAGCTCGAGTACAACGGCGGAAAATCGTTTCAAATCGACACACGAATGATTCGAAGTGGATTGAAAGTACTGGCAAAGTAAATCGAGCCCGGGACGTTTCTCCGTCGGAGATGAGAGGACGGGAGAAAGGAAAACGGAGGAGAGAGGTTCTCGCGCGGGTCACGTATGAGTATCGGCTCTTAAAGTAGGGCGACTCGCTTTTAACGAATAATTTTCTAGTTCGGAAAAACTCGCGCGAAATTGCGAATATCCGGCGCTGCTCTCTCATCTCCGCGCGCGGGATGGGCATGCCGAGGATGAAGCTTAGCTTTGTAAGGTCCCGCTACGATGCGCCGGCCGAATGAAAGGATTTATAGCGCGTGCACGTTCTCCTTCTTGCCTCTCTTTTTTCCCCCTTTTTCTCTCTTCTCTTCTCCCCCTGCTCTCCGCGTGCAACGTAGGACGCGCGAGGAAGAAACCTTCGATTGTGCGCGGCACTTTCAGCGATGCTTCCGGAAATCGGGAAAAGTGCTCTCCCCTTTCTATAGCGAGTCGGTAATAACCGTACTCGGAGCAGTTTCACGTGCCGCGGCTTCGATAATCTTTCTCTACGGCTATTGCGATCGTTATCATTGCCTCGTAGACCGCATTCTTTTCGAATACGGTTACGGTCCCAGCCAGTGTGCACCGGGGAATATCAAACCCCCCATATGCCCTTTTCCGATCCTTACCGCGCGAGGACTGCATAACGAGCTTTGTATCTCTATATACACCACTCTCTCTCTCTCTCTCTCTCTCTCTCTCTTAGAAATCTTCCATCTCCTCTTTATCGCACGTCCCATCCACCACAGCGCCGAATTTCTTCAGCGATCGATGAAATCGCCCTACTACATCATACGCGTCCGCGTTTCGCGAGGAGAATAAACAAGGTTGACTCGGATCTACGTGCATTCCAACCCCGATACCAAGGTAGCCGTTCCTCCATCCACTTTGCTCGGGTTCACGAGAACTTGGCCAACTCCGCGACGGCCTAAATCTCCTTTTCCGCTTTTAAGCTTTAAGCATCATCGTGGACGCTACTTGCGCGCTGTTTCCGTCCGCGTTACCCTCGTGCTTATATATTTATGCGCCGCTGAGCGGATACGACCCTACGCCGACGCCGCGAGCTCGCAACTTTCGACTCCGCGAGTCGAGGGGGTTCCGAAGGAACGTCGACGTTCAAAGGGAAAGCTCTCGGTGGTCCCCGCGACCCAGTCCATAGGTGCTTCCAGGCCCATAGAATCGTCGATGTTCGCACGGCCATTCGAATTTCGACGTGTTAAAATCAGGGAGCAAGGTTGAAGGTTCGCGACTCACATTAACGACGAGGAACGCGGTACGAAGGCCCTTGCGAGACTCTCGAGACTAACCCCATTTTCGCGCAGCCTCGCGAGAGTTTCGGTCAAGCCGAGTGCCCGAAAAACGACGGAAACGAGCCGGTAGTTGCTTATCGCGCGTCGTCTTTCCACCGGCAAGAACGTTTGAAAAGAGTCGCGGTCCCGAAGAAACCGCTCTGCACCGAACCGTTGCCAGGGCAAGACCAGCCCGGCACCCTTTGCGGTCCAGCGGCACGGAACGCTCTGGGTAATTAAATATTTCCGCGCGGCAATGAACGCTATAAACAGAGCCGTTGAACGACGTAATTACAGGCCGGTGTCCGAGCGGGTTATCAGCATCACGGGCGAATATTTTCGTTAATTCCCGCGTTTCCGGCGAAAAATGCCCGCTTTGGTCCTCTAAACGCTCCCGATTCACGGTTCAACGTGCGGGCAAACAACGATAATTGCCGGTCGAGTGTCGTTGAAGGCTTCTCGAGGAAGAAAATGACGCGAGTTCCCGGTTCTTCGGGATTCGAATTCGTCTCGTCTTCGCGATTCCAATACCTGTTTGTTACTAGCTCAGATCGAATCTCCTGCACGCAGGGGTAATATTTTCGTTGATTTCCGCGTTTCCGCCGAAAAATGGCCGCTTTGGTCCTCTAAACGTTCCCGGTTCGCGGTTTGTGGGGCACAGGAATTCAAAATTCGCGGCTATAACGCGTGAGCAACCAAAAACAAAGATAGGATATCGTTAGGTGGAAGGAGTTTCGTGTCTCATGTGTCAGTCGCGAATTAATCGTGTAATTGAACAGTGCGTAGAGAGAGAGAGAGAGAGAGAGAGAGAGAAATATTTTTATATTTTGTACCGTCTCTTCTCATTGAATATATTTCTGTTCGTTTTGTCAGTGCATTTATAATTCCACGAGCTCGTCATTTCAATTCAACACGGTTTAATGTGCGGGAAAACGACGATAATTGATAATTGCCGGTCGAGTGTCGTTGAAGGCTTCTCGAGGAAGAAAATGACGCGAGTTCTCGGTTCTTCGGGATCCGAATTCGTCTCGTCTTCGCGATTCCAATACCTGTTTGTTCCTAGGTCAGGTCGAATCTCCTGCACGGAAGGGTAATATTTTCGTTGATTTCCGCGTTTTCGCCGAAAAATGGTCGCTTTGGTCCTCTAAATCTTCCTGGTTCTCGGTTTAACGTGCGGGCAAACGACGATAATTGATAATTGCCGGTCGAGTCTCGTTGAAGGCTTCTCGAGGAAGAAAATGACGCGAGTTCTCGGTTCTTCGCGATTCGAACACATTATTTCTACTTTAGATCGAGTCTCCGGCAAGGAAAGGCCGCAACGATGTCGCGTCGATGAGGAAAGATCGCGTTTCGGCCGTTTTCTCTTCTTCCATTCGACACAATCGAAGGGCGAGACGAGAGAAGAGGGTAGCTTTTTTGAAGGCAGCGAAACACGGGCGACGAGGTTCTTTGTTCCCCGCGCACGTTGCTCGTATAGGAACCTAGAAGCTGAGCCGCGAGGCTGGAATTGGCCAGTGGCGAAAATTCCTCCGGTTTCATAGGTTTTTACGGTTTCGCGAACAACGCGAGCGACGCTCATCGCGCGATTGTTACCGAGCCCCCCCGCGAACTCTCCGCTCGGCCGATGCCGAGGAAAAATGCAAACTATTATACAGGGCACAATAGGCCCGACGAGGCTTTCACTCGTTATCGGTAACGAATCGCCTTCGGGTCGTGGACAATCGGCGAAATCGCTCGTGTTCCACTTCCACCCCGCGGTGCTACCCTTTCATAGACGATACCTCTCGCAGGACTCCTCGAATTTCTATCGCGCGACCCAGGGGGTGAAAGACTCTTCCTTGCCCCACGGTCGACAGGCCTGACAGAGAAGACCGTAATTTGCACCGACAAAAGGATCGTTCTGCTCTTTATCGCGATCCGCAGTTTATTTTTCGAGACGTTGCCGGAGACGCGTAGCCCGATACCCCGAGACGCGTGTATTCGCGACGAAACGGGGCGCATTGAAAGACGACACACGTCGGCTCGATGGATGTCCTTCCATTTAAATGCAAAGCGACGTCGAGGCAATTTTTATCGGGTCGTAATTGCTCGTTCCGGCTAGAAGGAACGAAGGAAAACTCGATTGTCCGTTGTTCCGGATCGTGCAAGCGATGTTGGATTCTTCCGGGGCGATCGTTGGAATGAATTTTCACCGCGACAAGGGCCATTCTTGCCTTTCGATTCGACAGGGGTGGCAAGGAAATACGCAAACACGGCGTCGCCGACTTGCGTCGGGGCACGTGCTGCACGGTCCAGAGTCACGGTTGCTTCGCGGACACCGGCAGAGGAAATTCGTATCTACCTTGACGTAACCCGAGAAAGCGAAAGACCAATAGCCAACGGCCATTCTCGAGATAAATTCCATCCAACTTTTGTCTCTTTCGCTTTCCTCGTTCTGTCCCTTCGCCTGCTTCTTTCAATTCCTCTCGCCCTTTCCCCCCTCACGTGCCCCTCTCTTCGTTAACGTCTTTCCTTTCTCGGGGGCGAAACTTTCTCGTTACCTTCGCCGAGAAAATGCACGACTTGTCGAGTTTCGTCCAATTGAATAGCGGCGCCGTTCGTCCCCCGGATAAAGGGGCGATTTCAAGCTGTCACGCGGACCAGCTCTTGGCGGATAGCATTTTTGCATTCGTCCGTTTTATTACCTCGGCCTCCGGTCTTGTCCGCGAGTTTGTCCGCTGCGGTACACCGGCGTCCCGCATTGTGCGCGAATTTCGAGCGTGCCAGTTTTTTGCGTCCCCGCTCGATTGTATCAGAAACCGCGGCGCGTTCCTTTTGTCCGCTCGGCGCCGTGCAACTTTTTCGTCGGTTTGTTCCCGAAATTTCCCCGTAACGAACTTTACATCGCGGTCCAATGAAAAACAATTAGTTGCTCTGTTTACCTGCGAGCGGGCGCGCGTTCACTCGCCTCGCCCTTTCCAATTTCGCCGTTCGCTGAGAATGCATCGATTCTGGGGAAAGTAATAAAAAAAAAAAAAAAAAAGAGAGAAAAAGAAAAGAAGACACGAGGAAAAATGCGAGAGAAGAAGAGACTCGCGGGAAAATAAATTTCCCTTATCGGAAACGGAGAGCTTCGATATCGTTCCCGGAAACAGTCCCGATCGCGAGCGCGAGCGCGAGAGGGCAAGGAACGCGCACGAATTTCCATGGAAAGGACGAAAAAGCCTGGGCTCCCCGTGATTCGACGCTCGATCGCGAATCGGACACACGAAGGACATTCCTTTCGAGCTTAATTCCTGGTGTAATTAGAGGCACGCTCCGGCTATGGAACTTTGTCCATGCGCGTCGTTACGACGACATTGTTCTCCGCCGGCTATAAATTCGTACCTTGCGATTCTCCTGCTTCAACGGCACTCGAGTTAACGATTACGCTAGAGTTTTCAGTTATTCGTTAAAATTTCAACAATTTTCCGTGGCGCACGCCAAAAATTCAAGCACCGGCGGACCGGCAGGAGGGACGGGTCTCTTCAGGCTCCTACAGCGAACGTTACAGCCCCTAAACGCGAACTCTCACCCCCCGGTACCGTGTATCTCGTTTTAAATTCCACTTACCGTCCTACCATCGCCGTCGAACCGAGCTGCAACGTTCCGCGAGTAGATCGACCGGTTACGAATTTCCGTTTACTCCCGTTTTTATGGATATTCGCGTGGGTTACCCCGTAGTAATTTGCTCGCACTCACCCGTCTATCAGCGGCACGTCCCTGAGTATTCTGCGAGCAGCCGCGAGTCGATCTCCTGCATGGGCAGCGAGCAGAATCCTCGTCAGTAGCTGACCAAGGACCATCACGCCCACCACCATCCTCATCCTCCTCCTCGCTGGACCCGCAGCTCTTCCTTACTAATGTCCTCATGCCATCACCGTCGGCTGACCGGCTCACCCGCAGGATATCCCTCCTAACAGCGATTCTACAATTTCCCGTCTGTCGCGTTCGACCTCTTTTCACTCGGACGTTACCCGGTTCTCACCCTTCACTCGTCACAGTTCATTCTCGCTCGTCGTCCGACGCACCCGGAAATTTGCGATTTTCCCGACTTGCTCGATTTTCCCGATTTCTTCGATGACCTTCTTCTTCTGTCACCAATCCTCGCGATAATTCCACGCGGTTGACTCGATTTCCCGTCTATTATCGCCAGTCTACAGCCTACGTCGTGCTCCGTACAGAGAGATCATAGGTCTCCCTTCTTCCTCGGTCTCTGTTTCCTCTTTGGATGCTCGCGTTCGCGCATCTTCCTGGATTTCCACGAGTCGTCTAATAGTTTTCCGCCGTTCTTTATCCCGGTCCAGCTCCCAGTTTCCGGCTAATCTTCTCGTCCCATCTTTTCGACTTTGTCGTCCGTGCTCGATACCCTCGCCGAGAAACTTTCTCGGCCCGTTTATTCTATTTCCCCCGCTGCTAGCATCCCGCGACTTTCCTGCGCGGAACAGCTATTTCCGCGCAAGCATCGGTGCACTGTCCGCTCCTTATCTTTACGCCCGGTCCCCGCGCAGCGCGATGGGACGACTGTTTTTAATTTCCCCGTTGGGACGGGATCGCGATAGCGAGGCGTCGTTTAACCGGAAGTTGCGCAGCTCCGCTTCGACAACGGTTGCTCGCGAATAGCATTCGCGGAGTTTTTCGAATCGCGATTCTTCGCGCAGCGAGAGATCTTCGTCGAGAGGATTCTCTTCTTTGGCGATATTTCTCCTTCGAGTCCGAGCATCCGAGCTTTCCTCCCTTCGTAATCGCCGCGCGGGATTAGCTGGTCGAGCCTGTTCCCATCTATCCGGCCTACACGCCCTGCTTCTCCTCGAGAGATCGCAAAGAGAAGCTCGTGGAGATCGGGCAAGCGCCTTTTCGGAGCCTCCCGACGATCACAGTGCCTCCGGCTTTTGATCGATGTTGCGTTCAGGCCGAGAAGGTTGAAGCGAATCGAACCGTTCTCGCGGAAACACTCTCGCGGCGCGACTGTGTGCTAATTACCCTGGAGAAGGCCAGTGGAGGGCCTCGACTCTGTCGAAATTATTTGCCCTGGCGAATCCACGACGCGGAGTGAGAGAGCCGGAGCTCGTTATCGCGGACGACGACCGGCAGAGCGATTCTTCCTGGCGATGATTTTATTTTCGAAACACCGTGTGGCCCGCATCGGCCGCTGTCGTCGGACGCCGCGGGGCTACCGCGAGTGTTGCGGGCAGAAGATTAATTAGCGGCGCGAAGAGGGCAGGCGACGGAGGCGGAACGTACGGGCAGCAGGCGAGCGGGTGGAGCGTGAAAAACTGGTTTTGCTCGATCGTTTCCTTTTGGATACCGGCTGGATCGGTGTTCCGGGACGGTCGGGGTGATGTACGATCCGTGTCCCTTTAACGTCGTCGGATCGAACCACGCTCCCGTGCGGTCTTTTTCATTTGCGACCGCCGCGCGGTCATCTGCACGCACCGGTGATACTTCATGATCGTCCACGGTATCGCGGTCCACTGTCACGGACCTCGATCGTAAATCTGTCCCAATTAATTCGGTACTCGATTAAGTCTCGCGATTAATTACGCAATCTCCGTGCCAGGGGAGGACGGATTCCTCCTGCTCGCGCGTTGCACTCTCTCCTTCTCCCTCTCTCGCTCCCACTCACTCGCTCCTTCTCTGTCTTTCCGGTTCGGCCAACACCGCTAGCAAATGATGGATCGTCCAATCCGACGTTGAAACCTTTTTTCCAGTCCCTTCTATCGCGTCCGCGGGCACGATCTTCTCTCTCTCACGAGCTCCTCCGCGCGACCGACCGACCGATCGTTCCGTGGGGAGTTCCGCTCGAACGATGCATTACTGCGATCCCAGGTTGGGGAAAAAAGAGGCGCGGATCAGAACCGGAAAGTATTTTATCGTTTGTCGGCTCTCGCAATTTCCCGGTTCTCTCTCCCTGCGCACTCGCCCTGTTTAGGTTACCACCTCGATCGGTAGGTCGAGGCGGAGGTAGAGGCAACGGGGACCGCCTAATCGCTTCCACGAGCAATTAGCGCGTAGCCGCGTTCTTTCGTTCGGCGTCGCGACGCGTAAACTCGATTAACAATCGAACGCGGCTTAGAGGAACGCGGTGGAAACGCAGCTCGCGACCAGGCCGTTAACGTCCGCTGCGGCTAACGAGTCGGTCTCCGTTCATAATTATTCTACACACAGGATCGTATAGCCTCGCGACCGGTTATCCGCGCGATACGCGATATTTATCTCCCCGACGCGTGATTAATTAGCGCTAACGACGTTAACCATCACGCTCTTTGATCCTTTGATCCTTGACAGGCGTCGACCAACGGCCTCGTACGCGCAACCTTCCCGAAAGCGTTCCTGCGTCCCTTCCGGTCCGGAACCTAGCTCCGTTTCTTCGCGAGCGATTGTATCCGGGGTATCCTTGAGCTATCGAAACGAGAATATTCCGAGGATGGCAATTTCGCTCGGCCGCGAACAGGTCGCGAGTGTACTCGTCGTTAATTTCCGGCTCGTTTATCGCCGCGCGTAAAGCACTCGTATCGGAAAGGCATCGTTCGGCCGGTGAACACACGAGCGTGCGTGGTCGTAAAAAGTCCGCGACGAGCGGGTGGTCGCAGCTGCGTAACCGCCGGGAGAAATTACCGCGATCGCGAGCGAGAGAGCGGAGAAAAATTCGCGCGCGGAAAAGTTTGGCGGAGAACTCGTCGGAGGAAGTTTGGACGCCGTCGGCCCGGGCGGAAGTTTGGTCGCGTGAACGATGGCGCGAGTGGTCGCGCGAAAAACCGAATCGCGGATTAAATGGCGGAATAAACGACGGAAGAAAGGAGGGAAGAAACGGCGGGGCGAGAGCGAGGGAGAAGCGGAACCACGGGCGGTCCCGATGGCGCGTCGAAACTTTCACTGGAGAACCTTCTGCGAGGGGTTGCGCTGGTGGTGGTCGAAGGGGTCGTCGGAAGGGTGTTAGCACGGCGTCCGAGTCACGCGGCCCCGATCACTGGTTGTTCGCGGTCCGGAGTTGAAGACCCGACTGATGGAAACGTACGCAGAAACTCGGTATAGCCGAGGGCGCAGGCGCTCCCGTTCCTCTCCACGATCTTCCTCTCTTCCACTGGGATCCGTTCGCCTATCTCTCTGCCTTCTCTTCCGGAACCGCTATCCCCTTCGACGCTTCGTATTCCGATCTCGCGTCTGCATACAGGGACGACCCACCGCGGTCGTCGAACACGCGATCCTTGCAGCTTTTCGAATCGCCAGCCCGCTGCCACCCCTTTCGCCTATGTATATCTTGGCCGGCGGCAAGTCGAGAGGAAAGCAGACGGCGTCACGGCTACGCCGATTTAGATATTCCCTGTATGATCCAGCGGGCAACGAGCAGCGAGCCGCTCCTTTACGGCCCCGTAAACCCGATCGCGTCGCCTCCATTCCTTTTTTACGGCACGGTCCGATACGCGCGCCACTCCTCCACCAATTGTTTCGGCAACGAGCCGCTTTCGGTGGTTCGATCTTCTCGTTACCCCGATATCTTCCGCTTTTTACGACGCCTCGTCGAATCCACCGGAGCTTATCCATCTCGTCTCTTCCGTCGAGAGAGTAGAGTCGCTCGTCTTCTCGACGTCCGTGGATCGGCGTCTCGAGAAGCTCGAGACGTACACCTCTCTCGCCGGATCGGTCGAGGATCGAAGACGCCATTGCCGAGAGAAGAAGCGCGAAACGAAGAACCGTGGTCCTCTAACGCGGGACGAATCTAATTTCACGCGTTGCCAGTTGATAAACGGATCCACCCGACGCGTCGGATCCGCGACGACTCGTTCCTTCGGCTATCGCGACGCCTCCGTCGAGTTACTCCTGATTAATCTCTGCCTATCTCGCGCCTGTCTGTCTTCCCTCTTCTGCCTCGGTTCACTCCCCGTCAGTCAGCGGGTGGTTGACTCGTCTCGTCGACGGCCTAACGCAAATTTCGAAAAGGTTTCGCAGCCGCGGCCATATATCCGGTTAACGCTGTCCGCGCTCGCCGCGACGCGGATGACGGCGCGTTTCGCGTTGTCGACGCTGCCACTTCCGGTCTGCCTGCTCCCGCCAACCGGATTCGTCCCGCGATCACGAGGGTAATCGACGAGATCGCGGTGTCTCCGGCTAAGTGGCGTCGATTACGCGATGCCCGCGTGTAAATGCTCGCCGATCGATGTCGCGATGTCGAGTCTCGCGTGCGCGCCCGTTTCCGGTGCAGCGTATCCGCCGAGCGGAAGCTTCTTTCGGAAATTCATAATTAATCCCGTCAATGTCACAAGGTCGATTCCGCTGGACGCGAAACGCCGTGCAGCCCCGAGGGAGAGCGAATTTGAAATGGGCTATGGAGGCGTGTCCCGGCGTTCGATCGTTATTTCGAACCCGGTCCGGCGAATTTATCGAAAATCATTAAAAAAGAGAACAAAAATACGAGACCGGGGAAAAATCGCGCTCGCAGATTTTTGCCCGCGAACGCTCGGCTGCCTCTGCCTGGTCGCGATTCGAGTAATTACCGGTACGACGTGGAATAATTATTATCGCGCGCTGCGTTAACGAGGAGAAACGACGCGGTCCGCGCGCGGAATACGGCCGGCGGACCGGGCGGAAATGCGCGTCGCGTAAATACGCGCGCGAAATGGCGATCGGCGACGCGATCGTCCGGTTGCCGCTGTGCAGCAGCAGCAGCAGCTCTCGGTGGCTGGACTCGTGGTTACGTGGACGCGTCGCGACGGTCGATTCGAGCGGACGCGAGTCACGCGGCGATGCCTCGAGAGGAGACTGGCGATGATCCAACGAGGCACGGCTCGTCCCGACGACACTCCATTATCGTCGGACGTGTGCCGTGGGAAGTATAAATGGCGCGCGTTTGAAGAGGAAACGCAACGACGTAACACGAACGCGGTGGTTGCCTGGTACGAGGCGTCTCGCGGTTTTCGATCGCGAGTTAGCGCCGGTGAATGCCTCGGATCGCTCGCGTGAAAGGATAAGCGATGGTATAATCGAGCAGCTGACGTTGGCGCAGAGACGGCTCCGACGCGGCTGCAATCCCGCGTATTTTCGTATCTTCGATTTTCACACGATGTTGCCGGTTAAACGATCGAAACACCGGTTACACCGGATCCGATGCACGGAATTTCCCAATCTTTTTCCCACTCGCACGCTATCGCGGTATCGATCCGAACTTCGTTCCGCCGCGCGGATCAGGGGATGTAGAAACGATAAAAAAAATGTTCCATGCAAATGCTGATCCTGTTCGATTGCTCGTTCCAATTGCAGTCATATTTGCGTTTCGCGAATTACGGGTCGTTTCAACTGGAAACGGTCCCAAAGCAGACATTCCATGGGACTTCTCTAATAGCGATCGCGTTAATTCGTCGAAATCGTTTTCAGAACATGGTCCGTCGTCCAGCTCGCGCGTTAGGGTTAATTACGAGAAGTTGGCTCTCGTTCTAATGGTTTCTCACGATTTCAACGATTCCAGGGAGGCAGGGGATGGACTGACTATTCGTCTCGAAGGTTAGACAATTTTTGAAAAATTTCGATAAATTTCAATGCTGTAGGATTTCTAGGTAGATTAATCCTATGCAGACAGAGACCTGCGCGTCTAACAAACAATAACTCTCTTTTTGTAACAAAACAGGTTTTATTCAATTTAAATATTACACTAAGTTTCTCGCGCGTCTCAACTCAAATCTCTTCTGACACTCTTCTCCATTCTAAACTCTCTTCCATTCTGACTGCCAATCATTCACAGACATCCCGACAAAGGATTTCGCGATATCGTTTGTTCTTTCGCGTCAGGCCCGAGGCCGTCGTTCGCTGTCCCTCGCTTTTCGAGAAGCCACCCAAACATTTCCATGCACTTCTTTATAGAAGTAGGACCGCACACTCATTCGCCTCGCTATCACTCTTAATACATTCTTAGTGTCGTTCATCGCTCGCCGTCCCGCAATATCGTTGTAGAGAGTTGTTGTAGTCGACTGGTCGCAGGTATCCTTGTTGAAAGGAAAAGGAAGGGATGCGTTTCGTCCCGGGCCTGCTAGTGGACTCATTAGTTAGGCTACCCTAGCAGTCCCTGTCTTTGATTGGGATACTATCATATCGAGAAGTTATATGTATAGGAATTGAAGATTTTCCAAACACTTGCGAGAAAATCCTCGAAGTCGGAATCCATCTAGCGACGAGGGTGTAAGCGATGGTCGCTACACCGTATAAATATAATAAAAATCGCCCGTTGTAGATATGCACGTAAGATGAAGATACGTAAGGTGTCTATAACGAAGGACTCGGTCCATGTACTCGTTAAAAGTTACGCGACATCTAATTGCGACTGCCTAATTAGCCCTAGGTACATGCTTCTGGAATATTCGCTAAGACCGTATGAAACCAGACACTGTAAATCATACATATTCTCATGAACATATCCAACGTCCCAATGTCCCAATGCTACGTCGCGCAACTAAAGTCTACCTTATACATATATTATTTTATTTCTTTGAGTAAAAAGTGGGACATAGGGTGTGCCCAGTTGTAAGCCACCTATGTCTTTGTATCGTGCAACTTTTCTATAGAAAGTATCAATCAGTCGATGCTTACGTCCCTTTGCAAACGTAAGCTGGTCCAAATGAGCTTTCGCAGGTTTTTATTTGACTGTATACAAAGAGCGAGTGTTCGATTAAACGTGGTATGTTTGCCTTGATGTTCTGATTTTCACTGCCTCCTGTCTCGTGTCTCTCTGTATTTCATAGATTCGTTAGTCTTTATGCTGTGGTTGGGGTTTAGACCACTTCGGGTCCGTGTGCCCTGCGTCTATTACTGATCTATAGGGTCCAGTCCAAGTGCTGTCAGGGTGGTCCGAGTGTTCGCGAGTCATGGGACTCTGGTATTAACCCTTTCGGCAAGGAGGAGTTGGCCGCGGTTATATATTCGTGGTACGAGGAAGTTTTCCACAAGAGTGGTTGCACTGGAACGTGTTTTGCGGTATTCATAGAAATTTCGAGCGTGATTGACACTAAACTTTTCATTCGGATCGCGACAGTCGTCGGTGGCGTTTCGCGGATGCCGCCAATAGGCGACGGTAGTACTCAGAGAATGTTTCGTAAATGCCGTCAATAGGTTACGGTAGTACCCAGAGAACGTTTCATGGCCACCGTCAATTGGCAGCAGTAGTACCGAAATGGTTAAAGGAATAAAACAGACTCCCATTGACTGGGGGTGTGTTTTCGGAAGTGAATGTAGAGAACGAACAGTCTTCCGATAATCGATACTTTTGGACCTGTGGGTGGTCCTCCCCCTCGATCGTTTTGAAGTCAGCTGGTCGCAGGTATCCTATCAGCTGGTCATAGCTAGAAGGGACGGTAGGAAAAGGAAGGGATGCGTTTCGTCCCGGGCCTGCTAGCGGACTCATCAGTAAGGCTACCCTAACAGACCCTGCCTTAGACACTGGTATACTATTGAAAGGTCGGGAAGTTATATATATAGGAATTGTAGATTTGCGAGAAAGTCCTCGAATCCACCTAGCAGTGAGGGTGAGAATGATGGTCGCTACAGACCCAGTAATTATCTATCGATTTCTCTATGTACACTGACGCTGCTCACGCGTCGTCGTTTTTCTCGTTATCGTTCTCAATTCGATCATCATTCCATCATCTCTTGTCTCTTTGTTCTTGCAACCTGCCCCACTACCTAATCCACCCCCGTCTCCATTCTACCTTCAGTTATCGCGGGAACCGTACGTTGCTTTCAGCCCCATATCCCAGCTGTCGTTCGCCGGAAACGGCAAAGATTTAAACCGGTGTGAAAACTGGAAAACGAAGCGAACAATTTTCTGCGGGAAACGTTTTAATAAATCGAGAACGTCCCGGGACAAAGGATTCGATATGATCGATATTCCGACGCGGATTATACTAAGCGATTCACGCGGACGATTTCGCGCCACGCGAATCTATTACCTGGTTCGCGTGGACGTAATTAAAATTTGCAACAATCGGGAGCGAAACGAATCGACACGTGTTTCGCGTTCGATCGATTCTTCGAAGCGATTGAATCGTCGATTCGTTTGCTCTCCGATGCACGTGACTACGTGTCGAATTATTTCTTACTTTTTCGCAGTGGCGTGGATGGAGCTTGTGTCGCCCCGGGGTGGTTTTTCGGCTCGCCAAAAACGTCGCGAGCGTCGGACGCGTTCGAGTGTAAATTCGCGACGACGGTTGTAGTGTAAAACGATCTTTTTTAATTTCTCTCAAGAGCTCTGTCATATGTTCGGTAACTGAAAGAACAGAACTCCGAGACTTTGGCAGTTGCAGTGTTAGGAAATGTAGTAAACAATAAATACTAAAGTAAACTCTGCGATGTGTGGGGGTGATCCCATCCCCTGCGTTTTGCCTTTTGTCTCCCGTTTTCTGAAGACGTTAGCAATCTGCAAGGTCCTAAGCAGGACAGTTCTAACCATTGGCCCGTTTAATAGAGATTTATACAGTTTTTCCACTGTTTCCACTGACTACTATAGCAATCCAATAGGTTCTGATTCCTTCATTTATGTAAAAAAATTAGCTCACCACGATACTAGTCGAAAATGTCAATACAATTGAAAATTTTAATCAAGAACCTATAAGAATTGAAATGGTTATAGCAATCCAATAGATTCTCATCCCTTCATTTATGCAGGATCGCGATTTGGGTAAATTGACTAAAATAGTGTTGTTGGACCCCGGATTTCAATATACAACGCGGGTTCTAGCAACAAGGCTACGTTGGGAAAATACAAGTCAGCAGAGAGGAAAAAACAAATCTGAAACTGAAACTGAAACTTGAACTGACTGAACTGAACTGAACTGGACCGAAACTGACTTTTCGCAAATTTTGTGGGTGCTTATATAATGTCAGTTTTTGGTGAGGTGAAGATGACCATTGGCTCTTAGAGAAAGTAGGAATGCGTCAATTGTTTTTGCTGTGGGTGCTTATATAATGTCAGTTTTTGGTGGGGTGAAGATGACCATTGGCTCTTAGAGAAAGTAGGAATGCGTCAATTGTTTTTGGACTCTGAAATTGGCCTGTGTTTATCAGCCAGGTCCTTCTAGTGACTAAGGGCCAACGAATCGTTAGTCATTCAACAGTGTTGTTTACTTTTTAATAGAATAAAATAAGCTTATACATAGAGTATTGGCTATGAAACAAGAGAGATTCGCTATGGGCACGCTCTTCTGATCTTTCTTAGACTGACTTCAAGACTTCTTACTGACACACACTCTTCTAGGCTGCAATAAGACTCCTGGAGACACGCCCGTGCCCTTGCACCCTTATTTAAACCATACCCCGACTTTCCTTTCCAATCATGCCCCTTTCCCACGCAACCTCGGTGGACCAGGTGCTTCGATCACTCTGAACTCATCCCTAAACTTTCACTCGATTCTACCATAAATATTCTTCGCAGTCAATCCTCTGCACACGGTCACTTTCGTTCTAAGTCCAGACACTCTTAACATTCTTTCAGGCCTGTGCTTATTCCAATCCTACATTTATGTTAAAAAATTTGCTCACCTGAAGAGGATATCTTGGTCCATAGCAAACCACCCTTCTCGCTCAAATCCACCCCGTAGCTACGCCAATGGTTTTTAAATTCCCGCTCACGGAAGGAAAGAAATACGCGAGCGTACTTTACCAGTCACGTTAAGCAAATGGTATTTATCAATTTACACTGGCGATTAGGATATCTGCGCGCATTGCATAAAAAGGTATACGATTCCGCGATGAAATTAGAGGGTGAAGAGGAAAGTTAATTGATCCTGTGGTAACGATGATCGGTCGTCGCGTGACTGACACGCCCTTCGGTGTACCACGGCGTGGCGTCACGCCGGAGATTTAGATGTTTCCAGAACGGACGTAACGGTGTTCCACCCTCGAGATTGCGTCCAAGAGGTAGGGGAAAACGGCGAGGGCAGCGTAATAACGACGACATCGGGCCACGTTAACGCGATAAAAAACTCGCTAGTCCGGATTGCTCGCTTTAGGCATGCAATTTTATCCGAGGGAAATTACCAGGTAGACGGTGGTTTACAGTTTTGAGGAAACGGTGGTTCGCGTGACGCCGCTCTCTAATCTCTGCCGGATAAATTGAAAATTATTTCCCCTCCTGCATTTCGGCTCGATTTTTACTTCGTTTGCCAACTCCTCCGCTTACCGATCTAATCTTACCACGTTACCACCAAAACTTTCATTGATCATCGGACGAGTAGCACGAACGACTACTCCAACGATAGTCTGGCGTGAAAATTCAGGTGGTAAACTATTGCTGGATAGCGAAGGGATGGTAGTTACCCGTTCTCTTACTTGAAACCAGCTTCTAACATTTCGACCAATGATTTTTCCCTCTGTCAAATATAGTAACGCGAGAAAAGGCAGGAACAACTATATTCCCAATGGCGTCGCGATCGAAATGGAGTAATCTCGCGAAAATTCAACTGAGAAACTATTAATGAATAGTGATGGGGTAGCAGGAAACTTTTCCCTTACTCCAACCACCTTTTTCCCCCAATCGAATATAGTAACGCGAGAATAGGACGTATTACTATACCTCTAATGAAGTCGCTATCGAAACGAAGTAGTCTCGCGAAAATTCAGCTGGAAAATTATTACTGGACAGTTATGAGGTACCCAGGGGAAGCTCTTTCCTTACTGGAATCACTTTCTTACTCTTTGGCCACCGATTTCTCTCTCCGTCGAATATAGTTAAGCGGGAAAAAGCACGAACAACTATATTCCCAACGGCATGGCGATCGAAACGGAGTAGTCGGGCGAAAACCCAGCTGGAAAACTATTAATGGACAGCAAAGGGTGGTTTTCGAGAGTTGGCAGATTCGGCGAGAGCGATTGACCAGCGCGCACCGTTTAAACTGCGTCCACGCCCAAAGTGGCGATCTCAGCGTAATAACGATATCAGCTACGTTACGCGATACCCACCATTAGCTACGTCGGTCCGATATCGATTTTATTGACCTATCCGTGGCAGTCGGAGAATATTTGGCGAATTCCCTTCGGGCGGTGCTCCGGCCGGGGCGCGATCGTAATTGAAAATTCTCAGCTCGGCCGATTTTTCATCCCACCTTCGACCTGCTCTCCTCACCTACCCCGTCGTCGTTAAATTATTCTCTGGCGATTCCGCTCGCGCGATAATTCTTTCGTTAGCCGGTGGAGAATTTCCTTGCCGCGAACAATGCGTGTATCGGAACGGTTTATCGATATCGTTATATCCGAGCGGTTTTTACCTCCGGCATGCAAACGCCGAGCGGGCAGGTGAGCCGTCGGCTGGGGTCGTTATTCCAGTCTCGAGAGGCAAATCCTCGGGCTGGATAATCGAACAAAGACCTCTTCCGTTTCCTCCATCTCTCTCCCTCTTTTTCACTCTTCTCTCCACTGCTCTCCTCTCGTCGCGGTAGCCGGGATACAACGGAGATGGCAAGGGCAGGGCCCATCTAGCGATAGGGCGATTTATCCCGTGTTGGATCGCGAGACGAGAAGACAGGAGGCGTGGCACGCGTAGGAGCACGCGATCGCACGTGCACACACGGGCGTGTGTCGTTGCAGGTGCCAGATTGCGTCGTTGGCAGGGTCGACGCGCCGCACCTGTGAGAAATTACCCCGAGGCATGCAGCCCGTTCCTCCAGTACCAGTCTAAGCTTCTGTACACGTGACCTTATGTACGAGACGCGGAATAGCTGCGTTACGAGGCCCGTGAAAGCTATGCAAACCTTGAAACAGGATCCTTGGTATTTTCCCTCGGAGCTGTCGGTTGCGCTCGCTGACGGACCTTTGGCGGACCTCGAGAGGCTCTGAGACCGGTGGATCCGGCGACTCGAGGACGCGAACAAAGATGGTGGACGAGCAGAGGTATATAGATAGACGAGAGTGGGACGAGAAGTGGGATACATCCCAGATGAGGAAAACGAAGGTTTCCTGTAAATATTTTTCACTCCTCTGGGACATCCAGGGTCCCGGGTCAATGGGGGCCTGGTTTATGTCTTTACGACCAGGGCCCTGTGACGACAGTCCACGATAAGTAATAAAAACTCCAAACTCCAACATGAATCACAAGATGACTGCTATTGGGATTATGGGAAAAAAGAAATAACTATCGTTATATTATAATTATCTTTATTATAGTATATCCCAAGTATTCTGACTGTTCGCGTAGAGAGTCAAAACTAGCGTGAAGAAAAAGGGTATGCGAATGCAGCTCGTCCTGGTCCCCTAATTCTTATCTAACGTGTGAAATAAACACTTCACGCATTTCTGGAACCTCTTTGGCGCATAAAGACATATCTATTTCTTTTGACAGATTAATTTTTGTATATTCGATACGTTAAGGCGTATCTTGTTTTCAACAACTACAGTTTCAAATTCCAAGACGTAACCCTTTGACATCAGCCAGCACGAATCACCACCCGATGACCATACCTCCAAACTCCACGATACAACCCCTTCCAAACCACCTAGCATGAGATAGCAAGAATATATATATCCCAAAACCTAAATAAAGTCAGTTCTTCTCAAATTCTAAGTACGTGTCACTTCTCTTGCGGTATACCTACTCTACGGATAGTATCCCGTTTAGAGGCATAGTTATTTTTATTTTTCGCCGTTGCAAGCTAATCTCGTGACAGCCCTCTTCGACTACATTTTCAACCTTTTCCAAAATCTAGTCTTCGAGTTTTCCGCATCAGATCCCTCTCGCGCAATGAAGTTCTATCGAGGAAAACCGTAGTTCTAATTCACTCAATCCTCCACCTTCACGCGTTACACGCGTGGATCACGAAGATTCACGGGGTGGACGGATAACCGCGAGTTCCTCGGCGGGGAATTAACGGCGTTAAAAAGGAAGCGTGATTTATCGGGAAGGGGCGAGGCGGGACGGGTGTCGTGGGACTCGTAGTTATCGTTAAGTTTTATTTGCGCGCCATGATAGCGCTGGGACTCTAGATACCGAGAATAATTTGTTTACGATTGCGCCGAGGGGGTAATTTGCTTCTTGCCGGAACCGCCTGGATCGCTAGCAGACCGGGAAAAAAGATTCGCGTGCGCCGGTCGGGATCGCTCGAGTTATTTATCAAACATCGGCCCGGAAGAAAGTAACCTTTCTCCTCCGTCGTGCTTTCTCTTTCTATCCGCGCTTTTACCTTGCCCGTTGCCGGGTTCTTTTTATTCGGCCGCTTTAGCGACCGGTGAAGGACCTCGCGAGGGTCCTCGAGGCACGATAAAAGGGTCCTTAATTGTTAAATATCGCGGCCGCGTTTCGGTTTTTGTTTCGCATTCACGGGCCAGTCCAGCTTTAACTTGGCCTGCTTTTCTGCTCCCGGTAGCAGCACCGGCGGAGTTTTTAAGCGTGGAATTTAAAATACACGGAATATATTAAATCGTACGGCTATTAAAAGTGCCGGAGAGCTTCTAGTTCTGTGGTTTTTTCATGAACTTCATTATTATAAGTGGCTTGCCGCGGGTAGGTCAACGACAGAGCGGAATGGCGTCTTGGTGGGCCTCCTCTTCTCTAATGGTCGCGCCGCTCGTTAGTTCGATAATGTCGGTGATAAAAAGCAGCCTTGCGGCCGGTATTTACAGGCGCATGCAGATCGACGTGATTTATCGAGCGGCGTAACGTATCAGGAATAGCTGGAACCACGGTGGAAACGGTGGCGAAAAAGGGGGTAGTAGACGGGCCGTGGCCGGGGCTGCGGAGTCGCCGACAAAACCTTTTCTCTTGCACCGGAAAAGCGTACGGTGAAATCCATCCTGTGCACCGAGCGGGGCAAAGTTCCGTCGGACACGCTGTTATTCGGCTATAATCCGTCGACAAAACTCGCGTAATTCCGCGACGAGCGAATGACCGTCGGTGCCGTTCCGTCCCTCTAATTTCCGGCCGCGTTTTTTCCCGCGCGAGGGTGAAAAGCCACCCTCGACGTGTCGGGTTCGACTCGGGAAACTGGCTGACTGCCGTTTCAGCTCGTTCAAAGGCGGCTCGTCGAAGGAAAAGAGCCGAATAGAAGGTCCGGCTAATGGGAAATTGCAGCTACCTCCTATATATCCGCGAATCGTCGCGAAGATTACCTGATGGAGCAAGATGGACGAGTCGACTGCGTGGCTCTCGACGTCGTCCAATGGCGTCGCTTCGGCGTGCTTAATGCAATTAAACTATTTGCCGACTGAATCGCTTATCGACTCGCGGAGAAAGGAAAAAAGGGAGCCAGAGTGCTCGAAACTTGACCATCACCGCTGGTTTGCACTCTCCTTATGCAACTATCGGGACGGCCACCCCTTCCTTCCCGTCTCAGCTCCCTTCGGCTCGACTTTCTTCGAGCTTTCCCTCACTTTCTAGCAAACTTCGCCTCAAATTAATTTTGCAACTCCAACTTCTGCCGGCTCTCGGATGCTCGCTCTCTCGACTCGATCCGATCGGCGTCGAGCATCGACGTTGCCGTCGAATGTCGGAGGCATCGCGCGGCTACAATCGCGAAGCTTCTCGTATTCGCCACGGCGCTGTCATCGCGAATCAAAATGGAATCGCGAGACACCAACGCGTAGTTCGTGCGTTGTTTGTTCGTCGTTCGTTCGTCGTTGGTTCGTCGCTCGTGCTTCTCTTACCGGCCATGGACTCCGTATTTTATCGACGAGTCGCGCCGTTCCTTTTCATTCCCCATTCTCGCCGCGGTTGCACCCTGTCTCGTACCTCTCTCACCGTCCCGTTCCCTCCGTCTCTTCCGCCGAAACGCGCAGCGACGCTTATTTCCGATTTCTTCGAATGGGCGGTGCGCGTCGCGCCGCCACCCTGTAATACGATTTCACGAGCCAACTCTTAAATTCAAATCACCGCGCGACAGATTTTTTCAACCGTGCCGCCACGTGAAAATGAATTTACTCCCACGCGGAAACAACCACGCGCGGACGAATGGGGGACGCGGATGGGAACAAAGAGGAGGCGGCACGAGAGGAACTTCCGGTAAGTTCCTTTTGGTTCAGATCCGATTTTCTCGCGCTACTTTTTCCACCTGTCTCTCCTTCTTTCCCTCTCTCTCTCCACACTTTCTCTCCCTTCTCTCCAGTTTGCGTTTCGCCGCTGGTAAAAATTCTCCGTCGAACGTAACCCTTTGAAATTAGATTGCACGGTATCAGCCCACCCTCTTACCCACGCCCCTCTGTTTCTCTCTCTTCTCTCTCACCCTCTTTCCGTTCTTTTTTCTACTTTCCCCGCTTTTTCCAATTCCACGCGTCTCGCCACCCTGTCGCGCTTTCTCCCGTGATTTCGCCGGACGTCCGGTTAGCGGCATTCACCGCGCAGAAAATCGTCATCGAGGCCTGACGCCTCGAACCAACGCAATTTCGCTCTTGGACGGTTTCAGACGCTTCCGCGAAAAGAAACGTTAATTACTTTTGCAATGGCCGAACCGCGTCACCGCGATCCCGAGTTCTCCTCTACTCTCGTTTCGAGCCACGCCACGGTCCACTTGGAACGTTGGCGAACATCGAGCGCTCCGCTAGGCTCCGTATTCCGGCGTGATTAACGTGCTCCCTTGCGATTAACAATTGTCGAACATTTGCATGGAACGGTACTTACGAACTCTTGGTTCGTTAGTCTCGTACCGCCATTCCTCTTCGCTGCAGACAACCCGTTCTCCGTTTCCCTCTTCCTCCGCGTTACACCCCGTTTTGTCTCTCGTTAACAGCGTCACATAAACACGCCTGCCGTGAAAAGAAGTATGTTCCTCTTAGCCGGAGACTCTTCTAGGAGGCCAATCGTTCGTGATACGCATTTCGACCGATTTTCGTGGACGGTGACACCACTTCGCGAATTTTTCTCCCCTTTCGACCCGCGTCGCGTCTTTCTCGCGAGGGTGCATGAGCTCCGGGATGAAAGCGAGTTCGGTGCCCGCACTGCGACGTGCTTTTCGTCGTTTCGCGACGACACGGGCTATTAAATGTTTCGGATATGCGGGTGGAGGCGTAATGGAGAACGCATGGCGCGCAAATCGTCGATCAGATTTTAACGAGGCGCACCGCGGGGACAGAAATTGCAACGGTGATGAGCAGTGGTCGGCGTGCGGTGCGGCGATTTCGATATCGTCGCTCGTGCGCAAGAAGACCCGATAAATATCGGACGAAAAGTGATCGAAGCGACGTTTCGTGCCTCGGGAACAGGACGGGGAGACGCGAAGGCGAAACAGGCATGTCACGTGTGTGTACTATGCGTGGCTGAAAAGAAGTCATCTTGCTCGGTTGCAGGGCAACAGGCGTATTCCACTTGTTCTGCCTACACTCTCGCTGGTAATACCCACTCTTCTATGCCATTTCCAAAACTATTACCTCCAAGTTCGGTAACGTGATACGTTAACATAGGCGTAAGATATCCGCGAAATAAATGTCACCTCGGAGTTAACTTACAATGAATTGGAAGCACCACTACGCTTTGGGATGAGTCTACGCTCTTGCATCTATTTTTTGCGTCTGTCTCACTTTGTATCGTTGCTTCGTTCGCTTTCTTTGTCACATGGTGTTCTATGACCGGGCTAATAGGAAGGGATCAGTTCTACCAATAAGGGAAGCGTTTTACTATACTTCTGTCATTATGGTAGAATGGTTGGGATGGTGGGGATTCGGTCCTACAAGTTTCTCAGGTGACTTCTTTCATGCAACGCAGAGTACTGCGCGTGGCTGACAAGAAGTTATCTTGTTCGGTTGCAGGGCAACAGGGGTATTCCACTTCTTCCGCCTATACTCTTGCTGGTAATACCCATTCTTCTATGTCATTGCCAAAACTACTATCTCCAAGTTCGGTAACGTGATACGTTAACATAGGCGTAAGGTATCCGCGAAAGAAATGTTACCTCGGAGTTAACTTGCAATGAATTGCAAATGATTGGAAAGGATTTTGTACAAGTTTCTCGGATGACTTCTTTTGGGTGATGACTTCTTTTCAGAGTAGATGACGTCTCGTGGCCGGTAACTATAGTCACCCGTGATAGCGAAAGGGTTAAACCGGGATCGGTAAATCGGTAGAACGCTGCGTTCGAATGATCCCCGGGTTCGAGGCACGATTTACTCGACTCCCAGTGCCGTGAAATTTCTTCTACCGAACGGTTTCTCCCGTTTCGGCTTATCTTTCGCGTCTCCTTGCTGTAAGAAAGCTTAAACCGGAAAAGCAGCGTTGCTGGTAGAGTGCTTTCCAAGCGCCGGCCAATGCATGCTGATAAACCTGCCGGACCAATTTAAATCCCAAGATGGCGGCTGCGGCCTTCAGCCTTTCGCCCTTCTTTCCGTTCTCCTCCTCGTTATCCCTCTCTTTTCCCCGTTTCTTTCCGCCTGGTTTCCAGGGATCTATCGCGTCGAACGATTTATTAACCCATTTCGCCGGCAGACATCTCTAGTTTTGCGAATTTCCAAGGAAAATCGATGCCCTCCCGGCTAGCTTCGATCTCCGCGCAGCTTCCTTTCGCCTCTCACCGACAGCCAATGGAATTCCCGCATTCGCGCTATTATAATTTTCCCAAAGAACCCACGATCGAATTCGTACGTGTTTCGCGAAAAGTCTCCGAACACGTGCGTTCGAACCATCGCGAAATTCCGAATATTCGAATTTCTCATCCAACCATGGAGTATCTCCCACTGTTCCCCAATACTCAGATTTCTCCACGAATCGTTATACGTTCCTCTTCGTGCCGTGAACCGAGGAATTTATTTGCTCTCCGAATCGCCCAAAAAATTCGCCGAATGTATTTCTCCCAAAATTCAAATTCGAAATTAATCGCGCGTAAACGGCAAGCGGGTAGGAAGCTAATCGAGAATTCGTGTTCGAAGTAGACCGCGTTCGATACGGAAAACTCGTGCGAGGATATCGAGGTGGGATCGGAAAAGTTACACGCCGTGGCGATAAGACGACACCGTGGGGGCACCACGCGAGCCAATGAGATATCGCGGGAAAATAATCTGCCCATCGGAATTACTTGCAACCGAGCTTTCTGATTCCGAAAGTTTTCTTTTGTCTCGATGGAGGTCGCGAAACGAGATGAAACTCGGCCTGGAAATATTACCGTTTTGCGCCACGGACCCGTTCTACCAAAACCCTTCCCCCCCCCCCCCCCCCTTTTCCGTGCCCCCGAACGGAGAAACGGAAAGTGCGAGTGATTCCCCCGAATCTTCGACCCCCACTCGCTGGCCCGTGATATTTTCCTTTAATCAATGGAAATTGTCGAATAATATTATGCACGGAAGAATAACCGAGACGACGGTCGCCCCGTACAACGGTTCCGAAAGTTTAACGGAGCATAATACTACTCGTTATCCCCACAGATTAATCGCGTCGCGAGGAAGAAGAGGACCCGCGAGTGGAAGTCGAAGCATATCGAGGTTTCCTCGGGAAACGAGCTCTCCTAGTCTCCTGGCGTCTCGTTAGCCAATCCTTCCCTCTAATTTATCCTTTTTTCCTTCGACTTCGGCCCGAGATAATTCGTCCGAGATTGCTTCCGACCATCTCCACTTCTCCCCGCTCCTCCGAGCGATCGGTGTTTGGAGCCGCCGTTAATCCTCTTCGTATTCTCCTCGCCGTCCCATCCGCCGTTGTTCGCCAGCCGGAGTTTCCATCGACGTTGCGAACTCGGCTCACGGGATTATAACTGCTCGCGTAAGTTATTCGTAATCGGCGAATCATCGTGATGGGGTTGGAAGCGTCAGAAACGTGTCAGAAACGTGTCAGAAACGGGCGAGAAACGGGTGAGAAACGGGTGAGAAACGGGCCAAAAACGCGTCACGCGGCGTAAAACGGAAGAATTTGTTTGACACGGCATGGCAAGTTGTAGGCCAGTCCTGTTCAGCCTTCCATGCCTCCGATATCTCGGTTTCGCGATTACTTATACCAACCCAGGTAACCGGCTGCGCCGGATGTTAGGTTCTCGGACGTTTCATTAAGACGAAGCTTTCGCGTCGATTTCCCGCTTTATTTCCCCCGTGATTTCTCGCCGGAGCACGCCAAGGATCGCTGCTCGGGAGCGTCGGCTCCCTCGCATCCCGAAGTTTAAACGTTATTGCAGTTGGAGAACGAGAAACGGACCGTTGTTCCCATCGAACTTGCGACTCGGGGCTGGGGCAGGGCTTAATAGAAGGGACAAGGCAATCATAAACTCGCGGAAACTTTGTATTTCAAAGGTGTCAACAAAGATAGAACTGAGGCTAGCAAGAAACAATTTGTAGCAAAGTCGTTTTAGCGTTGGAACGAGGGACGGGAGTACCTATCTACTGAACGTCGATGTACAACTTAGCCAAGGCGTCTCGCTTGATCTCCCGGCAATCGCCGTTTCCAACTCCGGCGTCGTTCCTTCTACGCGTGATCCTCCGTCGTCGTTTGCTCGGTGGTCTTCTCCGCTTCCGGTTCCTTCTTGATCTTCAGAATGTCCTCCACTTGCGGCGTCACCACCACCGTCTCGCTCTCCTCCGGGAACACGTACTCCTCGTGATTCTGCGACGCGTCGAAGTAATGGCCCAGGCCTTTGTAGTGTCCGTGCTGCTCGAAGGCGGAGTGCTGGTGGGCCTCCTCGTGCTTGTGATTGCTGTCGTGGTGATGATTATGGTGATGGTCGTCGAAGTGTTTGTGATGTTCCTCGTGGGAGTGGCCGTGCTTGTGCTCGTGAGACGCGTGGTGTTTGTGATGCTCATCGTGATGGTGTCCTTCGTGGTGGTCGTGGTGATGCTTGTGATCGTGGCCATGCTTGTGTTCTTCTTTATGCTCGTGGCCGTGCTTGTGCTCCTCGTGATGGTGATGCTTGTGGTCCTGGTGATGGTGATGATGATGGTCCTCGTGGTGGCCGTGGTGATGCTCCTCCTTGTGGCCGTGCTTGTGCTCGTGGCCGTGTTTGTGATGATGATCCTCGTGATGGCTGTGCTTGTGGTCCTCGTGGTGTCCGTGGTGATGCTCCTCCTTGTGGCCGTGCTTGTGTTCGTGGCCGTGTTTGTGATGATGGTCTTGATGGTGGTCGTGTTTGTGCTCGTGTCCGTGTTTGTGATGATGATCCTCGTGGTGGGCGTGGTGATGGTCCTCGTGGTGTCCGTGTTTGTGTTCGTGGCCGTGGTGATGCTTGTGTTCCTGCTTGTGACCGTGTTTATGGTGCTCGTGGTGATCGTGTCCGTGATGATGATGGTGATTCTCGGTCTCCTTATGCGTGTGATGATGGTGATGCTCGTTAACGTGATGATGTTCGTGGTGATGGTGATGCTCGTTGTGATGATGATGCTTGTGGTGATGATGATGCTCGGCGTGGTGCTTGTGTTCCTCGTGATGCTCGTGTTTCGACTGATGATGATGTCCATGGTGGTGATGGTGTTCCCCGTGGTGCTTGTGATCGTGGCCGTGTTTGTGGTCGTGTTTGTGACCGTGTTCGTGCTTATGCTCGTGTCCGTGGTGATGCTTGTGGTCGGAGTGATGCTTGTGACCGTGGTGATGATCGTGTCCGTGATGATGATGATGATCGTCTTTATGCTTGTGTTCCTCGTGGTGCTTGTGCTCGGCGTGATGCTCGTGGCCGTGTTTGTGCTCGTGTTCGCTGTGATGCTTGTGACCGTGTTCGTGTTTGTGCTTGGCGTGATGGTCGTGATGCGCGTGATGTCCGTGATGATGTCCGTGACTGTGATAGAAGGAGTGGCCGCCGAATCCGTGACTCCTTCGTTGAGGAGCGATCTGCGGCGCCAAGAAACCGATATGAGAGGGCGATGACGATATTCTCGGCTCTATCGCGTGTTTCTCTACCGGATCATTGACTCGTGAAACGATGCTGGTCTTGGTGTCTGGGTCGAAAGTGGCTCGATGTAGCGGCGAGTGCGCCTGGCCTGTTAGGGGCAACGTTAGCGGTTGGAAATTGGCTCCAAGGTCGGCTAATTGCCGTTTTCGTGGATGTCGTTCAGCGGTGGCTGGTTGCTGGCTGGTAGAATCTAGCAGTAACGGTAGAGGTGGCTGCACTTGTCGCGGCAGCCTGACGGAATCGGGCAATTCCGGGCTGGCCGTTGATGGTCGTGGTTCACTCTCTTGCGATGCTTTTAAATTTCGGCCAGCCGTCGCTGTCACCAGCAAAGCAACGGCTAGAAGCCACGCCTAGGGGCAGAGCAAAATCGAGAAGTGAAAAAAGGGAAGGAGCCTAAATGACACAGTTATCTGGGGGAATTCCGCCTACGTTCCCTCGATCTATCTACTCGAGACACCCGGTACGAGATTCGCGGCCGCAGGTCGCGCACGGACGGGGTAACCGACTATGCGGGGGTGATCGGTAATTTTCGAAAATCGTTTAGCCACGAGCGAATTCGTTTTGATAGGCAGAGCACGGTACTAGCGCGCACCGGACATTAGCTCGGCTAACCGAAACGATAAAACAACGTCGAATTTGGCCGGGGCCATTTTGGTTGGCAGCGGCGCACGCTGCCTCGCCGCGCACGTGCGAAACGAGCACGTCCAAGCGGAAAAACCGGAGATAATATCCAGTAAATCGTCGGCGGCTCGTTTTATCGCGATTTGCCGCTTCTTGTCGCGGAATTTCTCCGCGCGGCCTCCGCCTAGAGCAAGCGGGAGCGCGAGATATATCGAATAGAGAGGAAAGCGACGTGGAAGAGGGCGGTAAAAGGCGAGGATCGAGATGGTAGCGGGGGTTCGAAATCGAATCTCGGTTTTGCGGCGCGGAATTAGCGAGGTCAGCTGTCTCGGAAGGATCAGAGGGCGTCGGCGCGTTTTTCGCGCGGCGATCGAGCGGATCTCGTCGGGGTGGCGATCGCTCCTTTGGTCTCGGTGATTTATGCGATCCGGGGGTGCGTCCGCTAAAAAATCGTCCCGTTGCGCGTTCGGCTTTATTTCTCGACGCGTGACCGGGGTCGTCGCGATGAGGAGGAATACGTCGGCCGACGCGAGGTCCGATCAGGAATTTTATTTCCAGCGATACCGACGAATTCCCGAAACCCGAACGATACGTTCCCTTCCACGATCCGAGAATTAGTTGTCGATGATAAAATCGAGCTTTACAGTTGACGCGCGTAGTTTTGAACCGAGGACGATCGATGGGTCGACTCGTCACCGCGATGCGACGATAAGTTCCTCTGCGAGATAACTGCGGTGCAGCGACGTCGAGGTGTTGGACCCGTTTTAATCTCTCCACGCGCCTGCAAACACCCCGGTACCTCGATGTTCGCGGGACCTCGGCTATATTCTTCTCGAAATGCGAACGCCCGCTCGCTGATTAACTCGGGAATTTAATCAGCGGCGATAGAATTTAAACGATAAGATTAGCGAGCTTTCGCGAAGGGGACGAATAAGAGGCGTATCGTGTCCTGGCTTCGCCGGCTTTCGGATATCGCGTTCATCAACGATGGGAACCGTTCTCTCGTTAAGCGTCGGGGAATTACAGCGATGAACTTACCTTCATCGCCATGTCGCCGTTATTTCGGGTGTACAGCCCTAGTGCAACTGGATACCGTGGTCCTACGACAACGTACTTTTATAGAGAGCAATTCGCGATCGGTACTTTCTTCCGTGCTAAGCACCAGTGTCGTTTACGACTGGGCCTAACATTTTAATTGTCGTCATAATACGCGGCGGACCGCGACCGGGCCTCAACGCTCCCGGCCTATTACCCACCCGTCGAATTTCATTTATAACCGTTCGATGGTCCGTATACACGCTGTTTCCGGTGCAGTAAAAATCGAGGAAGCGGCGATCGCGCTCGCCCCGATGAGTCGAAATTGATGGATAGAAAAAGCCCGATCGATATCGCGCCGTACGATCGTCGAACGTTTTACAAGCAATCGAAATTACGCAGAGAACCCGACGCTAACGCCGCGCGCCGTCGTAATTTCCTCTTTTAAATTCAGATTTATTGCCTCGTATAATGGCGCGTCGAAACGACGATATACGGGGTGCTTTCGAAATAGCTGCCCAAACTTTCCCACCGTCTTCTAATCTCGCTAATCCCGCGCACGAAAAAACACCTCGAGGAAACTTGGCTCCTTTTCCAACTTTTTCCTTCTATTTTTCCCAAGGTAAATGTTTTCCGATCGCGAGACGGTATCTCAGACACGGTTGTAACTCCGACAAGCTGCCGTATCGTTACCGATCCCCTTTCCACTGAGATACGCGTTTCGTATCGACGTTTCGAAGATATGTACTTTTAATTGTCTCGTTCGAAACGATAATACGAATTTTTCGCATTGTCGCGTTATTACCAGCGCTGTCCTCGCGAACCGAGCTTCCCGAACGTCCCCGTAAACAAAAATCGAAAGGAGTTAAGCCACGGGTACGCTCAGACCTCGCGAATTACACGTAATTGGCCTCCTTCTGCCGATCCAATGTTCCTGGTAATTGTTATTTAGATATTCTCGAGTGCCTCGATTAAAATGGACCGCGACTCATCCGGCGTAATTCACCCTCGAGTACGTATTGTCGGCGGTATGTCCTGCGACAGTGTAAAAAATTAATCTCTTAAAAATTACGCGTAATTCCCATGGTCGTGCGCGGATCGGAGAAAAATTGCTCCAATAACGGAATCCCCGATAATTTCAACCCTTGCGCGAAAACTGTAAACAACATTCGCTGCTCAGGTAGATTTATTAATAACGTATGTATTTTCATACGTTCGCCGATGTTAATTACAAGAATTTACGCGGAAATTTTACCCTGGCCGCGATGAAAAGCACGGATACGTGAAATTTGATATTTTAATGCAGTCGTAGACACCACTGACGAAAGATTACCGGCGGATGATCATTCGCTGACGCAGGTCGTCGCGTTCGTTTTATGCGATTTCGCGCATTTTCTCCTATAATTCCGTGTACAGTCGCGTTGGAAATATTTCTCGTTTATAATCGTGTATATATGTATTGGTCTCGCGTCGGGTCCCGAATTTCCTTCGACGAGTCTAAACGTTTGAGGTATATACGTATCTGCTGATCGATTCCGAGTGTCCGACCATGTCTGTTTCGTGCTGGGTTAACTATAGCGGGTGAAAAAGGTTGCAGGATCGAACGATGCATCGAATGGAACGTATTCTTCGCGGAATATCGTCTTCGCAGGAAGCTTTCTTCATATAGACATTGAGCTTCTCTGCAGTTTCCGTCAGCTCGCTCATAGGCGAAGCGAATATCTCGATATTGGAGTAAGCCAGCCCGATAACCCTGTCTTAGCCATCAAACATTTAGATAGAAGCCGATTTAGTACGACATAAGCTATCTCCGGCAATAGGATGACTCGCCCTACCGCGATATTCGCTGATGACAGGGTGTTGACAGTTATTGCAATTTTACGCGTAATATCTATTGAGAAATCAAATATTCAGCTATAATCCTTCGTTCGATGTCGATCGATATTAACCCTTTGCAGTCGATATTAACCCTTTGGCTCTTCAATCGCCATTTGATAAAATTTCGAAGCTCGATGTTAATTAATATATCAAATTTAAAATAACGTAACTGTGTGGGTGGTATCGAAATACGTGTTAATTATTCTACGTATTAATTATTATACGATTTCGTATTTACTGCTCGAAAAATATCATCAACCTTATAGCAGAAAATTTTTCAACTCGTACCCTGTTCCAGCCAAAAAATCGTCCAGTGCAAAGGGTTAATGGATGAGATTACGCGTGTGCGCAACGATAAATGTTACCCTGTCAAATCTCGAGGCGAAGGACGAACATTTATACGTTAAATTGATTACTTCCAGTGATCAGATAATTCTAGCAGCAACGAATTATCTCGCTTCGACACGTTTCCACACACGCGAGGTTTTCTCATAGTCATCCACACGTTCGCGAGCCTCTCGATCTTCATACCGATCTCCGATTTATACCTCGAAAATAGAAGTAGAGTAAAGTACGATAAGAAAATTCAGAAATAGTCTGTTTCTCCTCTCTTTCTGTCGTTTATCTTTATAGTCTTCGTGAGTGTGGATGTTAATACTGTTTTATTTGTGTGCCTCGTATGCTTTCTCCGCGAATTAAATATGGAGACGTTCATTTTGAAACGATAAATGTTGTTCTGTCAAATCTCGAGGCGAAGGAAAAGCATTTATACGTAAAATTGATTACTTCCGGTGATCAGATAATTCTAGCAGCAACGAATTATCTCGCTTCGATACGTTTCCGCAGACACGAGATTTTCTCATAGTCATCCACGCATTCGCGAGCCTCACGATCTCCGATTTATAAAAATCGGAGATAATACTGTAGGATGCCAAAAGAAATCGCGAATCGGTTATTATGAACAAAAACAAATTGTAAACCGATCGATATCTTCTAGAAGCAAATGGAAAAGTTATTTTATATAACAAAATTAAGTTGCGTGGCACCCCTACGCGGAGTCGAAGCGTAGGTTAAGGAAAGCATAAAAGCGTGGTCCTTGACAACCAAAACAGAGTGCTTAGAAATCGTTTGAGACCAGCACAAGCGTGAGTCGTTTGGTGTTGGAAAGAGAGTTTTAAAAGAATGCGTCTTTGTGTGTTCTCGTTTCGTTATCTCGGTGTTCTTTTCCTAAGTTAAATCAGTTCACGAGTTTCGGGTTTGCGTTATCGTGTTCCTGTTCTTTCGACAATTTTCGCTGTCTCGAGACCGGTATTCGCCATCCTACAGTACCGATCTACGATTTATAAAAATCGAAAATGGGAGAGTGATCGCCTATTTTGGACGTAGCCTGTATAACAGATTTCCGATCTTTTTCACTTTTCCCTCTGCTCCGGTCAATGGAGCATCGCCGAACACGGCTATGCCTGGTCGAGTAAAAATTACGATTCGAAAAGTAAAAGCGAGGTGGAACAGGCGCGTTTGAAATCGATCGGAAGTAATCTCGCGTTGTTTTCGCTTTCGCGCCTATTTTCCAGCGTCGCCGGTATCGCGCAAACACGCGCGTCCGCGATCGTTTAATGCGTGGCCGTGCACCCGACCAGAAACGGAGCAAACGACGCGTGTACCGAATTTAATTTATATATCTCATTATTTAATAGGATAAATGGGGCGGCTCCTCTGCCTTGCTGCTTCCGCCGTTCCATGAATATTTAACGAGCCGTTTCGCCAGCTCCATTCCTTTTCGTTCGCCCGCGCGCCCATCGAAACCCGCTTGTTTGCCCGGTCCGCGAAATCGCCCGATTAATTCTCGCGATCGCGATCCCGCAAATATTTGTCGATCGGTGTAAGGGACACGATCAGTGGACCCAGTCGTGGTATAATCGCTGAGAAACTTGGTAAAAGTTTCCACGTCGTTAATATCGTTAGAGGATCGATCGAATTTTCGCTTTCACTCGATGGTCGATGATTCATTCGATGACTTTTGATTGACATTTTGACACCGGTAATTGCGACTGAGTACTTTGCTTATTTGTCAAGTAGGAGCAGATCTTTGGGTCACGAATGATGTAATTTGCAGAGTGAACTATAACCATGCAACGATGGCGTCAGACGTTCTAGACGTTGTAGGTTAGTAGTAATTTTTGGGCCTCAAGGACCTTCGTTATTATGGCCCCATGGTCCCCACCCCCATGGAGAGATCGTCTGTCGAGTTTAGGTTTAGGAAGGCATCCTATTTTCTGGAATAGTTCAGTTCAAAACTCGAAGCAATATAGAGCACATAAGTAGTCGCAAACCCTATGGACATCTACGTTCTTTGTTTGTATTTCCATAGATTGTACATTTCACTAATAATAAGCTTTATATATTGTTTACTATATAATCGGGTGTTTGAGTATATACGGTTAGTTGCGAATTATAGTAAACTCCCTGTAATTTCAATCCGACAAATAACAACACGATTAAATTCATGCAATAGGTATGCAAAACGAGAAACAGGCAAGCATAAATTATTACAGAAACAACAAACAGTTAATAGGATAACTTTACGAACCCTCAATGTGGTTGATATGAAATAAGTTAATTTGAAGAAAAAAGAAAAAATTCCTGGAATTTTGTTTCTGTATCGATGAGCTTCAAAAAAGCTTCGTGACCACGAGTTATATGTTTGTAGAGAGAAGCCTTCGAGTTTCAGGAATTTTTGTGAAATGTGGTGGTTGTGTGAGACCCGATTCGCGAAATATCGTGATACGTGGGACTCGATTCGCGAAATATCGTGATGCGTGAGTTTCCATTCGCAAAATATCGTGGTGCGTAAAACTTGATTCGCAAAATATCTTGATGCCTAAGATTTGATTCGCAAAATATCGTGAAGCGTAAGACTCGATTCGCAAAATATCGTGATGCCTAAGACTTGATTCGCAAAATATCGTGAAGCGTAAGACTCGATTCGCAAAATATCGTGATGCCTAAGACTTGATTCGCAAAATATCGTGATGCCTAAGACTTGATTCGCAAAGTATCGTGACGCGTGAGTTTCCATTCGCAATATATCGTATTGCGTAAAACTCGATTCGCGAAATATCGTGATGCACGTGACTCGATTGACGAAACGATTTTTTGATACCTAGATGGAAAAGGGATTCTCCGGTCCTGTATCGCGAGAATCAAAGTACGATTGCGTGCAGCGATAAAATCATTCGTTTATCTAAGCGATCGTGCGACTGTCTACACACGATCTGGCATCGAAGGTAATTTACGACCGGTAGTAGTCACTTTTCAGCATGCGCAACGCGCGTGCGTGATAGGAATAGCAAACCAACTCCACTTCGAACGACCCACGACCAACGACATACGACCTCTAGCACGTGCTTTGTCCCTCTTCTTGCAGCGTTGTGCGGTCGGTGGAATTCGTCGCTGCATTAATTAGGACAACCTCGGACTGGTTCAATTACTACGCAACGTAAACACCGTCGCGGAGTAGATTCGGTCCGTAAACCCCGTGCTCGTGACATTCCTGGTTTTTTCCCTAACCCTTCAAACCGCGTCGATGGAGCGGCCACGGTGATAAACGGCGTCGATGTCGCCATTCCGGATGCCTCATTGCGATACAACGCGCGGCAGCTAGTAAAATACTTATCCCCGTGGCGACATCCTGCTCCCTCTTGCTTCTCTGTCCTTGCTGCAATTTCGTCAGCCTGGAACCTAGTTATCCCAAGACCATTACTCGCCTCTCTTTCGCAGTGTCCCTTATTTCTTCGTTGCTCCGTTGCGCGACCATTTCCTCGCGAAATCTCTCGAACGTCTCGCCTCCTGGCACCGTCCAGGGGACACGACGTTGCCTTAGGATAATCGAAAAGTCGCGTTCCGGAGGAGAGCGTGTTGGTCGATATTCGCGGCGCGAGGAAAGTCTTTTCTGGATAATTCGATTTCATAAAAGGTCTCGGCAAAGGGTAACCGGCCGAATGTAAAGAGCGAGAATCACGGGCCGGCGACTTTATTGCACGGAATCGTAAACGTCGTTGCCGGCAACGAAACTTTTTCATTTTCTCCGGTAAACGTGGACGAAGGGAAGTGGCCCGGTCTTCGTCCTGCGTCGACCAACTCGTGATTAAACGACCGACACCACGCCTATCCGAACTTCGCCTTCGTTTATCGCGCGTTTACGCGGCTTCTCGAGGAATTTATGTCGTCACGTATCTCGGTTAACGGGTGCGTATATCTTTGCCCAGGACGTTACGCGGTTACGACGCCACGTGGCGTGAAAATGGAGTTTGCCAAGATGTCGGGGCGAAGTTCTTTCGCGAATATTCCAGCCGGACCGATTCGGAGAAGATCGTTCTTCGCGAATAAAGGACGCGCGATGGTGGTTCGACCCTTAGCAGAGATGAGAGCGCTGTAGATGGTTTGATTCCATGCCGGAATTTGGCTTTTGTAACTTAAAATTGAATTTTTCTTTACGAATTTTCCACCAGAGGTTTTGGGAAGGCTTAAGAAAATTTTAGAAATTAATTTGGATTCGATGTTCGTGTGTTTATAGGTTTCTTTTTAATTAAATCGTGGGGGTCCCCTGCCACGGGGTTACGATGATGGCTGTGGTTCTAATGTTTCTAATACGTTGTGCTAATGGTAGGTAGCAAGTAGAAGGATGCAGGGAAGAGATGCGTTACGTCCTGGGTCTGCTAGTGGGCCTTACTCGTCAGTGAGGATTTCTAGCAGGCTCTGTCTTAAACGGGGGAGACTTAAGTAGCATAGGGACTTGCGAAAAAGTCCTCGAACCTCCTTCAATTAGGAATCCATCTATTGGCGAGGGTGAGAATGATGCCGTTACAGGATTATGTGATTTCGTCTTACGTTTTTGTGAGAGGAAAGTATTATAAGGATTTTTCTTATTAAATCTTCAGTGGATTATGGATCCGTTATTAGGGAATCAAGGAGTAATAGCGCTTCTTTGGTAGCAAAGACAGTTTTATTTCAATTAAAAGATAACGATCTCGTTTGATACTCTCAGGACTCTTATTCGAAAACTATCCCCACGCGTACTTCTGTCACGCCCTATATACCTCAACCTTTCTCGTTCTATTTGCTTTGTCACGATCACTCAAAATTCCTCAGTCAGTCATTTTCCACACACATTCGCAATTTTGCACCCTCCCCCTATTCTCCCTATAATGCCATGCGTTTAAAAAATCGTACACGATAATATGTCGATGGCACAATTTTTGTTTTCCTCTCTCGCGTGTCTTTTATTAGAACAAACGGTACAAATTCGACACGAAGGCTCTTTTTCTCGCGCTACCGGTATGGAATTACGAGGAAATGTGTTCCTCGTAATCTCCCCAGTTCGGAATACAGAGATCGATCGATGATTTTTCTCTTTTTGGGAAATTAGACGATTATCTCGTAGTATGGCCATTTTAATCGCACGTGTCTCGAGTCGGATTATACGTTAGGGGTTAAATCTCGTGGCTCGCGCGCGTGTCTTCCTTTTGCCGATGGTTTCCACCTTTCTCTCTTTTCTCCTTTTCGTTTCTTTTCCTCCGCGGACATCGGAGATTAAAAACGGAACGGTGAAAACGAGACTGCGAGGAATTTATCCGAACCGGTAAAGTTTGCCGTGAAACACCGGGCGATAGAGCAGGGAAATGAACGGTGATTTATGAAATCGCCGACCGAGGATGAAATAGCCTTTCCATCTCTACGTCATGTCTGATAAAGCACGCTCAATGAAGTGACAGAATAATCGTATTGTGTACGTACACGCGGGAACGATAAAATCCTGCTGTCGCTAACGCGCGCGCGACACGTGCCGTTTTATTATTGCTCGCGCGGAGGATAACGAGCGAGTTGCAGGTTTCGATGTTGCCGCTTAACGAATATATTCCAATCGGTCATCGATCGCTGTGTTTACCCGCGTTGCATTTGCGAAGAGAAAGGAGAGAGTCAGCTTAGTCTCCGAAAGCGTGCTTTATCGCGTATGATCGGGATGAAAGCTCGCGAAACGAACGCGATCCCGCGAGCATTCGGTCGTGTGCTTGGTCCACGCAGAAATTCGAGTCCGTGTTTATTCGGGGGCGTGATTATTGGGGGCGTGCGAGGGGGTGAAAAGAACGCGATTCCGCGAGCATTCGATTTTATGCTTGGTCCACGTAGAAATTCGAGTTTCCTTGATTATTAGGGCTCGTATGATCGGGATGAAAGCTCGCGAAACGAACGCGATCCCGCGAGCATTCGGTCGTGTGCTTGATCCACGCAGAAATTCGAGTCCGTGTTTATTCGGGGGCGTGATTATTGGGGGCACGCGAGGGGGGTGAAAAGAACGCGATCCGGCGAGCATTCGATCTTATGCTTGGTCCACGCAGAAATTCGAGTTTTCTTGATTATTAGGGCCATGCGAGGGGGTGAAAAAAACGAGATCCCGCGAGCATTCGGTCGTGTGCTTGATCCACGCAAAAATTCGAGTCTTCGTGTTTATTCGGGGGCGTGATTATTGGGGGCACGCGAGGGGGTGAAAAGAACGCGATCCCGCGAGCATTCGGTCGTGTGCTTGATTCACGCAAAAATTCGAGTCTTCGTGATTATTGGGGGCCGTGCGAGGGGGTGAAAAGAACGCAATCCTACAAGCATTCGGTCTTATGCTTGGTCCACGCAAAAATTCGAGTCTTTGAGTTTATTCGGACCGTGCGAGGGGGTGAAAAGAACGCGATCCCGCGAGCATTCGGTCTTATGCTTGGTCCACGCAAAAATTCGAGGCTTCGTGTTTATTCGGGGGCGTGCGAGGGGGTGAAAAGAACGCGATCCCGCGAGCATTCGGTTTTATGCTTGGTCCCCGCAGAAATTGAAGTCTTCCTGTTTATTCGGGGCCATGATTATTGGGGGCATGCGAGGGGGTGAAAATATCGGGAACATGAATGGTGGTGGATTGGGTTTCTGAAAATTTCGGAGTTCCCGAAAGTTTCGAGATTCTCGAAGGGATCTTGTTTTCCCGGAAGAGTGGAGATTCTTGAAAATTTCGGAAACTCTTGCTTGAACTACTTCGCAGTAATGCGTGGTAGTGTACGAAATATGTAAATACACAGTCACACGTTTGTTTACACGATATTTGGAACAGAAAACACGAACGTATTCGTTAGAACGAATAAATTGGTGGGTGCTCGGAATTTTTGGAAATTGTGAAAGTTCTTTCAGGAATACTCGTGGATTCGAGGATCCGGAAATTTTCGGGTACCGTTCCAATCGTGAAAAAATTTCGCGTTCCTATTCAGATTGTGAAAAAATTTTGCGTTCCTGATTCGATCGCGAAATAATCTCGAGTTCTTGTCTTGGTCGCTAAAAAATTTCGCATTCCCGTCTCGAACGCTAAAAAATTGTACGTTCCTGCCCTGAACGCGGAAAATTTCACGTTTCTGTTCCGGTTGCTAAAAAATTTCGCTTTCCTGCCCTGATTGTGAAAAAATTTCGCATTCCTGTTTAGATCGCGAAATAATCTCGCGTTCTCGTCTCGGTCACGAAATAATCTCGCGTTCTTGTCTCGATCGCTAAAAAATTTCGCGTTCCCGTCTAAATCGCTTAAAAATTGTTGCATTCCCGTCCCGATCGCAAAAAATTTCGCGTTCCTGTTTAGATCGTGAAATAATCTCGCATTCTTGTCTCGATTGTTAAGAAATTTCGCGTTCTCGTTCCGGTCGCTAAAAATTTTTGCATTCCCGTCCCGATCGCTAAAAAATTTCGCGTTCTTGTCTGGATCGCTAAAAATTTTCGCGTTCTCGTCCGGATCGCTAAAAAATTTCGCATTCCTGACCCGACCACGAGAAAATCTCGCGTTCCCGACACGATCGCGAGAAAATTTCACGTCCCCGACCCGATCGGATATTGCGGATTCCGGTAAAGCCCCAGTGTTTACGCGGAAATTGGAACTCGCGTGCTGGTCGTTTGGCGTACCACTTACACGCTGAAAGTCGAACGAGAAACTTGTCGGTGCTTTTAGCAGCCGAGTCGCGCGATTAGCGGTCGTAATATTCGTTGGACTCGTGGCCGGATAGCGGCTCGGTCGCGATATGGGATGCGACGAGAGCAGACATCGGGGTTGAAAACGGGTGCAGGGTGCGAGCAATGGGCAGGGGCAGGAAGGTGCAGACGAGGAGAAAGCTCGCCTGGTTTCCCCGCTTTCTCTCGCGCTCTCCGCCTGCTCGTTCCGCCTTCCAAGCTTTCGCGTTAATGGCGGTCGGAGTCGGTAATTATTTCCGCGCGATTTTCTTCGCGTAATTCCGCGTGGACAATAAGAAAGCCCGAATCGATCGAAGTAAAACAAACCGCGGCAGATATTACGTAACCTTGTCCACCTACCCCCTGCTATCCGGGGTGGATTTAAGCCGCAAATATATTACGGTTAAATTAATTTCCTGGGAATTGTTCTTTACGGGGAACGGTAATTTATGTTCACCTTAAGGGCTTTGGCTCTTCGCTGCGAATGCTTGCTTTTATTTAAACCCGCCTCGTGGACGTAATTAGAAATAATAAGGGCCGGGGATGATAAGGAAGCTTGGAAGGGACGACAAATTCCTCGAGATTCGTTGGAAATTAATTTTACCGAGAAACCCTTTATTGAGCTGTCCAAACTGCTTGAACGAATCTTAATCGATTCAATAATAATTTTGCACCCTTCATTCTTCTATCGTATCCTTCGTATCGTGACGTCTCGTGGAGCAAAAATTTATAGCAATCTCAATTCGTTTCAATTCACCCTGCGTTGTGAAAGAGGAACTAAACACTGGGCCACACGACACTCTCCATAATAACTCGTTAAACAGTTATCAAATAATTATCGAATTGTACAAGGTCGTCGAACGCAAATGGCGTGAACAGTGGTCATCAGCCAGCACACGGTACTAGCTAATGACCATCGACCGCCTCGATGGTGCCTGACCAACCCTAATTAAAATCTCGACCCGTTCGATGCGAAATGACAAATGAACTCGAGCTACGATCTAGCAATCTTTATATTATATTATCAGCAACATCTTACCTGTCGTGTAAGATCAGCCACTTCTCCAGTACGAGAATCTGCGATACGCTAGAAGTCGGGCTAATTAGTATCGCGGTAAGGATAACTGCAACAGATACGAGAGGTTAAACGCCTCGCATAGTCGGCTAACGATAAGTAGATCCCAGGGAGCAACGACGTTTCAGAATCGCAACCGAGTTCGATATCTTCACCGATTTCGATTCTTTACGGGAGTTGTAAAAAATAACGGCCCCTCGAAGTTGTTTCAAGGACCGGAATCGATTTTGTAATAGTTTCCCACCCCCGGTTACTCGGCGACCCCTCGGTGGCTTTGATCGAACGCGAGCCTCGTGCCGTAATAGTAATATATCTCGCGCTATAAATTTTCATCGGCGATATTCGCTTTTCGAGTTCACGGCCCATTCGCTGTGGACATTGTGCACGTATAAAAAATCATCGGGGGGGAAAACAGAAAAACGAATTACTGTTTCTGGTAATTCTTCTCCGCCCCTGTGAATTACCACTTTTTCATTGCGACCGTTTATGCGTACACGGGTTATCTAGATCACGGCCGTGGTACGCGAGCCATTAAACCGGCTTTCGCCATATTTTTTCTCCCTCGATGTTCCAGGCTGTGTCGAGTTCGGTTAAAGCGTTCGCGCGCCGAGTGACGCATCACTGGTCCCGGTGAATTAATTCTCGATAATTCGTCATCCCTTTCACCGACGATTTATCTGAACCGGAGTTAGATGGAGTTCCTTCGGCGATCACGGTCGTGCGGGAAAAAGGGATCATTAGTCAGCTGGGGTAATAAATGTAGTCGCAGGTGCGATGATAATTACACCTGGTCGTTGGCTAGCGTCGAGCCGTAGATTTCGCGGATTTTTACGTTTGCAGCGACTATCGTTCTCGCCCACGCGATAGATGGATAGATGGACTTCTACTCGAAGGAGGTTCGAGGACTTTCTCGCAAGTGCTTGGTGAATCCTCCACTTAGCATTAAGAGAAGTCACTATAGTACCTAAGTGTTATGGTACCCAGCTTAAGGCGAGGCCTGTAAGAAAGTCTTACTGACGAGTAAGGCCCACTAACAGGGCCAGGACGAAACGCACCCCTTCCTTGCGTCCTACCTGCTACTTATCGTTAGCAGAACGACCAAGAGGGTACCAATCGGTAGCACCGTAGGAACTACGCAAGACCATAATCGCAACGCCGTGGGGGACGACCCCCACAGTACCTATTGTCTAAGACTGAGCCTGCTCGACATCCTTACCGAGGAGTAAGGCTTACTAGCAGGCCTAGGACGAAACGCATCCCTTCCTTTTTCTTTCGTCCTTCCATCTGCTACCCGTGTCATAGTACCACGACCAAGGGGATACCAATGACTATCACCATAGTAACTCCAGACCACCGGTAGGAGCCACAAGAGATTTTGCTACCGAGCGTACCAACGAAAACCTCATCAATGAGAAACCCCTTGGGGGTCCCCCCCAAGTTCCACGTTCCTCGTCGCGCGATACTGATCGTTCTCAGAAAATGGGCGATTTTCATCGGAAAAATTCCCTGTCACGCGATTTAATTCATCGTGATTCTAAATCTCTGTTCTTTCTCGGACCAACGTCATTTTAGCGCGTCTCTAACCGCGTCCTTTCAAGAGTCGTAGGCGTCGTGGCGCAATTACGGAAGTGGGGATGCTGGGAACCCGTGAGAAACGACGTCGTCTTTCGCGTTGCAACGTTTGTTCCTCGTTCGCGATAAGAACGCCGCGAGACGATCCGAGAAGCCGCGATAAATGGACGTTCCTTCGATCTTGGCTTTCTTCGACAACGTTCGTCTCGTTAGGGGGATGAAACGCGGCTGGTCGCAAAGAGCATTCGATGCTTATCGAGCGTCGTTCGGTTCGGGATTCCTTCGTCGCGAAATAACGACATTAAGACAAGACGCGTTGGACAGCTCTCGTTTCTTTCCTGTTCTTTCCTCCGATCGCGTCTCCAAGAGAGCCGAGATAAGAAAGCAAGGCAAACCTTTCGGTTAGCCACTCTCGAATGGCTTCGCGTTGATTACTTCGATAAACGCGATTCTGTACGCGGCCGTTGCATTACGGGTTTATCTCGCTCGTGAAAATATCCAATGGCTGGAATATTTTGTCCCGGACCACTTGCTTTCCCGCGAACGACGCGGGATCCGTAATGGCGGGATCCGGGCCCCCTGAACGCGTTCTTGGCTGGAGGATGTTGTCTAGCGAGAGTATATACTTTCAAAAATCTGTTATGATATCGGGTCATTGCAAAATACATTAATACTTTGACTGCCACGTTGGTCGTATATGATTGGTCATGGTTTCTCCTGTGACGCTATAGTGATCATTGGTGAGCGGAACGCTTGAACTACTTGAACTATATTGAATGAAAATTGGCAGTTATCGTATTTCGAATATAATCACTAATTAGAAGATACTCTGAAATAAAAAGTGCTCCATTGAACAATTAAAAATTTGTAAGCGATCTTAGAATAAACGGCGTAAACAGTCAGGCGACAGCGTCTCCGACTGTTTACGCCTAAAACACTTAAACCGGTCGAGGGATGTCGAAACTTCTCGAGCTGAAAGACTAGCAGACGAATAAAGACCTTTGATGAAGGAAGTCTTCTGAATCGCTAGCACTATCTCCTCATCCTTCCGCTACAAATTTTTATTATAACATCAAAAACATATTAGAACAAATCTTGCATCTAGCGGTGCAGTCTCGTGGCGTCTTGAAGGAAACGCGATTTCGGCGTGGTAGTTAAAGCGTTTATGCGTAATATACCCATTATAGGAATCCACGTATACGGATTTATAGTGAAAAATAAGAGGCCGATCCGAGATACCCAAAATGGCAGAATATGGGCCATCGTTCGGCATAGTCGTTGCATTCCGACAAAATCTATAGCTAGGTACCTTAAAGGTCAGCTATTTAAGCGAACGTCAATCGAAAAAATATTGCCTCCGATAAGGAAACAGAGTTTCACCGACCTCCCAGGTTTCCTTAAACCTCGAGATCAAGATCTACACGCCGGTGGTCCCGGCGCGAACGAAGAACCGGGGGATCGAAGGTCGCGAACGGTTCGCGACCGATACAGGCCAGGGAATGGAGAGAGAGGATTTGCATTCCAAAGGGGGGGTTAAACTGCGAACAATTCGTTGGCCGCTCTTTGACGGGTATCGCGATCTCTGCCGGGGGTTGGAGCAGAGGGAGCCGTGGCCTCAGTTATGTAAAGCGGGAGCCAGCCGGGAAATTTGTCGGGAGTTTCGGAAATTGCCCCGCTCCCGTGGAATGCTCTCGCCTTGCGCCCCTCGGTTCGTGCGTTCACGGCGTTTCGAATTTCCGCGATGCCCGCCGTTCTACGGAGTTCTTACGAACTCGCCAAGTATTTCGGAATCGGGGTTGCGCGGGTGGTCAGCCCTCGGAGCTTCGAGGGACCGTCGGGCAAAGTATGTAAGAAATTTCCAGGCGTTTGCCGCCACTCGCCGACCTTTCGTCTCCATTTCCTTCGAAACTTTATTTCCAAACGGACACACCCCCGTGTGCCCCGCCGCGCGCTGAATTATCCGCATCGGGCAGGCTATAAGGAGGAGGCAGTAACCGACGTTCAGTGGCATTGTACGAAGCGTGCTTCCCGTAAAACCATTAGCCACTCGCCGAGAAAGGAATCTCCGTTCCACTCCCCGAGTCACCCCCTGCGCCGAGGTGGTGCGAGGATGAGAGGCGGGTAACTCGGGAAGCCGGGGTTGGAAACGTTTTACGCGGAAGGCTACGGGATTCCAGGTGGCCACTCGAATTCTCGCGTATCGACAAAGGGCGACAGTAAGCGTCCGCAAAGGCACGCGAACTTGCCTCACCCCTGTTTTCTTCTGCTTCCCAGAGAAGCGTTCACACCGAGTCGAACGGCGCCGCGAACCCCCGGAAATTACGGCTAATTCTGGCGACCTTCCGGGGCCACTTCTTTGTCTCTTCGGCAACGAACCCGGCATGGTCGATTAAAGAACGGCCCGGCTGGAATGGAAGGGGGCCCGCGTTAAGGTAATTACATTCGTTTGGCCAAATTGAAAAGCGAGCTCCGTAATTACATTCGCGAAACGCCTAGCCGTAAACCCCGTGCCTGTTTTTTCCCTCGGTTTCGCTTTAGAAATACTTGCACCAGTATCGAAAGAGCGTTCGACGTTCCCTGACGATCGTCAACGTACGGTCCCATTGGCAGACAGCATCGCGGGGGTGGTTGGATCCGAGTAGAAATAAAGCTCGGTGGAGGGAACCCGGGAAGAGACGCGAAGAAGCGCGCCCTTTGTTTCCTCGCCGCGATAGGATCGCGTCGACCCCGTAAAACAACCGGAATCCCACGGGTGATCGGCCTAAGAGATCTATAGTCCCGATTGCGGGGTGAACGAGAGGCCGGGACACTCGCCGAGGCGTCGTCTTAATTCACCCGCGGCCCGTGTCAAGCTATCGTTACCCTCCGCGCCGGAATTCTCTGGCCAACCCCGTTGATTTACGCGGTTGCTAAAGTTTTATCGGTCCGTCCATCAAACCGAGCTACCGGCTGGGAATCCCCCAGGAAACGACCGTCCAGCATCCCTGATTTCCTACGAATTCGCGAGCAGACCACGCCTTCTAGAAACCGGGTCAGGCTTAATCCCTGACACCGGGACAAATTTATGTTCTATTCGATCAGGAGACCCGTACGTATACGCGTACTCGATGCACTAATGTGTATCCTCGGGAAGGAGGATAGCGTCGATGGACCTGTAAGGGGGGATCCTCCTCAACTGTTGTTGATGTCTGGTTGACAGAGGTATCCTCTCTGTAGCGACGGTACTGGTACTAGGGAGGAAAGAATAAGGAAGGGGTGCATTTCGTCCTGGGCCTGCTAGGGGACTCATCAGCTGATCCTGTCTTAGACAGGGATCCTATTGAAAGACCGGGAAGTGAGCACGGCGTGATCAGAGCATAAGGTCACAGCCTGTGACATTACCTGTTCCGTAGGTACAGCTTTAGAGTTCATGCTGACGCTTGGGCCGTTCCTCGGAAATGAGCGTAGCGTGATTAGAGCATAAGGTCACCGCCTATGACAGTACCCTTTGCGTAGGTACGACTGTAGAGTGTATGGGAACGCTTGGGCCGTTCCTCGAGTATAGAGGATAATAAACAGCGGTCTCAAGTTTGGCTCGAGCGTTCAGAGTGTTATCTAGAGTGCGTGCGGAAGAACGAGTGACCGCGTGCATGATCGTATGAACGGGATATTTATGGTAGCGTTAAATGCAAATGTGGAGTGACTTGTTTATTTTACTATTTAATTTTTACTACAATTTTTGTTACAACGATACTGGAAGATCAGGAAGTTATATATAGGAAGCGGTAGTTACTTCGAGGACTTGAGAGAAAGTCCTCGAACCTCCTTGAAGTTGCAATGCACCTAGTGGTGAGAGTGAGAATGATGCTCGCTACAGACCTTTGTCCGCCATGATCCATTCGCGGTCTCTAAATGTTCATGGTACACCTGTTATACCCGAGCCTGGAGATCTTTTTCTTCCCTGAAGCGAAGATCAGTCTGGACACCATAACCATAGCGAGCCTAAGCGTTTAGAGCGGAGTAGTACGGTTCTCTGATGAAGAACACGAATAGGTCCGAGTGTAAATCATGCAAAGTCGCGGCCGAAGCCGGCTCGTGTATAGAGTCGACCATAAATCCGGCGCGCTGAGTCGGGTAGCGGCGCGTTTATCATTAGGGCGGCCGGTATCGGGGTAAATTTTAATTCCCGTCACGGAAAGCTGGTCGGAAGGTCGGTGTTTTTCGAAGGGAGCATCGGAACGAACGATCGTACCCGCGGCAATCCCCCGGGATCAGTTGTAACGATACTCGGTCGTCTTTTTTCCCAGGTTAATTAGCTTCAGTCGTAGAGCTTACGAAATTACCGTGCTTCGGTCCGATCGCAGTCAGGCTGAACGGTGAGAGAATAGCGTTACACAGCGTCAGAAGAGCCCGATCCGTCGAATCGAAGCGATGCTTTGCCCAATTAAATCGGGCATTTGTCTTGGGGAGTCGTCTTCTTTGGTAATCCGTGGCCGGGAAACTTTTGCAGCGTTTCCAACGGACCCCAGCCCGAGTGCTTAGGAGCCGGCTGAGAGAAGAGAGTCCTCTCTACACCGCCCTCGTGCTCCAGTCCCGTAGGAATAAAGAACCAAAGTCGTTTTCCTCCGGCTTCAAATTGACCTGGGACCTGCCTCTCTACCCCGATCTCATAAATATTTAAATCTAATGAACTTTACAGGCCGTGTAGATTCAAATCAGGGCTTCTTCGTGGCCTCCACTTATATATTATTCGACCACCTCGCGTAACGTTGATCGAGGACAGTCGTCGCCAATGTCACCGACGTTCTTGCCTATTCGGGGTACCGAGTAACCGGTCACAGGCAAGGGGTAATTACCGAGCAACCCTCGCTTGATGCTAGCGCCACCACTGTGTAATTCGAGAATCAAAGAGATCGCTTTCGAGCGGTGCACCCACGGGATAATCTTTTTTCCAATTTTCCAACGTTCGTCTAGAGCTTCCCGACGATCAACGTCGCTGCACGTTTTCCAACTGCCATAGTTGCTCGATGTATCGAGTATCGATGCGACACGGGGGGGGATACGCAACTTTCGAACAAAGCGATCGAGCCATCCTTGCGATCCTTCGGGTATCAGGGTAACCCTGGTTGGTATCGTTCTTCCAGTTTTTTCCCGAATATTCGAATATCGTTGCGCGAAATCTCCGACGAGGTTTCGTACCCCATACGGTGAAATGGGAAATTTTGTTATATCTTCTGGGGAGGAAGGCCAGCCGGAGAGTGGTCAGATCGATGTTAAATATGGACCGGAAGCACCGTAGACTTTGAATAACGGTGCTCCGTGATTGCACAGGTTTCCAGGCCCCGTGTGCTTATTAAGCCTCGGTTTGTAAATAACGGCTACGTCGGGGTCGCTTGGCCGGCGAAACGCCGAATCTAGGAGGGTTTCCGGGGAGGCGCTAGAATTACGGCGTGTCGTAGGAATTTTGCTTTATTGGACTGCGGAATTATGGTGTGCTCGTTTCGACGGGCTCTCGAATCCTCGTTCAAAGTGTCACCGGGAGAAGCAATCTTTCGCGCACCCCTTAACGCGTTCTGTGCCGGATAAATTTCAGGTGTTGAAAGCCCGAGTGCTCGAGGTTATATTACCTCCCGGCGAGAAATGGACAACTGAAAGAAAATGCATTAAGAACTCCTTACGTTTCCGCGAAATATATGTTCCACGGGGTATGGTATATTTTTATTAAACGCCAGAGGATATATGGCAAACAGAATTGGCCGATTTACGTATAGGCGATAAAAATGTCGAGTATATCGTGATATTTCGCTCGGAATTTCGTTGCACCGATTTTATTTCGGTATTTCGAGGGATTATTTTCGCAATCTCGATAAGCGCGTAATTGTCCCGTTTTAATGGGGTGCTAGAAAATTCGCGAGGATTTATGTTGGCTCGCTGGAAGACTAGATCTGTACTCGGATAGGTGTATTAATGGCGGAATCGGGTGTTGTCGTGGGACGAAAAGCGTGGCAGCAGCGGAAAATTGAACGCAACGAATTAACCCTTTCGCTACTACGAGTGACTATACTACTGTAGCGACCATCATTCTCGCCCTCGCCACTAGATGGATTCCGCCTTCAAGGACTTTCCCGCAAGTCCTCGGGAAAACTCCCAGTTTCCTATATATATAACTTCCCGTCTTTCCATTAGTATCCCTAGTGTCTAAGGCAGGGCCTGCTAAGCAAGCCTTACCCATGAGTCCGCTAGCAGGCCCGGGACGAAACGCATCCCTTCCTTTTCCTACCGTCCCTTCTAGCTACCTACCACCGAGGATACCTGCCACAACCGACGTCAAGCGATGGTGGGGGAGGACCCCCACACTACAGTTACTCAATTTTTGTGGCCGGTGACTTGGCCTCGAATGCTAACGGCTTCACGATAGTAATGTTTCCATCATTGGCACGATGCTTCGTTCTACGGGAGAGACTTCACGGCGATATCCCCCATAGCGAAAGGGTTAACCACTTGCGCTGGAAAGACGTGTCACGCACGTCGTAGTGCTTTTGTCGCAGAATCGCCAACGACGTGGTATACACGTCATCAAGCAATTGTCATAGAAACACTGGACCGTTCTCGCTCACGCTTGTGTAATAAAAATCTATTCAATTTTTCCACCCTTTCCACTGACTACTATTCCTTTGCGTTGTTACCCTTTCCACTGACTACTATTCCTTTGCGTTATAACCCCTTAATAGATTTAAAATGTTAAACGGTTCGAAAAATACGAGGGGGGAAACGTGGGAGAATTAATTATACGAGTTTAAAATGAAAAATCACAGAAATAGGTAGTCAAAGCGATAACGTTGAATACGGAATTTTTATTGAAATTTTGAAAATGCTCGTTTATTTCGGGGCTGATTTAGTGTCGAGCGAATGTTTTTATTCAAGGATGTTATTAGCGATTAATACGAGTGAGTCTAAAATCGAATGCAACATTCTGTTTTAATCGTAGTACACCGGATTACCAGTCTGGGACGAGATAAATTTTCACGCGGAAAATTCGATTTCATGTTTGATGGCTGTACGTGGAGAACTGTTTATTTCACGATACTTTTGCATTTTTCGGATTAATTGCAGATAGTTGTACAATTGTGAAACAATAATGACTTTTTGAAAGCTCTTTCGGCAAACCGAAATTGATATTGTGGAATACATATATCGATATCGATGATGTCTCGTGCAGTAAAAATTAGAACTGATGACATCATTCTCACCCTCGCTATTAGATGGAGTTCAGGTTCAAGGAGGTTCGAGGATTTTCTCGCAAGTACTCGGTGAACCTTCCTATATTTATTTATTTATTTATCTTAACGGGTAATAAGCCTTTGGTAATAAGAAAAATAATAATATAGTACAAAGTCATCTAGTTCTGTTGTTAGCTGATAAAAGATACAATATACTATGCTTAAAATGAGTGGGTGAACAGAAGAAATTTAAGGATTGGGATAAACGGTTTATCGATTAATTAATAAAAATAATTATTTATATTATAAATTTTAAATAGATTATTTAATAAAAATTAATTATCGAACATTAATAAAAATTCTGTTGAAACAGTTGTAGTGACCATAAAGGTACTTGTGCTGCTCCTGTTTCAAAAAATTACGGTGTCTTAAAGATACATGGAATGAATCTAAATTAAACATACATAAAATTTGGGAACAGTTAATGATGCTACTAAGTACCTTATACGCAAACATAAGATCGTACATAAGTCGGCGATCCTCAAGAGGCAAAAGATTAACACTGTTTGAAACTAAAGTATAGTCGTGATAGACTTTCCAATAGTATCCCAGGTCTAAAGCAGAGCCTGCTACATAGGTAGCCTTAGCGATAAGTCCCACTAGCAGGCCCGGGATGCACGCGCATTCCTTCCTTTCCTTTTCATCCCTTCTAGCATTACCATCACCTCGAGGATACCTTCTTTTTCCTTTCTCCTATTTTCTTTTTTTATTTCTTACGTGGGAGAAATCTTGAAAAGATACCCTCAAAGATTAATTTTTCCGTACAAACTAAATTCAACGAATTATATCGAATTGTACTGTATTTTTCTACCATCACTTCCCAACGCTAAGAAATATTCAACATAAATCGAAAATTGATGCCCCTTACGAGAAATATCACCTTTCCACCATTATCGCGAATTAACGAGCGCAATGTGTCGAGCCAGCCGTGTCGAAGTTCGAGATGGAAAATCTTTTAATCCGATCGGCGATCCATTAATCATACACGCGCCGTTCTTCCCCATAGAGATACCCCTATGATCACGGGGATGTATATTTGATCGGAAAGCGAAGAGTCGAAGCCAACGCTGCGAGAGTGGCACGAGCTTCCGCTCGCGTCCTCGCGCGCGACGTTCAATCGACGCCAGGCTTTATGAATGAATGATCCGCGAGGCATCGGTAACGCTCGTCTCATGTATAATAGCCGACACAGCGTCGCTTAGTTTTCAAAGCCCTCTTGGGGTCTCCGCGACTAAACTAGTTTCGCCACCGCTTTTCCCAACTTTCGCCCCGGATTAATCTAAATTAATGCTCGCACAGGGCCGATCCACCAATCGCGCGGTATCAGGCTGGTCACCGTGTCCGGCAATCGGCAACTTACTTCCAACGGTCGTTAATTTTTCAACGCCTGCAAATTGTCGGCCGAGAACAGGCCGTGTGAGATCATAGAGGAAGCTTAAGTAGGTAAGCCAAGGGTAGCTTGCGTGTTTTTGACAGGGTTGTATTGGATAGTTAATTATTTGGACAATGAAGTAACGCTAGGACTGTTTATTTAGGTAGATCACGTATTCATTCGCTATAATTTGTAAAGGAATCGTTGACAGACGAATCCTCGCGATCGCAGACTTGGATCGCGACGATTTTGTACTCGCGATGACTATCGATCATTAGGGAATGTTTGACATGGGAGACCTCTGCGCGCGTGGAGTCGTCGTCAAGGACTCTTGAGTAGCGTAAGAGACCCGTGTGTAAAAATAAAATTGTCGTCTTCCAGGACAAGACGCTTCTTTTTAACCCTATGCCTTCTATTTAACACTATGTGGTGGCACCACGTTGGTGTCATGCGAAAACTATCAGACAAATGCCGGTGACACCATTTTGTCCTGTGATCCTATTGGCGTCAAATAAAAGAATCCCGATTAGACGTGCGGACGGCATAGTGTTAATTTTAACGCGTATTTACTCCTCTTACTATTCCCCGGACCACACCTCTTCCAAATCTAAGAAAATCACTGAAAGACGGGCCCCAGCAGTCCCTGACATATGAATCGCGATAACTCCGTGTTCGTGATGTTCGTGATAATTCTCGATCGTTCCATAACGAGATGGTTCGACAGTGAAGGGTACCGAAAGATGGAAGCCTTCCCGTATGAGGAGTCATCAGTGAGGGGTCAGGAAGAGACCTTCGAGTAGTTTACTAACTCTGAGAGACCTCCCTGTGAAATAAACCTTGTAGAGACAAGATTTTTTTGAGATTTTGACCCGTATTTCTTCGCGTCAGCCTTATCGCATCCCTTACAATAAGGAAGACTTTACACTGACATGTCTTGTAGCCTACTGATCGGTAGATTCTGGAGCGAGCGATGACAAAAGACTAACGTCGAGTCAACGATACAGTTCCCCCTTGATCGACGATGTTGCTTTCTTGTTCCTCCAACAGGCTGACATTTTTCTTACCTTTATGATGGATCTAGATCCTGGCAGATACGAAGTACATAGTCCACTCGGAAAGATCTACCGGTTTCTTTAAATTTATCACGCGGAGGAAAATTGTTTTACCAGGTTTACCTACATCGTGAAAATTTTGCGATGGCGTGATAAGAAATGGAAAACGATTCGCGGAGGAGCTACTGTAGGAATCTGGGTTGGCAAGGAAAGGAATGTAAGAGATGTGGTCTGGGTAACTCGAAGAAACACGAATTAAAAACTAAGAAAAGCGTCTTGTGTTAGAAGGTTTATTTTGTTACACATAAATTATTATACAAATTATTATAAATGATTACATGTTGAATTATTATTACTCTATTTAAAGGTCTTTGACGAACTGATCTCGACGACTCCATACACAAGAAGGCCTCCTTCTCCTTCTGATGCTCCATGGTTTCGACCGAGAGTTATCGCGAACACACGATTCTTCCTTCGACGGTTCCTTTACAAAAATATATTTAATAATAGGTAAAGTGAAATTAAAATAAAGTAATACTACGATTAACAATTGTACTGACTTTCACACGATTCTCTTTACAGGTCTCTTTGTGGACAATCGATGGACATCGATGCTATTTATCTTCTGACAGAAGCAAGCTCTTCGGCCGATTTCTAGGAAGAGATCTTCTATAATCCATCAAAAGAGACGAGATACCAATGTTTGCATTAACGTCTGCGTGACCAGTTAAGTAGTATGTAGCTATTAGTCTATTATCTTGAGCTTTAGGAACTAAGGCTAATTCCTAAACCCCTTTTATTTCAGAGTTCTGGAACCCCTTCAGGATCCAATCATTGAGTCCGGATGCTCTGAAGACGGTCCTGATTTGATCACGCACTCATCACGTACAGTCAGGCCCGGGCACCAAGTCACGAAGAGGGGACACTCCCCTATCAGACTTCGAGAGACGCATTTGTGGGCATTCTCTGAGAGAACGAAATATAATACTTGTGACGACATCATTCTCACTTCACGTACAGTCAGGCCCGGGCACCAAGTCACGAAGAGGGGACACTCCCCTATCAGACTTCGAGGGACGCATTTGTGGGCATTCTCTGAGAGAACGAAATATAATACTTGTGACGACATCATTCTCACTTTGTCAGATGGATTCTAGGTTCTTGGAGGTTCGAGGATTTTATCATAAGTCCTCGATAAACCCTCCGCTTCTTATATATAAAATTTACAAACTTTCCAATAGTATCCTCGTCTAAGGCAGGGCCTGCTAGCTAACCTTTAATCTCTTCTAGCACCACCGCAACATCGAAGATACCTGTCTGGCTACCAACTTACTTCAGCAACAGCGAGGGAGGACTCACACATAGTTATTTTACAAGAAAGACTCCGTCCATTTTAATCTCCCACATGTTACGCTATCTTTCGGGATTCTCTACGACTCTCTAACTCTTCTATTGTTTTGTATGACCGATCCCGCTTCGTAATTCAGTCTGCTACCATTCGCTCGATCCAATTCAATCTCGTCATTCGTACGACTAATCACTCGATCCTTTCGTCATTCGCAATAATTTACACGTATCCGTCATTCGTACCTACGTTCAAACTAAATATTGTACTACCATTCGAGTCACCCCGTATGTATCCTTGAACCGCCAATCGGGGTGAGGCCTATGCGACCCGGAAGGACCTAGCATCCTCGGATGCAATTCCCGCGAGATTCTAGTCGCCTAACTGGATCCGTTCATCGATACGGGAACCAATTAATTGTTTCCAGATACCGAATCGTATGCGCCGAAAGGGGAAGTCGTACAACGCCGTTTCGATTAAGATTGCCTCGCGGTATTATCACGCTGCCTAAACTGCTTGTCGGATGGCGGGCTTCCTCCGCTAATCTGTCCGGGATTAAGCAAATTAATCGCCGTACACGGCCGGCGATCGGTTCAATATCGGGACACGTGTAATCCGTCCGTTCCTCCACTCTAATTTTAACCGGTTCGGCTGACCGTAGAGATCGCGGGTCGGTAATTAGAGTGGAGCGAGTTCCGCCGCAAACGCTTTGATGGCAATCCATATTTGTGCCGGGTAAATAAACGTTACGATATTCATAGGCCTGTCGATGGTATCTCTGTCCACGCCAAAGTGTTCCGTCCAGCCGATCCCAATAATTATCCGTTCTAATGAACGCGATCGTGCAGCGAGAAAGGATCTCGAGCGCCAAAAGATCGTTTCAACATTGTCCGTTGCGGTGTTCGACAATTCGCGAGCATCCCGTGCGAGTGTCAATCCTCGTCCACCTGTTACTTGCCAAGCGTGACCGTCCAAGCTTCCACCGTGCCGAGAAAACCGTGAAATAGTACCTTTACCCCTAATTACCGATCCTCGCACGTTCTCCCGCGAACAATTGGCGGCACGAAGGGCCTTTCGGCTCCTTCTCGACCGTCTAACTAGAAAGAATCGCGAGAGTCATTGTTGGCCGGACACAATGCTCTTATTCCGTTCTCTCTCTCCGCTTCATTAGCAACGGAACGCGAGGGCGACGCGCGAGTCGGGTAAAAACCTGGCAAGTTCATTAATATTCAACGTTATTAGCCGTCAGTTAAAAAGTTTCCCAGCGGGTCCAGGAGCTTGGCTGGCTGCGCTCCGTTGCCATCCCGGTCGCTTTTAAATAAAAACAAACCCCTAATGGCGATCATGAGCGGGGCTGACGCGAACGCGAAAAAGCGGAAAATCTTGGGTGAATGGAAGCAGCCTGTTCCCGAGTGGAACCAGCCAGGACACGGACCAGGCGACTACCTTGCGCCATCGTCTGAGAATGTAATTACCGGCTTAATTAATTGGACTTACCAGCTGCGTGGGGAAAGCTGGGCCGCGTGCACCTCCGGAGTCGCGTTAACTCGTCGTCATCGCAGCGGTCCAACGTAGGACGTGGTTCGCCGATGATAACAATGGGCTCGCAATTACGCGACGTCTTCGCGAGACCGACGCCATTGTCTGACGGATGGAGCCTCGCACCGGTGCGTCGGTTGATCGTCGACTGGGACAGAGATTCCATCGATTTCGCCTCTTTATCCGGCGATTCGCGCCTGACCAACGTCGGAAATATCGATTGCGGTATCAATAAATTGTCTGGGTCCGCGCACGGCTGGCCACCTAACGCGGTTAAACGCGTAACACGCAGCTAATTCGCAGTATGGAAAATATGCGCGGCAGATGGGATTAGAGAGACTCGGCGATAACGATTACGCTGGATTTTCTGATTAATTATTACGCGCGTTAGCGTATCGCTCGTGCACTCTATGAACCCGCATCGATACTCCGTAGGTGGTAGTGATATTCGGGCGCGCTGTGCTCGCGCCAGCGGAATTCGCGCGTCATTTATTACGCGACGATTATTTAACAAGCGCTTATTTGTATCGACAAGTCGACGATCCATCGCGTTCCTTTGCTTCAAAGTAGCGCGTAGGATCGTGTAATCACGCGATCCCATCTCTGTAACAGCAACGCCATCTAGAATTGGCGCTGCCGCGTGGCGTTTGACGGAAATGCCGGTCTCGCGCGTGAAAACGGAATTTTTCAATCTCCGACTGGCCGTGAACGTCGGCTGCGAAAAGTATTCGCGGAACGAGGAGGAACGGTCGGGCGACTGGTAAATAAGAGTTCATTTCTGGCGGCGTTTGGCGCGGAAACCGGGTGCTGGCTGGCGGCGGTCGAGGCTTTCACGCGATATTGACGCAAGAGCAACATGGAGGGGCGGCAAATACGTTTCGCGCGTTTATACCACACCGGCGTATTTACATCGGGCCCAGATCGTAGCATCGGCGTCCTGTCAACGATATGAATTAATATTGATGTCGACGCCGGGCTGAAAGAGTTGCGGTTGCCGTTCAAAATAATCCCAGGGGTTTGGCGAAAATTTCAGCGCGCAAATAAAATCGCCCGCCCCTGATCGACGTATTAATCAAACCCGGTTGTCAACGGCGATCGACCATATCGTAAACGAATACGACCGCGCCGTGCACTTTGATCGAACAATTCCGCCTCGTCTGTGCCCCCCGTTTCCGCCCGAAAACCCACCAGCGTCCCGGCAATCGTCGTCCCAACCTGCTCCACCTTATCGCCCGACTGTCTGCGGATTCCGCAGCGCCCCGAGTTCCCAATGCATCCTCTGTACTCCATTGTTCGAGTTCATAGATCGCGATTCGAGGCGTACGTTTGTCGCGACGAATTAACGACCCCTACGAGATATGCACTGTTACGTACGTAACCGCGAGCGCGTCGCGCGTTCGCTTCGACGCGACTAGCGAGTAACGATCGCGCCGCTAATAAAACCACGGGTTGTTCGCGGTGATCGCTTCCGACGCCATTGTTCCGCCACCGGCAACGAGATCGGTGCGGATTTCGCGGGTTTAACGGATTTAACGGATTTAACGGTATCGAAAACGATACCTATCAATCGGAGAATCTGTTCGACGATCCTCCAACGTTCCAAGAACACGCGAGGAAACACGCGTACTCGTCGGCTGATAAATATCGATGGCGCGAGATTCAGAGGGTAGAAAAAGGGATCTTCCGGCCGAAACTACCCTCGCACGGTCGTCTCGCGTCGTTTCGAGCGATGACAGATGTCCGGCCATCGATAAAAATCGAGAACACGTTCCGGCCGATATTATCGGACAAAAGGCGAAGGATCGAAGGATGGCGAAAGGAGCAGAGGTTATTTTTCCTCGCGCCCTCGCGAGGAGCCGGCCGAGACAGTTTTAAAACAATATTGACACTGACTTGGCCGGGTGGACGGAAGAGTGGCGAGCATATAATTCACGAGAGGGGTTGCTGTTTACGGCCGCGGCCCGGTCGTCCACGCTAACGATGTTCACACCAGCTTTAGCAAGCCGACGAATAATTCAGTGCTTTAATTACGACGTGGACCCGGAGGGTAGCTCGATATTGCAGCCGGCCCGGCGTACCTGTCGGTAATGCTTCTTCGCTGTCGGTTAGACGCGCTTCTGTATTTGTTATGATCCTGTCGAGAAAATGGAGTGGAACTTTGCGCCGGGAACTTCCCATCCTTCTAACAGCGTTCCTTGCATTACAACCACGCTCTCTTCGTTCACCACTCTCTCTCGCCGACTCGACAGTTATTTTCCCTTCGATTTCGAGCACTCGTAAAATCGTGGAAAATTGCGTGACAGCTAGGACGGGGAAATCCAGGCGTCGGAATCGCGCCATTTTATCGGTAATTATCGATTATGCTCCTCGATGGGAACGCTCGGATCCGTGAAAATGTCCCTCGAATCGATGCATATTTTTCGGATAATGTTAATGCCAGCGAATGTTATGCGCGAAATCCGACCAGTGGAAAGGAGGTGCTTGAATAATTCGCGATCTCGCTGTGCTCGGGTCTCCAAACTTCCTAATTTTTCAGAGCTGCTCCATTCCTGAACGTAGAATATTCTCGTACATGATTCACTTCGAACTTACCTAGCGTGTGTCGCTGAAAATTTGCGATTTTGCAAAATATGCAAATTTGAAGTTGACTAGTACCTATGAACGAAAATGACGTTGCTGGAGATATTTCCCGCTTCGAATTGATTCTTATTGCTTTGTCTTGTTTAAAAGCAAGAGAAATCAACAGGATTGGGACCTGTATTTTGATGGAACGAGTAAGAAAAAAGTATTAAAAAATAATTATGAATTATTAGGGGTTCTACTTTTTTCATTTCTACACGGACTCACAAAATTTGTAAATTATGTAAGAGGAATTACAGTATGTAAAGGCATCGCGAAAATTTATATTCTAAATGCACAGATATAATTACAACTTGTAAAATATTTATAAATTATTGTGTTTATCGGTAATAACAAATTCTTCGCAAAGTACATTTATAATAATAGTCAAAAAATTAATAAATTATTGCCTATTACCAAAACTTACGACGTACTTGTGTTGAAATGTACCTACAATTTGCAAAAGTGTAAAAATTATTACACTTATTTCTAATAACAAATTGGTCACAACATAAATTTATAATACAAGTGGAAAAATTACTAAATTATAGTCTATTACTAGTATATATAATGTATTTGCGAGAAAATGTATCTATAATTAGCAAAAAGTTAATAAATTTATTGTCAATAGCAAATTAAAATTGTTGATAACAAATATTTTGCAACGTATATTAACGATAAAAGTCAAAAAAGTTAATAAATTATTAGTTACTACTTAAACAAACAACGTATTTGTCTTAAAATATATTCGTAACTTTCAAAAAGTTAATAAATTAATAAATTTATTGTTAATAACAAATTAAAATCATTGTAACAAATAGTTTGCAACGTATATTAACGATAAAAGTCAAAAAAGTTAATGAATTATTAGTTAATACAGCGGAAAAGTAACTCTTAAAGGAATCGGTAAAGTTCGGAAATTTTCGCCGATCTTCGGCCAGCCGTCGCTATATAAGGGGCCCGCGTGCAGGCTCGAGCCAGTTGTCGGTTCGACTTCGGAGGGTCCGCGTTAATATTTTTTCTTTCAGGTACTAATTATTTTTTGTTTCAGGCTTTAATTATCTTTCTTCTTTCAGATATTATTTCTTTCATTCTAGTTTTTATTGATTGTGCATTCGAGTATTTCGTACAATATTCGAATGCTTCGTCGTTGGTTTCTTTGTATATCATCGTTGGCTAGATCAATGGCTATTCAGTGGCCATTGTCCACTCTCTTAAATAATTTAACAATAATTCCTTCTTTCAGGTACTAATTATTTTTTCTTTTAGGTTTTAATTATCTTTTTTCTTTCAGATATTATTTCTTTCATTCTAGTTTTTATTATTTGTGCATTCGAGTATTTCGTACAATATTCGAATGCTTCGTCGTTGGTTTATTTATGTCTCATCGTTGGCTAAATCTTTCCTTCCACAAATTTTACGACTTCCGTTCGATTTGTTTTCGTTAGGGCGTTCGAGTATTTCGTATAATACTCGAGCGCTTCCTCGTTGGTATGTTTATATCTCACCGTGGGAATGTTTCTGTCTCGAAGTTATGTTGCTCAGGTCTCGTCGTTGGCTTGCTCGTTCCATTTGGTTATTAGCCTTGATGGTTTCCTTGTATTAATCCCTTTCCTTTCAGCTACATATTAACAATAATATATTCTGTTTTAGCTTTTAGGTTTCTCAAGACTTCATTTGCGACACATCAATGAAGGATGGGTGGGCTTACTTTTAAGTAATCATAAGATAGATCCATAGACTAAGTATCATGTGCGCGCTATCTGTACAAAGGTAAGCTACCTAACTTGCAGCGAAATTTATAAATTCTCTATCATTTTCTTATCCCCCTCGTTTAGCAAATAGAACATAATTGTTCTCGCGATAGTCGTGATTGTTCTTAAGTACCGACTAGCCTACGCGACGTGCTCTCGTGTACTCGATAAGTACATGCTTCATAAGTCATCCTCACGACTCGTCTCCGACACTCATTTCCAGTCACTGTCAATCTCGTCATGCATCGGGTTCCAGGGAGACCCCCTCGGATCAGTGCGTCTTCTGACCTCGACGGGGCGGTCCGCTGCCTAAGTCGTACGCGACTGGGGCTCGGGCACATGCTGGCTGACGGACTAGTACCATCTACGGTTAGACCACAGGGATGATTAAGTTCTACCCCGTGTGGCTGGGATGCGAAGTGTCTGTCTTGGCCGGCAACCGCCCAGCAGGGCCCTCGCGTTGACACTAGAAGTTTCATTGGTTCAGGGACTATCCTTGGTCCACGTGTAAGTCTTGGCGAGTGCGACAGTGACTGGAATTGAGCTAGGCCCGATCGGGAGGGTGCCGAGGTATGAAGTTATCTCTGTACACGGGAGTACATCGCCTAGGCTAGTCGGTCTTTCGAATAATCGCGAACTCGTTCGGGCGCGTCGCGATTTTCTATTAGCTCGCGTGTTTGATATTTCATTCCCTATTTTTATGGGAACTTGAAAATATCTTAGCGTTGCGACAGTAGAGTTTCAGTATACCGAACCGAAACCCCTTTTGTAAGACACGAAATATAATAAAGTGTCAGTAGAGTCATTTTAACTTAATTCGCTCCAAGTTAGATTAGGGTACCTTTGATACAGGTAGCGCCAGTAGGATGCGCCACTAGGGCGCATGTCGGGTCTCGATGCGTAGCCACCTCCTCGTGGTGGGACCTGGTAATTGGTATCGTTTTCCAAAGAGAAATCTTTGGCAAACGATACGAAGCTAAGAGCTGCGCACAACGTATAAGATATTTCCTATCTCTTGTAAATTTTCAATGTTCCCTTTGGAATTTGAAAATATAGAGTGGGCAATATCTGTTTAAATGATATTTAAATGAAGAGTAATTAAGCTAACAGGGAAAATGCAAGTCCTTCGATTTAGTTGCAACTTTGCAGCTTTGTAGATATTGTAATAAAGTTTAAGAAAATACATCATTATAGCCGCAACTACTCAACTGTTTTTGAGATATTTGCGATTAAAGTTTTATTACTTTCTTAATTATACATTTCTTTCTAATGTGTTTGAAGTTAAGTTGTAACGTAACGGCGACGATCGAGAATTGTTGTAGTGGAGGTTTGGCGTTCGATTCCCGTCCCCATAGGTAAGATAGTTTTTTGAATATATTTTTCATTTTGTATTCATTTTGCATTGTAAATAAACAATTGTAATTAAAATGTCTTAGTAAGAAAAATTAATTTTTACGCTTTCGTATGCTAGTATATATTTATTACAAAATAATGAGAATATTATGCAAGAAAAATACTTTTCTATAGCAATCTTATTTATTACAGGAAATACAAAACCCATTGCTGATGTAAGTATTAATTATTATATTAAACATCGTAGAAGAATTTTGCCTATAACTTCAACTTTGCTCTGCAGCTATAAATGTCCATGAATTAATTACAAAAACTTGGCAATTTATTAATTTTCTACTGTCCAATTGATTTCTAGTATCCAATTCGAATAAAAATTTTACCGCCTGCAATCAGCGCCATCTATGATTTGGGCTCAAAAATCAAGAAAGTAATAGGAATATAGAATAGGCAAGGAGGTCGTCGAAGAGCTCGTCACGTGGTAGACAAGGACAGAGAGGGGATAGAAAAGGATAAAATGGCTCCGGCAGTGAAAAATTATTAATTACTCAATTTCCGTAAACAATTTATGAACTTTTATAATTTCATTGCAAAGCTGGAACATCAGGCTGAATTTCTATGTAATTTTCGTAAAGAATTTAGCTCTAAATTGTTAGTTATTAATTTTTATTTGATGGCGTCTATGATTTCGTAACGGCGACCATCACGATCTTCCGTGAAAATATTTAATACTCAACGAAACTAGAAGCAAAATGTGATCAAAAGTTATATGAGAAGATTCGCAAGGACATTGTTTTTATAATGAGTGCTTAAAGTTTCATAAATTAATTGCGTAAGGGATAGTAATTAATGAAAAACCAATGGCGTCTTCGACAACAATTCAAACACTGCGCAGAACAATTATTAATAATTAATTAATTAGGGACAAATTTATATCGAAAAATATATGTGAAAGTTCGTGAAGGATCTGGCTTTACGATGGTATTATAAAAGTTCATAAATTAATTACAGATATTGAGTAATTAGTGAATTTTCCACTGCCGACTTGATTTATTAAAATATATTCGGAGCACATAACCAGAGTTAGTAAACTGATATCAGAGCCATCCATGTTCTCGTTGCGGAACTTGATCTTCGAGTCTAAAATCATAGATGGCTCTAATGTCAGTTTACTAACTCTGGTTATGTGCTCCGAATATATTTTAATAAATCAAATCGGCAATGGAAAATTCACTAATTAATCAATATCCGTGAATAATTTATGAACTTTTATAACTGCATCGTAAAGGCAGATCCTTTAAGAACTTTCCAATATATTTTTCGATAGAAATTTGTCCCCAATTAATTAATTATTAATAATTGTTCTGCGCAGTGTTTGAATTGTTGTCGAAGATTGTCGAAGACGCCATTGTTTTTTCATTAATTACTATCCTTTACGCAATTAATTTATGAAACTTTATGCACTCATTATAAAAACAATGTTTTGGTGAATCTTCTCATATAACTTTAGATCACATTTTGATTCTAGTTTCGTTTACTATTAAATATTTTCACGGAAGATCGTGATGGCCGCCGTTACGAAATCATAGACGCCATCAAACAAAAATTAATAACTAACAATTTGAAGTTAAATTCCTTACGAAAATTATATAAAAATGTAGACTGGAGTTCCAGCTTTGCAATGAAATTGCAAAAGTCCATAAATTAATTACGGAATTGGGTCATTAATTAATTCTTAATTGTCAGAGTCCTTCTATCCTTTTCTATCCCCTCTCTGTCCTTGTCAGCCACGTGGCGACCTCTTCGGTGATCTCCTCGTCTATTCTATATTACTATCACTTTCTTGATTTTTGTGCCAAATCATAGATGGCGCTGATCGTGGGCGGTAAAATTTTTATTTATTCGGCAGTAGAAAATTAATAAATTTCCAAGCTTTTCTGATTAATGTATGAACATTTATAGCTGTACAGCAAAGTTGGAATTATAGGCAACATTCTTATACGATGTTTAATTTAATAATTAACACTTACATATTAATTTATGAACATTTATAGCTGCACAGCAAAGTTGGAATTATAGGCAACATTCTTATACGATGTTTAATTTAATAATTAATACTTACACGAGCGATAGTTTTGTATTTTCTGTAGTAAATAAGATTGCTGTAGAAAAGTATTTTTCTTGCATAATATTCTTATTATTTCGTAATAAATATATACTAGCATAAGGAAGCGTAAAAATAATTTCTTTATTAAGAAATTTTATTTATAATTGTGTATTTGCAATGTTTTCATAGGCGTAAAATAAATACAAAACAAAAAATATATTTAAAAAAATTATCAAAACTATGGGACTGGAATCGAACCCCGGCCCACCAGTATATCAATTCTCGACTACCCCAGTTACGCTACAACTTAACTTGAACTACATTGGAAATAAATATTTAATTAACAATGTAATAAAACTTTAATCGCAAATATCTTAAAAACTATTTAGTAATTGCTGCTATAATAATATATTTTCTTAAACTGCATGACGATATCTACAAAGCTGCAAAGTTTCAACTAAATCGGTCACCCGAAGGACTTGCACACTCCTTGTAAGTAAGGAAAGGAATCCAAGTAAGGGAAGGTAAGTAAGCAAGGTAAGTATAAGGTAAGTAAAATTATTAAAATGTACTACAAAGTAGAAAAAGTATTGTCCAGAGAATTCTTGGAAATGACGACATTTCTTGGAACTGACTCGACGAACGACCTCCTTTCATGTTATGTTATCCTAATACAAAATCGCAAAATCGGACAAAAATCTCTCGCTGAAACTGCAAAAGTTTTGTCCGGGGAATTCTTGGAAATGACGTCATTTCTTAGAAGTGGCTCGATGATAGACCTCCTTCTATATTATGTTCTCCTGATACAAAATCGCGAAATCGACCAGAAACTTTTCTTCGAGGCGACAATAGTATTGTCCGAGAATTCTAGGAAATGACGTCATTTCTTGGAATTGTCTCGTCGAGCGACTTCCTGCCATATTATGTTATCCTGATACAAAATCGCGAAATCGCCCGAAAATTTTACGGCTAGGCCGCAAAAGTATTGTCCGAGAATTCTGGAAAATGACGTCATTTCTTCGAACTGTCTCGGCAAGCGACCTCTTATCATGATATGTTATCCTAGTACAAAGTCGCGAAATCGGTCGAAAAATTCTCGCCGTGTCCGCAAAATTATCGCTCGAGAATTCTAGGAAATGACGTCATTTCTTCGAACAGTCTCGGCGAGCGACCTCTTATCATGTTATATTATCCTAGTACAAAGTCGTGAAATCGGTCAAAAAATTCTCGCCGAGGCTGCAAAAGTATTGCTCGAGAATTCTAGGAAATGACGTCATCTCTTCAAATTGTCTCGTCGAGCGACCTCCTGTCATGTTATGTTATCCTGATACAAAATCGCGAAATCGCCCGAAAATTTTACGGCCAGGCTACAGAAGCGTTGCCTGAGAATTCTTGGAAATGACGTCATTTCTTGGAATTGTCTCATCGAGCGACCTCCTATCATGTTATGTTATCCTAATACAAAGTCGCGAAATCGGTCGAAAATTTAGCGGCCGAGCCGCAAAGGTATTGTCCACAGAAGCGGCAAAAGTTTTGTCCAGGGGCGGCAAAAGTATTGTCCACAGAAGCGGCAAAAGTATTGTCCAAAAACGGCAAAAGTTTTGTCCACCGAAGCGGCAAAAGTATTGTCCCGAAACGGCAAAAGTTTTGTCCACCGAAGCGGAAAAAGTTTTGTCCAGATGCGGCAAAAGTATTGTCCGTATAGGCTGTAAAAGTATTGTCCTTGTGACAAGGACAGCAAGCGACTAGAAAAGGATGGATGCTGCGGCAATTGGAAAATTGACAAATTACTCGATTTCTGCGAATAATTTATGAACTTTTATAATTGGATCAGACAGCTGAATCTTTGGGCAACATTCTCATGCAATTTCTGCATATAATTTGATGGTATTTAATTTGTTATTAATAATTACTTGATGGTGTCCGCGATTTCACCACAACGATCGGCACGATTCTCCATGAAAATAATTAATTATGAACAAAACTAGAAGTAAAATACGAACAAAAATCATATGAGAATATTCCCAAGGATGTTGTTTATACAATGTGCGCACGTAATTTATAAATTAATTGCATAAAAGATAGTAATTAATGAAAAACCAATAATATCTTCGACTCAGTTCGAACATTCGGAGAATAATTACTTGTAATTAATTAATTATGAAGAAATTAATGTAGAAAATTATATTACAAAGTTTGTAAAGGACGTGCCTTTACGATGCAAGTATAAAAGTTCATAAATTAATCGCAGAAATTGTGTAATTTGTTAATTTCCTAATGCCGAATGAAAATTTAGGAAACTGGGGTATGTGACACCTACGACTTTACACTGGAAGCTTGTGCTCCGTTAGCGCCAACCTTGATTTTTCACTGGAACACAAGCTTCCAGTGTAAAATTATAGATAGCACCTACCGTTGTCTTCTAAATTTTCATTCGGCATTAAAAAATTAACAAATTACACAATTTTTGCGATTAATTTATCAACTTTTATACTTGTATTGTAAAGAAGCGTCTTTTACGAACATTCTAATATAATTTTGAATATCCATTTCTTCTAAATTAATTAGTTACGTGCATTTATTTCCCAGAGTGTTCCAACTCATGTCGATAATACTATTGGTTTTCCATTAATTACAATATTCTATGCAATTAATTTACAAATTATACGTGCACATTACAAAAACAAAATCCTTGGGAATATTCCCATATCATTTTTGTTCGTATTTTACTACTAGTTTTGTTCACAATTATTTATTTTGATGGACAATCGTGCCGATCGTTGTTGTGAAAACCCGGACGTCGTCAAGTAATTAATAATAACAAATTGGATAGCACCAAATTATATGCAAAAATTGCATGAGAATGTTGCCCAAAGATCCAGTTTTGCGATCCAGCTATAAAAGTTCATAAATTAATTGTAGAAATTGAGTAATTTGTTAATTTCGTACTGTCAAACTATCTGTCATGCAAATTTCGCCTACTCTTTGCCTTCAAAGTTCAAATGGAACAGTGAAAACTCACAAGAGATAGGACATATGTTATACTTTGTGCGTAGCTCTTAGCTTGATATCGTTTTCCAAAGGAAAACAATACCAATTACCAGGTCTCACCACGTGGAGGTGGCTACGCATCGAGACCCGACATGCGCCCTAGTGGCGCATCCTACTGGCGCTACCTGTATCAAAGGTACCCTAATCTAACTTGGAGCGAATTAAGTTAAAATGACTCTAACTGGCACTTTATTATATTTCGTGTCTTACAATAGGGGTTTCGGTTCGGTATACTGAAACTCTACTGTCGCAACGCTAAGATATTTTCAAGTTCCCATAAAAATAGGGAACGAAATATCAAACACGCGAGCTAATAGAAAATCGCGACGCGCCCGAACGAGTTCGCGATTATTCGAAAGACCGACTAGCCTAGGCGATGTACTCCCGTGTACAGAGATAACTTCATACCTCGGCACCCTCCCGATCGGGCCTAGCTCAATTCCAGTCACTGTCGCACTCGCCAAGACTTACACGTGGACCAAGG
>NW_016908335.1:1099176-1150632 GCF_001483705.2 Eufriesea mexicana | reverse complement strand
GAGAAACCTAAAAGCTAAAACAGAATATATTATTGTTAATATGTAGCTGAAAGGAAAGGGATTAGTACGTGGAAACCATCAAGGATAATAACCAAATGGAACGAGCAAGCCAACGACGAGACCTGAGCAACATAACTTCGAGACAGAAACATTCCAACGGTGAGATATAAACATACCAACGAGGAAGCGCTCGAGTATTATACGAAATACTCGAACGCTCTAACGAAAACAAATCGAACGGAAGTCGTAAAATTTGTGGAAGGAAAGATTTAGCCAACGATGAGACATAAGTAAACCAACGACGAAGCATTCGAATATTGTACGAAATACTCGAATGCACAAATAATAAAAACTAGAATGAAAGAAATAATATCTGAAAGAAAAAAGATAATTAAAACCTAAAAGAAAAAATAATTAGTACCTGAAAGAAGGAATTATTGTTAAATTATTTAAGAGAGTGGACAATGGCCACTGAATAGCCATTGATCTAGCCAACGATGATATACAAAGAAACCAACGACGTAGCATTCGAATATTGTACGAAATACTCGAATGCACAAATAATAAAAACTAGAATGAAAGAAATAATATCTGAAAGAAGAAAGATAATTAAAGCCTGAAACAAAAAATAATTAGTACCTGAAAGAAAAAATGTTAACGCGCACCCTCCGAAGTCGAACCGACAACTGGCTCGAGCCTGCACGCGGGCCCCTTATATAGCGACGGCCGGCCGAAGATCGGCGAAAATTTCCGAACTTTACCGATTCCTTTAAGAGTTACTTTTCCGCTGTATTAACTAATAATTCATTAACTTTTTTGACTTTTATCGTTAATATACGTTGCAAACTATTTGTTATCAATGATTTTAATTTGTTATTAACAATAAATTTATTAATTTATTAACTTTTTGAAAGTTACGAATACATTTTAAGACAAATACGTTATTTGTTTAAGTAGTAGCTAATAATTTATTAACTTCTTTTTACTTTTATCGTTAATATACGTTGCAAACTATTTGTTATCAACAATTTTAATTCACTATTGACAATAAATTTATTAATTTATTAGCTTTTTGTAAGTTACGAATACATTTTAAGACAAATACGTTATTTGTTTAAGTAGTAGCTAATAATTTATTAACTTCTTTTTACTTTTATCGTTAATATACGTTGCAAACTATTTGTTATCAATGATTTTAATTTGCTATTGACAATAAATTTATTAACTTTTTGCTAATTATATATACATTTTCTCGCAAATACGTTATATATACTAGTAATAGCCTATAATTCAGTAATTTTTCCACTTGTATTACAAATTTACGTTGTGACCAATTCGTTATTAGAAATAAGTGTAATAATTTTTTCACTTTTGCAAATTATAGGTACATTTAAACATTAGTATGATATTGTTCAAGTAATAACCAATGAATTAATTCTTTTCTTGTATTATAATTCAGTTTATTTATACATTTTTGTGATCTGTAACTGTATATGAATGACGTCATTGCCAAAAATTTCATCCACTTACTTTTCGCAGCCCCAAAAGTCGTCAAATGTTTAACTGAAGCATCGAAAATTTACAAAAGATAGGAAATATCATAAACCATGTGTGTAGCTCTTAGCTTGGTATCATTTCCCAAAGATTATTCGTTGGAAAATGATACCAATTACCAGGTCTCACCACGTGGAGATGGCTACGCATCGAGACCCGACATGCGCCCTAGTGGCGCAGCCTACTGGTGCTATCCGTATCAAAGGTTCTCTAACCTAACTTGGAGCGAATTAAGTTAAAATGACTCTACTGACACTTTATAAAATTTCGTGTCTTACAAAAGGGGTTTCGGTTCGCGATTATTCGAAAGACCGACTAGCCTACGAGACGCACTCCCGTGTACAAGACAACTCCAGCCACAGCACCCTTCTGATCGGGCCTTGCCCACCCTGCCACCGCCGACCTCGCCATGGCTTACTCGATGATCTAAGGTAGCTAACGAACCAGTGAAACACCCAGAGGCAATCCGAGGGTCCTATGCGAGGCCTAACAGTTGGAATCACGCGGATGTTCCATACCCCGGCTCTATGCAAACATATCCACATAGCCACCAAGTGCTAGAGGGGCAGGCAGGCACGCTCTTGCAATGATTCCGACTGCAGGGCCCATCCCCCGGTCGTGTGCACGGATTGGCACCCAGGACGACTAAGGTCGACGGACCCCCGTATTACTCCAGATGCCTCACCAGCCCGAGAGCCACCAGAGATCCCGATGCATGACGAGATTGACAGTGGCAGAAATGAGTGTCGGAGACGAGTCGTGAGAATGACTTACGCGGCGTGGAGTTGTCGAGTACACGGGCAGTACGTCGCGTAGGCTAGTCAGTACTTAAGAACGATCACGAGATTATCGCGAGATCAATTATGTTCTATTTGGTATGGAGAGGGGTAAAGGAATGTATATATTTCGCTCCAAGTTAGATGGTTTACCTAATGTGCGGATAGCGCGCACATGATACTTAGTCTAGAGATCTGTCTTATAACTGCTTACAACTACTTAGGTCACACACAACAACACACGCATACCGTGTAGTCCAACGATGTCTTGAAAAGCCTGAAATGCTGAAAAGAAATGGATTAGTAAAAGATTAGTAAAACATAATAAAAACAAACAAATATAAACCATAAATATCAATCAAATGAAATAAATAGATGAAAATGGAAAACGAATGGAATAAAATAAATGAAAATGGAATGAACAAGACAACGATGTGACATGAAGAACCCAACGATGAGATATAAAGATCCCAACGATGTGACATAAACAACCCTACGACGAAACATTCGAATATTCAAACAAAGATAAATAGAAACGAAGAAATAAAAGCTGAAAGAAAAAAAGAATTAAAATCTGAAAAGAAATAAAAATTAAAACCTGAAAGAAAGAAAAGATTAGTCCTGAAAAGAAAAATTGTTATTAAAATGTTTAATGGAGTAGGGTGAGGGTGGGGTAGCCAACCCCAACCTCACTTCGAATCTACCCCTCGCGCACAACGAAAATTTAGATGTTACACTCGCGAAGTCGAACCGACAAAAGAGTTTTGCTGGGTCGCGTCGCTCCTTATATAGCCGCTGATCGGCCGAGCCCCCACTCCCAACACAAATTTTCAAACTTTATCGATTCCATTATTTATTATTTTTCCGCTTTAATAGCCAATAATTTATTAATTTTTTCACTTTTATTATAAATATACGTTGTAAACAATTTGTTAATAACAATATTAATTTATAATTAACAATCAATTATAATAATTTATAAACTTTTTGCAAATTATAGGTACATTTCAACACAAGTACGTCGTAAATTTTGTTAATATCTAATAATTTATTAATTTTTTCACTGTTATCGTAAATTTATGTTCTGAATAATTTATTATTAACGATATTAATTTGTTATTAACAATCAGTTATAATAATTTATACGCTTTTTGCACGTTATGAGTACATTTGAACATCAGAACGCTATAATTTCAAGTAATATCTACTGATTTATTAATTTTTTCACAAATATTATAAATTTACGTTTTAAACAGTTCGTTACCGACAATTTTAACTCATTAATAATAAATTTGATAAATTATATCTTGCATAAACTGTAACTACATTTGGACCTCCATAGTATATTCGCTCCTCATCCAAGGTAGCTAGCCAAGGGTCCCACAGACCCTTGACACAGCCCAAGTGACAGCACCGGATAACCACTCGAACTTTGTTACTACAAGACTACAACCCCAAGGACTCGTGACGTAGCAACCTCTACTAAGCACCCCTTCACCGACCAAAACTCCATTATAAACCTAACCCAATCAAGTCCGCCAAAATAAAGCAGTCTTAGTCAAAACCTCAACTTGAAATCTACGTCTATCCATACCCTTACTCCTGCACCGGTCCGCGGTCGTCGTCGTCGACGCAACGATCCTCCCCGTCCGTTCCTTTTTTCCGCGGTCGGTCAATAAACGTTTCGTGTTTCAGGCTGGGTCGTCTCAAGGAAACGCTAGCCCGTGCCTGCAATCCGCCCCGGCTTTCGTGAAATAACGTCGCTCGGTACATCCGGCGTTATTTGTCTTTCCACGCTCGGATGTAGCAATATCATGCAAGATCATAGTTAAGTGGAAACGAGGTCGCAGCCTCGTAGTATTCAATTTTGGGTAGCGACACTCGTTTCGCTGGATCCCTGTCTGCCTCGAATTTAGCCGGGTGCAATCCAACGTTTTCGCGAATGTCTCGCGAACGTAATCATGGAACATTCGACTCGTTGGCCCGGAGGATTCGCGGAACATCGTCGTCAAATAAAGCACGCGACCTACGCGACAGTTTCATCCAGTCTTTCCCTTTTCTCGGTTTCTCGATATTGGCGTCGAATTAAAATTTTCTAAGTAAAAGGTGACGAGGGTGGGCGAGACTGGTCTCGCTAGGCGTCGTGAATCCTCGAAATCGTACTACGAGGGATGAATATTCGTTGACTTGTTTCACTGAACCAGGTAGGCATCACTGAAATAGAAACGAAAAACGATAACCATCTGGACTGTCATTTGCTACCCTCTCTAGTCAGAGTAATCAAGATCCTAGTCTGCACTTCGTTCTACGACACGAGGCAGTCAGCATAAACTGGGCCCATTTCGGGGCCTGTCTATATCACGAGAGGAGACACTTACTTCTCAATTTCTCGATATTCGCATTGAATTAAAATCTCCTAAGTAAAAGATGACGAGGGTGGACGAGACAGGTTTCGCTAGGCGTCGTGAATCCTCGAAATCGTACTACGAGGGATGAATATTCGTTGACTTGTTTCACTGAACCAGGTATGCATCACTGAAACAGAAACGAAAAACGATAAACAACTGGACTATCATTTGCTACCCTCTCTAGTCAAAGTAATCAAGGCCCTAGCCTACACTTTGTTCTACAAGACGAGATAACCAACATAGACTGGTCCCATTTCGGGGCCTATTTCACGCGAGGAGACGCTAACTTCTCGATTTCTCGATACTTGATTGAAACTCAAATTTTTTAATTAAAAGGTGACATGGATAGGACGAGACAAGTCTCGCTAGACGTGAATCCTCCAAATCGTACTACGAGGGCTGAATATTCGTTGATTTGTTTCACTGAATCGTGTGTGCATCACATAAATAGGAACGAAAAATGATAAATACCTGGATTGTCGTTCGCTACGCTTTCCAGTCAGAGTAACCAAGGTCCTAGCCTACATTTTGTTCCACGAGATGAGACAGTAACCATATATTGGTCACATTTTGGGGCCTGTCAACCCCACGCGAGGGGACGCTTGTTCCATAACCGCGTTGGTCGGTACAATAATGCGGCGGAAGCAATTTATCGACACTTTCGACGTTGTTTACGTGGTAGTGGAGAAGAATAAGTCGGTCCACGGTTGATATCCACCTCACGTCGTTGATCTCGCGCAGAAACCGGTCACGGATTTGCGAAGGAAGAAAATCGCCCGACGCTAGACAGTTCTAAAGGGAACGATTACGTATTCCGTCCCGACGTTGCTGCTCCTCCGTGCACCTTCCGTTCCCTCGATTCTCCGTTTCCTGTCCTAGCCTCTTCCTTACCTGTCGTCTTGTTTAACCAACGACTGCGAGTCGAGCCGCCTGTTTACGTTCCGCCGTTCGTCATAATAGTAATCACCGTCGATTCGTCTGGTTTATCGGTTCCGTGTATCACGTCGCGGCACGTGGCAGCGAAGGAGACGCGGAATTTCTCGCGAAAATACGAACTTCCCCAGCGTCTCAGCTCCTCGTCGCAGACTCTGACGTTGCGAGAGCGACAGACGTGCGCCCGCAAGTTTGATAAGCTCGCGCAGGAACAGGCAGGCCCGGTCGCGGGACCATAATTTATTTCTCAGCCTCTTATTAAAGAACAGAGGGTTATTAAGTTCGTCGAGGGGGAAGAAGTTACCGGAGCGAGAGATGCGACGATAATGGAGGGCGCGGAAATTATTTATCATGCCTTTCACGGGGACCATGGCAGCTCGTTCGACGTCTCCTCCGTTCACTCGATCGTTACGCGATCATACGCGATATCTCCTTCCAGGATTATTGGTACCAGCGAAATTACTATTCCGGCAAATAGCCAAACGCACATGTTAAAACAAGCTCGCGGTTGCAGCGGTGTTCCGAGGTTCGAGACGAGAGATAAGCACGGATTCGCGATTCCTCCGGCAGCTGGGGCACGTTTATCTCTCCCGACTGTGTTATAAAGCGAGCGGAATCTCCCGTTGCCGTGTTCGCATTTTTAACGGAGCTGTGTTAACAGCGCAGATCAAGTCCACCCGTCCGGATCTCATTAAGTCCTCTCAGCGACCCATATTTCCTTTCCCTTTCGACCAAACTACTTTCCCCGTTAGCTCACTCGTTCCAGCTTACCACGGACGTGGATTTGCATAATCCAGCTCCTTCCTCGGCCTACCCACCTCCATGGATTCCCATTTCTTTCCGAAGAGATCTCGGTCTCCCTTTCCCTCCAACTTCGGCTTCCTCGTTTCCTCCCAAGGACGTAACGAAGCCTGATATTCCTCCCGGTTCCATCCTCGCGATTTTTCTTTGCGAATTATTCTCCGACCTCGTTCCAGCTCCCCGTTCCGCCGTTCGCCCCTGGCCAAGAAAAGAGAAGAAGACCAAGAAGAGAAGACGCAGAAGAACGCGCGAGACGCTCTTGCCCATCCCTGTCTTTCAGGAAGCTTCCTAGCTCGGTTCTGCGTGGCGAGCAACGATTGTCAGGCCGCGAGGGTAGGAACGATGAAACAGCAACGCTGCTGTTTACCTCGAGCAAACATCGCCGCGAGTCTCGTACTCCTCGGAGACCCGGGATCCGACGACTGCCGTTCGCGCGGTTTCTTCGCGAAACCGAGCACGATTCCCTCACCCCGCGTCGGGGTCGAGCTTATCCCGGTAACAACCGTGTACCTCGAATATTAATTCCGACACGCTACACGCGAGCCTTCCGCCCGGAGCCGTGCAGTTTTCCGCCGTTTAACCGGGCCCAGAATTATCCGCAATTTCCGGCGAGTGCGGGAGTATTCCGCGGTCGCGATCTCTCGCGGTTTGCACGCCTTCGTGGCGCGGCTCGTTCGCACGCTCGTTCGCACGCTCGTTCGCACGCTCGTTCGCACGCTTGCTCTTCGTGCTCGCGAGGAATTTCCCAGACCCTCGCGACGTCGGGATCGTCTTCGGAGAAAATCGGAGACGTATCCCGAAATTCGGTCACGTAGTCCGAAATTCTCGACGGACGAGGCAGCGAAATTTGTCGCGGGTGTCGGGTCGAATGTTTATTCGATTTCCGCGTCGCGAAGAATGCGATCGCACGTGGCTGGAGCTGGACCTGGACACGGGATTAACTCGATTCGACTGGGTCGCGAGGCTGCGTTTCCGCTCGTCTCCAAGGCAAATACGGAGACCCAGGACGTTCGAGTTGCTCGAGAGTGGACGAATGGGAGGTAATTTTCGTGGCAGAAAGGGTAATTCGCGTAATTCCGAAGGAGATGGTATCGCCTGTTTCATTTATATTAAATATGCCGGAGTGGAGGGCAATTTGCCGTAATGCTTCCCATTCTGCCGCTGAACCCTTCGCATCTGGGACCATCCCTTGCGAGTGTTTCGTTGGAAAAATTAAACGTCGTGGCCGACGACGATGTTGTTGGAAAATGCGACGTGAAGAGCAAGAGTAGCAACAATGAAATACACGGTATCGATATAAACTACTCGTTTCGACCGTTTTCTTGGAGTATGTTTACACTCATTCACTGCTCGATTCTATAACTAGAATCTACAACTCAGTAAACCGTTTCTTCATCAAAGTTAACCCTCTGCATTCGGCGATTTTTTCGTTCCGGAAGAATAGTAATTCGCAGACCTTCTGCCACAAAGTCGACGATATTTTTAAAATGGCAAATAAGAAATCGTATGCAAATTAAGACGTAAAATTATTTTGCTCCGATATTACACGCATTGTTGGGTAATTATAAATTTGAAATATTAATTAACATCTATCTGTAGGATATTTTTTGACTTCCCAGGTATAGAAGCCCGGTTAGCGTTTGGCGGCCAGACGAGTCTGGGGAAGTTGGGGCCAGGCCATGTGAGGTAGCCTCGCTCAACCCCGGTTTTCCCCATTGTAAACCGGGGGTGACGCGTCCGTGGGCACCTCTCGGGAAGGGTCCCCGCGTGGGTGACCCTTCGGAGAGCCTAACCCGAAGGAGGAATCCCTTCCACCCCAGAGCGTTACGTGGAGGGAGCTTTCTCCTCCTTCGGGGGAGGCTCTTGCCTTCCAGACGGGCTTAAAAGGGCCCGCTCTGGAAGATAGAGGAGAGTTTTGAGAGAGGCATTAGAGAGTTGTGGTAGTCCTTGAGAGAGTTGAGACCGAGAGTTGTGATTGCGAGAGTTACGCGTTATTAAGAATCGAATAGAAAATACAGACTGCAGTGAATCTGAGTATTCCAAGGTACCCTCCAGCGAGTAGAGACTGTGCGACTCTACATATCTTTAGGATCTGATTAAATGGCGACTGAGAGGCGCCTCTCGAGTGCAAAGGGTTAACTTCTTTTCTAATCATTTTTAAGGCCGAATTGTTTAAATTGTTAGGGATCACGTAATAACGTGTTGTCATTATCTCGTGGCATTATTTATTATTACTTAATCCTGTTCAATCTAACTTTATTCTTTGTATATAACTTGTGTATAATGTCGTATCTTTCATTGTCTGCTGTATAGCTTTTTCTATTTCGTGTGTGCATGTTTTATATCTCTTTATTGAAAAGGGCTTTGCCCGCAAGTTTCAATAAAATAAAAATAAAATAAAACAAACTACTAACTGTTGTAAAATAAATATACACTGTCTCTGTAATTGGGATATACAGTGTGTCCCAGTAACGATAGTACAATCGGGAAGGGGATGATTCTACGTGACAAACAAAATCGAAAATGAAAAATAACATTTTTTTATTCGAAGCTTCGTGATTGAGAAAATCGATTATTCAATTTATTATTAATATAGTGGCATTATTCTAACTTCACCAATAAATGGATTCCTATCTCTCTATTAGAATCAGTAAAATTTACGATATAACTTAACATAAGTATAAGGAACAAAAACTAAACGCAATAAATATAACAAAAATTAATAGTTCACTTGTGTATGATAAATTTTGAAACAATCATCAATACATTTTACTGCCGTTCTATTACATAGAAAACTGAAAAAATTAAACAACGCATATATGCGTCCATCATCCTTGCTGGTGACTTTCAGTAGACGCATATGTGCGTTCATAGTCGACACGGATTGGTTTCGTTAGACGCATATGTACGTTCGCAGCACTCTAAGGATTAAAGGAGGTTCGAAGAAAAACCCTCCATTTCCTATATATACAATTTCCATACTCTCCTAAGTATCCCTCGCCTAAGGTGGGGCCTCTTAGGTAGCCTTACTGATGAGTCCACTAGCAGGCCTAGGACGGAACGCTCATCCCTTCCTTTTCCTTTCAACCCTTATAGCACCACTGTCACACGAGGATACCTACGACCAGGTGCGCGTGGATCATAGATCGTCGAGTTCGTTAACGTTAGAGGTACGAATTTGTGGTGCCTGTTTTAATATTATATTCGTAGATAACGATAATTAAAGCGTTACGGTAATAACAAGGTATATATCTCGACGTGGAAGTCGAAGTTAATTTTGATGAAAGCAGCCGCGTGCTTTTATCGCGTTCGAGATTGCGCTGATCTGGGTAGAGCGGAGTAGTCTGGTCTGGGTAAAGCGAATCAACTTAATTAAAATAGTAAAAAATACGCGGTTCGATATGGTGGAAATTTACTAATCTCGCGATCTTTTGGTAAGCCGTGGATACACGGAGAAATCAGGATTTTTTCGAAGGGTGTAGAATTAGGAAAAATTAATTAGAATTGCGAACGAAGTTTCTCTCTGAGACTTTTCGTATCTTACGAGATCCATCCTTATCAGGAATAATACATTTCCTAATCCACCTAAAGTCTGAACTAGAAATTTAAAGCGTTTATTGGAATTGGATAAGGAGATAACGCAGGGTGGTATACTTATTCTTTAGCTTTAGGACAAAAGACTATCGCGAAGCCAACAATATAGATTTCTACTGATCGTCGCAGTTGCTTTTTTGTTTCTCCAACTGCGTTTAATTCATTCCCGACTCAAGACTTTCAATGATGGCGAAAACAAAAGAAGACTTGAAAAGTATTAGTCCTTTTGCTCAGCTGCACAGCTAGGGGTAGTTTTATCGTGCCTACATTCCCAGAACTAAAATTTATTATATTTCTCGGTTCCATAAAATTTTATAATTCGCCTAAAGTCCAAACTAGGAATTTAAAGCGTATAATTCATCCCTGACTCGATATTTTCAGCAATTCTGAAAGCACAATGTGCGAAAAACGTGGGTCATTCTTCCCAATTTAATAGCTGCGCAGCTAAGGTTAGCTTTATTACCTCTACGTTCTCGGAAGTAGAATTTATCGAATATCTCGGCCCTACAAAATTTTTTAATTCACCTAAAATCCAAACTTTGAATGTAAAGCGCTTAATTCGTCTCTGACTCGATATTTCGAGCAATCGCGAGGATAAAATGTGCGAAAAGCATGGGTGATTTCGCCCAGTCTAATACCTGCGCAGCTAAGGGTAGCTTTATCTCGTCTACGTTCTGGGAATTGGAATTTATGGAATATCTCGGCACCACAAAAGCTTTTAATTCGCCTAAGGTTCAAAATAGGAATTTAAAGCGTTTAATTCACCCCTGACTCGATACTTTGAGCAATCACGAAAGCAAAATGAGCGAAAAGCATGGGTGGTTTCGCCCAGTTTAATAGCCACGCAGCTAAGGGTAGCTTTATTACCCCTACGTTCTCAGAAGTAGAATTTATCGAATATCTCTGCCCTGCAAAATTTTTTAATTCACCTAAAATCCAAACTCTGGATGTAAAGCGCTTAATTCGTCTCTGACTCGATATTTCTAGCAATTGCGAAGACAAAATGTGCGAAAAGCATGGGTGGTTTCGCCCGGTCTAATAGCCGCGCAGCTGCGGGTAGCTTTGTCGCGGCTACGTTCCGTGAACTCGAATTTCTTGAATCCCTCGGTTCCATATTCAAGAATCTCGTTTCCTATTCCATTCTCGGACAAGCGGCACGGTATAGAAAGGGGACAATTAATGATGGAACATTCCCAGCCACGGAATTCCGCAGTCACAGTCGAGCAGCTTTGGCTCGGTAGAAAGGATACACGATTGAACGCGGTCTGTCGCGACGCCGGGCTCGGCGCCTGTACGCTTTGAAAACCACGAACGCTCGATTATCGAGGAACTCTATTAGGAGCAATAATCCGTCGCACGTTCTCACGGCATGCTCGTAGAATTACCTCGAATGCCGGGCGAAACGAGGCAGAGGGACTCGGGTTCGCAGACGAAGCCGTCCATGGTGCTGGCCTCGCTCATGGTCCCGGTGCAATTTCAATGAAACGATAAAGCGACAGCGCGGGTAATTAGGGTGCAGGGTGGAACGAGCACGTAGTCGAACGTGGAAGAAAACAAGGCCGGCGTCTGTTTCGTAAATACCGTTTAATCACGCGGACCGAGGAGTCTACCGGGGTCTCTACGGGCAAGTTAGAGGGTGCAAGAGGAAGCTCTCTTCTTCCACTTGTTCGCCGCTATCGCGTCGCATAAATTTCCCGGCCGGCGAGAACACGAACAATTTACGACGTGGACAAGGCCGGGTCAGCGTGAAAGTACAGCGGTGTTGACGAACGGCTTGCCTCCGAGAAATCCGCGCTGATCCCACGGCTGGTTATCGCGCGGCTTAAGGCGGCTCATCCCGAGTACCCGCTGCAGTTACTAAATTACTATCCTGCAGGACCCGTTGCAAAGCGTGGCATCGACGACCGGGGGAAGACGAGATTTCCCCATCGAGGAACCGTCTTATCACGAGAGGATACCCTCCGCTGTGTCCGATATACACGCGTGGATTTGGAAAAATTTCATCGGGTCCCTAGCAGTGGGACGTCGTTGGCGAATATTCGCGAGAGTGGCAGGTTTCGCGAAGGAAATCGAGTAGATTCGCGTCCCAAGTTCCTTCCTGTTCGACGAGCACGATGTTCCTCGAAAGTTGGAAAGTTCCGAGCGGGTAATCCCGAGCTCGGATCGAGCGATACGTAATGGAACAGGGTCCGCGGACGTCGAAGGAAAACAACGGCGTCGGGACTCCGTTTTCAATTATTGGCCAGCGGCAAGAAACAGTGGAAAGAGGGAAATTCAGCGTCGAAATTCAACGTCGGGATTCCTGATTCCATCGGGTTTGCAGCGGCAACCGCGATTTCACGCGGGATAATGAAACGCGGCAGACCAAAGCTCGAGGAACGTTTAATATCCTGTCAGGGCGAGAGCTGCAGCTCATCGAGGACCCACTTCGGGCACAATTAATTCTCGCGTCGACGACGACGTTATTTTTGCCGCGGGCCGAGATCTCGATGGCAACGCGATTATCGCCTCGATGGTTTTGCGGTCAGGCCGCACTGTTCCGCGCGTCGATTTCGATAATCCAGGGCGTCTCGACGGCCGCGATCGCGCGATAATCGTCCTTATCAACGTCGAAATGGAGGGTTGGACGATGATCACGATTTCGGGACGAGGAGATTCTGCTCGAAACTAACGTTGTACCATTGTTCTTTCTCTCTGTTCGTTCTCGGAAACAGCGGGAAATTTTATTTCCTCGTTACCTGCGTCCCATGACTCACGGATACTAAGGCCACCCGGACACCACTTGGACTGCAAATATAGTACACGGCCAAATGATATCGTGCAATAATTTTCAGTGTCTTTCGAGTAACTTCAGAGAGGTATAAAATAAAAAATAGGAGAGGTATGAAAAATAAATCGTTTGATTGTAGATCAAATTTTATTTTACAGAGGAAGGTCAGTACCATTCGAAGCGGTTGATAAAAATTTTGGAAAGGAATTGCTATCTTTGGAATATTTTCGCAGAAATAGCAAGAATCGATAACTTTCATTCATTTGTTTCATAAATGAAAAATGGGAAGTACTTTTTGCTTACGCATTTCCAATTTTGAAAAATAGAATTGTATCTTTGATGAGAATCAAATGTTGCAGGGATAAGCAATGTAATTTGCCTATTATACTTGTAAATTTTATAATTGCTCTTATAATGACGACTGTTGCTCGATGAATACTATACGATGACTGAGAACACGTTAGACAATTGATGACTCATTCTAGGCATAAACATCCACACGCATGCGTTATAATTGAATACATTTCTGTAAGATGCCGCGATTAGTGTGCTAAATCTACAAGAATCTTTTTTCGAAACCTGTATTACAATTTTGTCGCAGCCATTTTTCACATAGAGAAGCAAAATTTGTAAGAAATGTAAATGCTAATTAATATTTTGAATTATTAAGGATCAGACAGGCTATACGAGTACGTATGTAACATTTGCACAGATTATTTTGACACGTACTGTATTTCCTAGTGAGAAACTATAAATCACTAGACGAAGGGCATACAGGCCCAAATTTCTTTAAACTTCCATCAAATTCTATACACACCCTTAAAGCATACTCACCACTCACACTCCACACGGACCAATCACCAGACACCCGAATCCATAAGAAAACCGAGCCACGAAATTGAAACCAATGAAAAACGGAACGTCGAGCCAAAACCTGCAACACGCAATTCGAGCAATATTCCTACCCCGTATAATACAAAAATAAAAACCTACAGAACCGCAATTGAACTAGTTTACGTTTGTAAAAGGACGTAGATACCGTCAGGTTAATCCTTCCCATAGAATTGTCGGACCATTGTGCGAAGTTCCCACGCAACACGGGTCCCTGCTCGCGATATTTCTTCGCGTCTGCTTGGCTTTCCTTTCCGTTCTTCGACTATCGATCGCTAACAAGCCGATCCTCTGTGTCGAACTCCGGCCTCGCGTGATAATTGGCAAACTTCGAGATCTGTTCCCCGAGCGACACGCGAGCAAGAATTGCACCGTTACCAGGCAGCGTTTGCATCTGATCCTAGCGAAGATCGATCGAAATACTTCTATCCTTGGTTCGTAGAGAAACGATCGAGATCGAGACGGAAGGTGAGTTTGAAATCCCGCGACGTCACTAGTCGTCACTAGCCGTCACTCTCCGTCATTCTCCGTCATTCTCCGTCGTGAAACAACGAAATCTCACGAGGGTTAGAGCAAGTCTGCGCGCCTCATCAATGTTTCATCGCGCCGAGGGCGACTCGCGACGACGAAAGACGATCGGGGTGGCTGTTTGTCGAGCAACAGCATAGCAGGGGTGGGTCCTGTAATACGGTAATCACAGTGCCCGGCACGTACTCGGTGTAATAAAGAAAACGATGGAACGCGCCGCGTCAGCAGGAGCACTTCCGGTCCACGCGTAATAAGCAGTCCTCGTAGCGTTTCCGCGATCGGGATTTCGAAGCCTCGCGTCTACAACGTACGCTATCACCGCGATCTTTCTATTTCTCGAAATTTCCAGTGCAAAGCAGCGCTAGGATCCGAGCTAAGACGCGAGCGAAAGGAAATTGCGAAGCGGTAAAATGGCGGATCGTAGGAACCTAACCTCGAAGGAGTTCGAATCGAAAGGGTTTATTAGCTGCGTTACTCGTCCGTGGCATCTTGAATTTGCAGGATTTTCACTCGACGACTAGTTTCAATCAACAACCCGGGCGTGCTCGGCTTGCCAGCGTGCTCTTTAAAGAAATCCTCGCAGCTCGCGTGTTGGCTAACACCCCAATCAGGGTCGTTTGCATGGGAAGAGTAATAAAAGCGTCGCGATTGCCGTAATTCTCGGTGTTCGTCGCGTCCTCGACGTCTGGTTGCAGGCGTCATCGTCATCGCCTACCCCTCAGACTCTCGTCGACGCGTTGCCTCAGGCTGCCACTCCTTTGCAGCCTCGCTACCTGCCAGTTCGTTTCCCTCGTTTGCCGTAACTCGCGCGACTCCGCTCGGCTCTCTCGAGGAATCGGTATCGTTACGCGACGTCTCGCGTGCTTTCGAATTTTCCTGCGTGCTGAATATTCCTTTCCTCGCGAGCCTTGCAACATTCCCATTATCGCGGGAATAACTGGATGAGGGGTGCAAGATGGCGAATAAACTCGACGAGACATTCGAACGCGACTAGCGGCAAACGTTCCGGGAATGCTATTTCCTGCTATCAAGTTTAATTGCATCGCCGCGCCATACTTGAACCGACGTAACGGGGGTGCACCGCGACGCTCTTCGACGCGACGCTGCGGGGGGGTTGGCTGGCGCAAGAAGCCGGAAATAAAGTAACCCGATTTACGTGCCGGTAAACTGGAATTCGATAACGACGATAGCCCGGCGGTTCCGCTATTTTTGAAGTCGCAATTTCGCCAGGCCAGCCGATCGGAATCGGTCGCGGTTGCATTATGGGAAGAGGGTGCGCGCACAGGGAGCTATCGCCGACGACGATGATCAAGGAGGAACTTTAATGGTCCCGCGAACCTTTCCTTTTTTTTCCCCCCGAAGCAATTCCGGGCTCGAGGAGGGCCGGGATCGCATGCTGGATCGGTATTATTGCTTCCTACGTGCGGATAAATCAAACGCGAATACGATCGAGCTCTATCGAGGAAGCACTATAGATTCCGTGTTTCGGAGTCCACGAGTTTAGACGCTCCAGATATCTGGCTGAACGTTAATTTCAGTCGAGGGGATGCTGAATCATGTCGCGATATCCAAAAAATGATTATTTTTGGGCAGAGATCCGTGAAGATGTGTTTTCCGTCCTCGAAATTTATGAGTACGAGGAGCTTTTGTAAAATTGCACGAGTAATTATTTTTAAACTTTGATGACCAATTATAATCATTCAGAAATATAAGTAATTATAATTATGGATACTATCACCTTACTTTTAGAGACAAGAATTAACCTCCTAACGTTTTTATTCTCTATGTAATAATTCAGTTTGGACAAAACAGTGTTAAAAAGGTTCTATGAAATGTAGGTTCTAAAATTATTAATAATGTATTAAGATATAGCGAATAAAGGGTACAAACTACTTGCCGTTTGGCTTCTCCACGAGTGCCTAACAATGGCGACCCGTTGGCAAACGCGACACCATAACAAAGGACGATCGTCCTGCTGCCAGTCTCACCGATCGTCATACACACGTCTCAACCTCGTTATAGAAACAATGTAGCGTGGAAATGGAATAGGTACAGCCCTGAGAGAATGCGAAGAGTGTTTAGGATATAGAAATAGAAGCACGAGTGAATTGTCCTAGGCTAAAACCTGTGAGTGAAAGGGAAAGTCTTGATATGTTCTTGAAGGTTAGGAATTAGAATGAAAGGGAATGAATGAGTAAGGGTATATACCCTTATACCTATGTATATACATAGGGCGTGAGAGAGGTGCGTGGAAATCAATTGCCGTTGAGAGAGAGCTCTCAGAAGACAGATATAGAGTGGCAGTTTTAAAGTGAAAATACTGAGAGCAAGAGACTTTAGTGAGAGAGTTTGCGTGATCGAGTTTTATACCTTTTACTTTAAATGGAGCTGTTACAATTATTAAAGAAGCCTCTATTTCTTCTCAAACCTATGGGAGTTTTTAGCCAAAATAATCCCTACAATGGCATTACCCTGAGACGAAGATTGGAAGTGTTGGGGTCCTCCCATACAGGAAGGATTGGTTGGTGCATCAGGTACTTCGGTGTTGCCAGTGGTATTGGAAGGGATGAAAGGAAAAGGAAGGGATGCGTTTCGTCCCGGGCCTGCTAGCAGACTCTAAGGCAGGGTCTGCTAGAGAGCTTTACTGACGAGTCCACTAGCAGGCCCAGGATGTAACGCATCCCTTTCTTTTCCGTTGGTCCCTTCGAATACCACTGGCAACACCGAAGTACCCGATGCACCAACCAATCCAACGCAAATTTTGTTTCTAATTTGTTCTTTATTGGTCAAGGAAGATATGGGATGCTTCTCCATGGTTGATGTCTAGTTGTTCTTCCGGGGTAGTTTGCGTCTACTATCAGGTAGCAGATGGATGGGATGAAAGGAAAAGGAAGGGATGCGTTTCGTCCCGGGCCTGCTAACAGACTCTAAGGTAGGGTCTGCTAGAAAACTTTACTGACGAGTCCACTAGCAGGCCTAGGATGTAACGCATCCCTTTCTTCTCCTTTGGTCCCTTCCAATACCACTGGCAACACCGAAGTACCCGATGCACCAACTAATCCAACGTAGATTTTGTTTCTAATTTGTTCTTTATTGGTCAAGGAAGATATGGGATGCTTCCCCATGGTTGATGTCTAGTTGTTCTTCCGGGATAGTTGGCGTCTACTATCAGGTAGCAGATGGATGGGATGAAAGGAAAAGGAAGGGATGCGTTTCGTCCCGGGCCTGCTAACAGACTCTAAGGTAGGGTCTGCTAGAAAACTTTAGTGACGAGTCCACTAGCAGGCCCAGGATGTAATGCATCCCTTTCTTTTCCTTTCATCCCTTCTAGCCACTACCTGATAGTAAATGCCCACACCCCGGAAGAATAACTAGACGTCAACCATATGGAAGCATCCCATAAAGAACAAATCAGAAACGAAGTCCACGTTATCATTCTCGCGCAACAAAGGAAAGCCCACAATTCCAACGGAAAGTAACCAAAGATGAAAGGAAATTTCATTCGCGAAGTTCCTTCACCGGAATATCCGATAGGTTCGCCCTATACTCGTCAAATTTCCCGTTCGATAGGTCGATCGGTTCGAGTCGAGTTCCTAATTCCGCGTTCGAGCCCCGAGAACTGCCAATGGCAACGTGTCGCAGGGTCCATTCGTGCTTCCGCTGATTTCTCCGACGTCTCGGGCCTCGATCTCCGGCAAGAAACGAATATCCCGCCGTGATCGAACGCTCGAATTAACCCTAACGTCGGGATCGACGTCGGTTTACAAAGCTTTATCGAATCGATGTTATTTACCGTTGGGGCGAAAGTTGCGCGCAGCGGAAACAGGGTCCGTCCGTTAACCGGGAAACTCGGTGTATCAGGACTCGACGTCGGGGAACAGTCGAACTCGAGCCCGACACTCGAAGCAATCAATTCGCGTCACCCGAAACAATGTCGAGCCCTCTCTTATCCGCATCGATGAGGCTCGCCGCGCCGGGCTTAATCTCGAAATCGACGCGATTCAATCGACTCCCCGTTGTCCTCGTTGTCGCGTCGATATTGCCTCCGCGGCTTTTCCCTCTCATAATTTATTCGCGCGTCGAAGAACTTCGGTTACCACTCGGAAATTACGGTATACATCGCGAGAGTTCAGAAAGAACCGTCAGAACAAACTGCCAAGAGTACCTCTTTCCGTTATCCGTCGATTGGGCCACGACAAATTTTTATATAATTTTACAATAAACCACGTGGACACATATCATGGGAAATTCAAACTAAATATCTCTCCAATACACCTGTTACAATAATTAAATCGTGGCGCGAAATTCGAAGCTCCTTTCGAGTATTCTAAAGACGAGGATCGAGAGGATCTTCTCTAACGAGTGACTAGCGAAGTAAACTCCTGTCCCGTCCCACGGGACATGTCCTCATCTCCGATGATGACACGCGAATACGAAGAAGAAGAGTGAAAAAATGATAAGGTAAGGGTACAAAGAGATTTCCTTCGTTCCTCCCCGCAGGAGAGGAGACGACGAATGTCCGAATCGCGATCGGCGGTTAGGTTAGCCGGAAAACAGGAAGCAGGCACAAAGATCCGCAGCGGCGACGAAGGAAAAGGAAACAAGGGGTAGTCAAGAGTGGGACGTAAAAGTAGCGGAAGTGAGCCGGTTAGTCGGGCGGCGAGACTGCGTAAAAGTGAAATAGTAGCAGTAGGAGCGAGCAATCTCGGGCTGGCTGGTGACAATTTTTTATCTTTACGAGCCAGCCAGGCGCAGGCGTTGTTCCTATTGCATAAGTGGAAAGAAGAAGAATAATGCATTTACGTAAATTATGACAGCACGGCGGAAATGGCTTCTCTCCGTCGACCTGGAAAGCGTGCGAGCGACCAGCGCCAAACGCGAGTACCGGAAGTAGCTGGCGTGGCTAATAGGTTTCCGCTCGCGGGACGCGCGAGCACGCTGGAATCGACGCGAATGGAACGCGAGACGTCTGGAGCAGGTTGTTCTCGTGGGAAATGGCGTCCCATCGAACGGCCATCTCCAGTGTTCGAGGGGTTGCGATGGAAAATTTGCTGCGAGGTCCCGTGCACCGCGCCAGAGCTCCTATCAGCCATCTTAGACAAATGTCCGAGGTGCCGGTACTCGAGAGGGCGTAGGAGATTGGCTGGACTGAATTTCCACGGGACGGTGTGTGGTTACCCTGCGGTAAGAATGGGTAACATAAATAGCCCCGGTGTCAGGAGCAAAAGCAGCCCTCTCTGAAACGGTACACAGCGGCTGAGCAATTGCAGCCGATACTCCTGGTATCGGGGCTCGCCTCGGTCCCTCCAAACGATTGTCCGCTCGTGTAAGTATCGCTGGATTTATCCTTGTTCCCGGGCTTCCGTTGCATCGCGGTTTTTAAGTGGCCCACTTCTTTCCCTGACTTTTACCTATTACCAGAGGATTTCTCTCTTATTACCGCAGCTACCGGCAACGGTATCGGGAACGGAAGCAATCTACTCCGGCTCTCGATCAGTCCGTTGTACGAACTTTTCTTAAACCCGTTACGATTTACCGTACAAGCTTTCCTCCCTCCTCGAGGAACCTCCTGGTCCCGGGGAAACGTACGATTTCACTTTTCTCTTGCACGCGCTTTAAATCGCGAAATTTACATTCGCATCCCCCGAATTTTTCGCTCGGGAACCGCTCCCTCGCGAAATGAAACATGGACCAGGCACGTATGAAAGTTTTCCGGAATAACATTGCAATAGCGTGGCAGTAAAGAGTGGAAAATTTCAAAATCTACGGTGGATTTTGAAATTCCCATCGCGAGACTAGCGATACGAATACGAATACTTCTACTGTTGCTCCTAGGATAGCTGTCATTCGAGAACGATCTTCCGTTTATGCCGGACAGTCCTGTCGTGACACCGGTGTCACTCCCGCGAAGCCGTGCGCGATCCTCGCCGGATGTCGTGCATCCAGCAGCATCGTCGTTCGGGCAACGACGCGACCCGCGACTGCGTTATCTCGCCTACGAGTATGCGAACGATGTGAATTCCACGGGGAGAGTGGTCCCTTACAGCTGCAATTGCATACTCCGGCCGCGACCGCGAAAGCACACTGCGGCTTCCGTTCGCTGGACGTCTACCTTAGCGCTGCTGCTATTTTCCACCAGCCCTTTCCCGAGAGTGGTTTCGCTCGTTGCGCCAACCTCGGCTATTTTCAGGAGCGTCAGTCGATTCGAGAGGCCCTTCGTCATCCCTCGAGCACGTCGTTGATCGATGGAGCGCAGAAATTCGGAGCGACTTCATCGCCAAGGTTATCGAGAGGCAGGATCTCTGTTCCTCGAGGTGGAGGACCTTACGGCGGCGATGACAAGTGTAAGAGTACGTTCGCAGAGTGTCTCTTGGCCTAAAACTAGACCGGACTTGAGAGGGTGCAGGTTTATGGTGGCCACTTCGTGACGAAAGTTTTTGGGGAGCCTCGGATGTGTTACTGGTTGATGCGTCGGTCTCGCGAGCTAGGGTTCATCCGTTAGGATTGAGATCCTACACGCGAGGAGGTTGCGAAGACTGTGGGGTGGTTGAATAGGATACGGAGGGTTGACAGAAAGTAGTCGGGACAACTGACAGGTAAAGGGTTTCCCTGACATGGGTTGCTTACGAGATTCGAGTTGTAAGAAAAGCACTGACAGTCGAGTCTAAGCGGTCACGGACAGAGGGATGACAACGGCTGTGTGCTCGCAATGGCTGTTAATCGTTATGACACAATTTAGAGCGACAAGCATCGACAGAGGAAGACCTCCGCATGCGTGTCGCTGGCTAAGTTCGTAAAAGACTCTCGACAGAGTAAGAGATCGATGTGTGAGGAATAAATCTTCTGAGACAAGAAGCTTTCTTTAATTTTAACCCCAATCCCTTCGGTCCCTTGAGCCACACCTACAAAGTTAACGATAACGAGTGACTGGTTAATTAGGAAAATTCGTACGTCGGCAGTCGATTACTGATTCCAGGGGATACACGTTCATAGTGGTCTACGAGATTAGTGTCACCCTGCATCAGATGCATTGGACTTTCGCTAATGAACCGTGACATTCGAGAGGTTAATCCTTAGAAAAGGTGCAGGAGCATCTTCGTCGCTTGACTATCCGAGAAAAAAGGCTAGCCACCAATCAGAGGCTTCGCAGTCAGCGATACAATCGGCACGGATTCCGCGAATCTCCGTCGTGATTTCGGCCAAATTTATTGGCTCCGTAGAACAATGCTGACCGGGATAAGCTTCCCAATGAATTGTTTATCATAGAAATACGTGTGCTGCTTACCAGCGAAGATTCCGTGGCTCAGGGAACAAGGCGCGGTTAAAGTTGCACGTGGTGCTCCTGGGAGAGCCAGCTGGAAATTAATAATCGAGAGCAGGCCGCAAATCTTTGGATACGGAGAAATTGGGTTAAGCGCCACTTTCTTTAACGAAACCGGAGGATTCCTATATTCTTTCCGGGAGACGAGGAAGAAGCAGGCAGGCACGGCACGCGTGGTCTATTCCTCGCATTTTTAAACCTCTTTTTACCTCGCCCGGCACGTTTGCCCTATTCGTCATCGCCAAACGAGCAACCCCTGGGGAACGTGGAGGGACCGGGAACTCGTCGCGACGAATGTTCCGTAGCGCTTAGTTTTCCGTCAAACGGCAAACAGACGGTGCCCCGCGTTGACCCAGGAGGCCGGGAAACACGACGGGTCGGCGACTCTGATAGAATTTATTCTCGCGTCACGTGGCCCAATGATTTCATTTTCGTTTAGCCCGCGGCGGATACCAGGGTCGAGGGTTTGCTCGCGGTACACGTGGAACGGTAACGACAATGGCGCGGAATCGTGATCAACCCGGGTGCACCGGTGGTCCAGCCGCGGGTTCGGTCAAAGAACCGAGAAACCAATTAACTCTCGTCGGAGCGCAAAATTCTTGGCGATTTACGCGAGTGATCGAGCCACGGGTCGAGTCGAACTTCATTTAATCGTTCCGCGTATTCCTCCGCGACCATCCACGGTTAACCTACGGACGAGGCGGTACGTTAATGACGGCGATAATTAGGCTATAATAGATCCGGGTGGACGTTGATTATTATTCGGCCGGAGCATTAAGTACGTTCGGTGAAAACATTTTAATCGAATCGGGCTCCGCGTGTCCATCTGTATGATAAACTTGTTAATTATGCGGCCGACCGTATTCTGACCCCGGAGCACGGAAATATCAAACAACGTCCAGCCCGTGTAAATTATTTCGCGAAACGCCATTGCTCATTCGCCGTTCCGCCCCGGCCGCAGCTTTCAATCGTTTCCGGCCGTTCTTCCACGCGGGACCACTTTTCGCCACCAGAGACAAGGAATAATCTCGATCGGGCCGATTAATCGGCCAGTCGAGGAGTCTCGTAAATCACGCGTGAACTCGACCAACATTCGTAGGAAATACATACACCCTGGCCAATAGCTATTGCGGTTAATAAAGCCCCCAGGCTCGGGAGATAAAAAGTGATCCCGCGAGTCGTTTCGATCTTATCGTTCTCGGCTTCAGATTCCTCGTGATAACGGAAAAACCCGTGAAATTGACAGTCACTTGGAAACCATTAGGTATTTCGGCTTACCCAATTTCATCTGCACGTCGCCATTCATTTTTCCACACGTTCTCACCGGTAGCACGAGATTCCGCGTTTTAAACCGCCATTCGTTCGCGCGCTATCTTCCGACACCGGTAATTGGGCTGCACGATGTCATGGCGACGCTTGGCAGTTTCTAGATCACAGACGATAGAGCTCCCGGAGAGGTGGCTCGCTGCGACTTTTCCTCGATCATGCGCGCAGGGGTAAGGATAACAGGGCTAACGTAATAATAACGCTCTTAAAAGCTTCGCGAGGCTTTTAAAGATGGCGACCCACGACCTGGTCTCGGGCAATCGAACAGACGCTATGCTAGGGCTGTAGTCCATCCTCCGACCATGCTCGTGAATCATCGTGAAAGCGTCGGACAATTTTTCACCGTCCTTCGCTGTCTCCTCTGACGCCATTTTGACCGTCTTTATCATTTTTAAACTCCAAACGGAGGAAAATTGCCACGCCTCGATGGATTCTATGCTCGTCCCGTCATTCGTCGCGTCACTTCCGACCTCCTTTTCACGTCATTGCGAGTCTCGCGCGTGGGATTTTGGAAAACGAGGGTGGATGTATGAAATGTGGTTCCTCGCGGGAGGAGAACGGTACGACGGTGGGACTGGTTTCCGGTTTCGAAGACGTTCGATGCGTGCTCGTTTCCTGTCGCGATTTTATAAGGAAGACGAGAGTACTCGCGACACGGGGTAAACAAAGTCGTGAAACGTTCGAGGGAACAGGGGGTGAATTGTCCGAGACACGCGAGGCAAATTGGAAGCAGCTTCCAAATTTCCGGGACGAGGGGAATACCCTCGGAATAGTTCCGCGTTAGCTCGTTTAAGACGTAAACAGTTTCTTTTAATATGGTCTGAGATATCGTTACTTCGCGTGTTCTCTTACCCGTGGCTGCGTCTGCTATCCGCTATTCTTTGAAAGCTTCGGGTAAATCCGATTCGCCGAGCCGTGACCAGTTTTTAGCTTGTACTTTGTACTTTGGCTGATGTTGTTCAAACGTTGCGCTTATGAGAAGGAGTTGTACAAACCGAGATTGTTTACTCTGTTTCGTCAAAGGGATGAATTAATGGGAAATTTTAGCGGTTGGATAAATTCATTGTTGGTGTACCGTGTGTGTTGGAAGATGGGCGACTATAGTCATATAATCGGTGCACTGAGAACGTCAGTCGTTGGGTAACTGTAGGGTTTCTTGGTATACCGCGAATATTAATCGTTGAGTGACTGTAGTTATTTTTGCTACATCGCGAATGTCAGTCGTCGAGAATGATTATAATCTCCATTGGCAGAGGGAGAATGCCAGTCGTTTAGTAGCTATGGTGATTCTAGGTACTCCGCGAACGTCACTGCTTGGACGACTATAATCATTCTTGGTACACCGCGGATGTCAGTCGTTGAGTGACTATAGCTATGCTTAATACACCACGACTATCGGTCGTTGCGTGAGTACAGTGATCCTTAGCATACCAGGAATGTCAGTCGTTGGGTGACTATAGCTATCGTTAGTACACCGCGAACGTCAATCGTTAGCTGACTATAGCGATCCTCAGTACATCGCAAATATCAGTCATTGGGTGACTACAATGCTCCTTAATACTCCATAGACGTCAGTCGTTGAGTGACTACAGTGGTCCTTAGTATACCGCGGGCGTCAGTCGTTGGATGACTATAGCTATCCTTAATACACCGCGAATGTCAGTCGTTGCGTGATTACAGTGATACCTAGTATACCGCGAATATCAGTCGTTGGATGACTATAATCTCCATTGGCAGAGAGAGAATGCCAGTCGTTTAGTGACTATAGTGATTCTAGGTACTCCGCGAACGTCACTGCTTGGACGACTATAATCATTCTTGGTACACCGCGGATGTTAGTCGTTGAGTGACTATAGCTATGCTTAATACACCGCGAATGTCAGTCGTTGCGTGATTACAGTGATACCTAGTATACCGCGAATATCAGTCGGTGGATGACTATAATCTCCATTGGCAGAGGGAGAATGCCAGTCGTTTAGTGACTATAGTGATTCTAGGTACTCCGCGAACGTCACTGCTTGGACGACTATAATCATTCTTGGTACACCGCGGATGTCAGTCGTTGAGTGACTATAGCTATGCTTAATACACCACGACTGTCGGTCGTTGCGTGAGTACAGTGATCCTTAGCATACCAGAAATGTCAGTCGTTGGGTGACTATAGCTATCGTTAGTACACCGCGAACGTCAATCGTTAGCTGACTATAGCGATCCTCAGTACATCGCAAATATCAGTCATTGGGTGACTACAATGCTCCTTAATACTCCATAGACGTCAGTCGTTGAGTGACTACAGTGGTCCTTAGTATACCGCGGGCGTCAGTCGTTGGATGACTATAGCTATCCTTAATACACCGCGGACGTCAGTCGTTGAATAATTACAGTGCTCCTTAGTATTCCGCGAGAATCGGACGTTACGTACCTACAGTCATCGTCAGTGCACCGTAAACGTCAGACGTCGAGAGATACTCTACCTCCAACTACTGAACATCGAGCAATTATAGTCACCGCTAGCCTGAAAAGCGTTAAACGTTACACTCGCGAGAAGATGTATCATAGAAATCACGGTCGTTACTGAAGCGTCGACGAGAAGATTGAAAAACGCGAAGCACGAGCGGATGGCACGAAATTGATTCGGTTAGAGAGCTGTTCCAAGGCAAACACCGGTTCGCCGAGTAGAGGGAAGAGGCTGGAAGGTAAGACTCGCAAACTGTCGAAGGGAAGACAGGGGATAATCAGCGATAAGGAGGGCACGGTATCGGGAGGAGTGGAAGGGTAAGCGAGTGGCGCGGAGTTTCCGCTTTTAACGCAAACAATCGGGGAGGAAGTGGCTCGTGGAATTTCACGTTCGCGTAAATGCACGCGCCACTCGGGCTAAGCGGCTCGGATGATGGAGGAACGGTCCAGGGTGGGGTGTTGTTAGAAGATAGAACGCAGCCGCATCGTTGAAGCTCGCGAAAGGATCGAACTTCTCCCTGGGGTTTCTCAGGACTGCTCTCTGTGCCGCTTCACCGGCGCTGCGGGTGTTCCGGGTCCGGTATGCGAGGGTTGCAAACTTGCACCTGTAATTCCAACCCGATACGATAATAGTCTACTCTTAATTCGTCTTTGAATTCGAATATTTGTAAATTTAGAGAATTTCAATTTCTAGCGCGAAGGTTAATTTGAATATCGAACAGATATATCTCCGAGGCTGACTCTATCGTTTATTCCTCTCCTCTCTCTCTGTCTTCCTCCCGCGGTTGCTTTTCCCGGAGAAAGTTCGATCGGTGCGCGGATATTTGGCAGGATTTCAGGGCGATTCACTGAGAAACCGTTGTCCGATATTTCCTCGGATTGTTTTTGTTACGTCGACGTACCCAAGTACCGGTTCTTCAACCCAGAGTCGCAACACGCGTTCAGCCCGATTGGGACAAATACGCCGGCTCTTCCTTTAAAGTCACCGAGCTAACCGAAACTCGTATCGGGTCCATACGGACAGGAGGAGAAATTTCCCATCGAGTCGAAAGAGAAATCCCGATATCGACCTGTCCGTATCGGTTATGCGGCTGTCAGGCGACTCGTTGCTCCGGCACCACATAAATATTCGATCAAATTTATTCGAACGAATATTTCCCGGTTGCTAGTGCCGTCCTGGAGAGAGAAATCTTATCACGATCTCCGGGTACGTTTTATACTCGCTGACTGATTCGAGTGGCTGTCCTCAGCGATATCCCCGACGAAAATTCCCAGCCGCTCCGGCTTGATACGATTGATACGTTTCCCGGAACCCATCCCACGCTCATCGAATCAAAATTCTCACAGAGGGATCGGGCCGGGAACAAACGCGATCTCGGCTTGGAAAACCACGTCCAGGGACTGTCGTCGCGCTTACCCAAAATCCCTCCGCCGGAAATCCCCTCGCGATACTCGCGCCAATTCGTCCGTAGACCGTTTAAACTTGTATCTACTTCCGATTCCTTCCTTCCTTCGATCCTCCAGCATTCGAGCATTTTTCTATCCACGAGGTCGCCGTGAACCCGATCCGCATCTCCCAACTTCGATCCTCTTCCGAGATACCTCCGCTCACGCGTCCGGGGCACGCGAGAACTTCCGGCGGAAGAACCGCGGACCCGCGATAATCCCCAGGGGCCGGAACTTTCCACTACGTCTAAAATTTCCGAGCACTGGTTCATTGATAGAAATTCGACCGGTCGTTCGAGTACACCTCGCGTTCCAGCAAATTCCCAGCAGAACCGCGGCCTCGTACTCTTCGAGGAGTTACGGGAACTTGGACCGGAAGTTTAGACGTCGAGCTCTTTGATCGCAATCCCCGCTTCACGGAGCAGGTATCTGCGGGGGGCGACCTGGTCCACGCGGATGGTTCGATTAAAGCGTTCGGCTGTTTCTATCGCGATCGAGGATTTCCACGAGACCTAATTATCCTCGTTGACCGCGATGCGCGCGCACTCGACGCGCGAAAGCGCGGATCTTTTCCCAACGAGTGGTCGGGATCGAAGCACTCCGCTCTTTCCGCACCCTTTCGCCATCGATCGGGCCACCCTCTCCCCGGAGTGGCACTCGCCGGCGCGAAAGGGAGGCAGGTGTTTTTCCAACGACACTGATCTTGGAACGTTGAATTTCTGAAAAGCGGCGAGAACAGCCCCCTTAATGGAAAACTTCATCGTGCCGGCGTTATTCGCGAAACTTGCGAACCCATGGAGAAGTCGAAGTGAAACGAAACTTGAAATTCCAATTTTTCCCGGTTATTATCGGGGAAAGATGGCGAAGTCGAGGGTACTCGGGGAAATTGTCGTCGTCGTTAATTACCCGGAACGATCGGCGTGGCGAGGCTCCTCGGGTAAAAAAGCTTGTCCCAGGATTAATTCCAGAGACGATGGAACAGGGCACGCGATGTTTCACGGAGGGGGGCAGCGGGGAACCGGGCGCGAGCGTGTTTCAAACTATTCGGGTTTATGGAACGGAAGTAAACGGAGGGCAAATAAATGACCGTGCGACCTTTGAGCGTTACGACAATTGCTCCCTAAATCAGCGTAATGAATTAATTACGCGATAAAGCTCTTCGGATTACGGTGTGTTCGTGCGTAGAACGTCGAAATCGGAGGAAAATGGTGGGTGGGAGGCGCGGATCGATCCTAGGCCCGGAGCGTCTTCTTTTCTTTCCCCGAAGCGAGTAAGCGTGCTTCCTCTTGTGCTTCCTCCTGTGCTTCTTCCGTTGCTCGCGGTGAAACCATGTGTCGCGTTTCCATCGACGCAGCTCCGCCTTGGCGAGGCGGGAGCACATATTTTCCAAGGTTACGTCGACCGATAAAGTATTTATCGTGGAACAGGAAGGAGAGTTAGGTCGACTGAACGATGCGCACGGATTTAGGAAATGGGGATATACACTCTCGTTGATTTCTTTGATCCCCGGTGGCCTCTCGTAAATCTGGATCGCCGTTACACTCACGGCGGAATAGAATCGTCCAGCGGGGACTATCTGCGCGCTGCCTGGGCGTGTAATTTTAAGGAAGGCGAGCTTAACGAATCCCTCGGATGGAAAAATTCGCGGCCGCGTAAGAAACTGGGACTCGAGCCGATACTCGGAACGGTGGAGGTCCGCCATCGACAAAAGTTTGGCCGATACGCTTGCGACTTCCGAGCGACGACTTAATTACTTCCGCCCCGGTCAGAAGGAGCGTTCGCGATGGAAACGGAGCAACAGTCGCTCGATACGCTCCGTCATCCCTTATTCCCGCGCACCCCCGTGGCCAATTTAAAAGGTAGTTTTCCGCGCGATTTCATCCAGCCGGACGACGGTAAACGGTCGCTCGTGCAGACCCTACCGCAAACCGTTCGAAACTTTCCGTCTCCTCTGAATATCTCGATTCTCTTCCGCGGATCTGCTTTTCCCGCTATCCACTCGCTCGTTCTTCCCGCCTTTCAGACGCGGCGAACTTTCCGCGACGTTTCCGAAGCAACTTCACCACGCTGACATTTTTCCGGTGACCACCCTCGCTCTGGTCTTCGCTACGTTCCTGTCCTTCGATCCTTTGCCAACTTCGGACACCCTCCTCGCTTTTACGTATCGGAATCCTCTTGTGCGGGCAGAGGCACGCGGGGTGGATGGTCGAGGAAGAGTTTCTCGTCGATCGGCCATTTAATTTTCCTTTTATCGAGTGCCTCGAGGCAACGCAGTCGACACTTTTCCTACCTAAACTGCCCGTTTTCCTTATGAACAGTGTCTACCAAATGACAATGGCGACACTCACGGAACTCGCGCTCTTGGTGTCAATGGTGAACGACAAAATGGTCGATTCAAGGCTAATCTAGAGAGCAAAGGATTAGAGCAAATTGGGATAGAGGTGGCGGTTGTCCACCGATTAACTCGATTAGAAAAACTAGGGGTAAATAGTTCGTAGGTCAGGAATATTTGACTCCGATTCTGAGTAACTTTGGAGTATCGTTCGTCACGCAGGGGGTAGCAAAGACTGATGACTATAACTCCCGATTTTATCTTCGCGGTTAGTACACACGCTGGATGAATGATCGAGGAAGAATTTTCGCTGATCGACCATTTAACTTTCCTTTCATCCAGTGTCATTAGGGAACCCAGACGACATTTTTCCGCCCTAAACTGTCCGTTTTCCTAATGAACAGCGTTTACCAAATCGCGATGGCGACATTCATGGAACTCGCGCTCTTGGCATTAACAGCGGATGACTGAATGAGAGCAAAGGATTAAGGACAAGTCGGGATAGAGGCGACGATTGTTTGCTGATTAACTAGACTAGAGAATCTAGGGGTAAATTATTCCTAGGCCAGGAATGTTTGACTTCGATTCCGCGTAGCTTTGGAATATCGTTCGTCACACAGGGGTTAGCAAAGGCTGATGACTATAACTCCCGATTTTATCGTCGCTGTTAGTACGCACGCGACCCTCGGAAACGCTGGATTAAATCTAAGATGGGTCCAACGAGAGATCGATCACGATCGGGACGACTGGCTCGGAAAGAGGAGGAATAAGAGGGAGAAACGACAAGGGTTGCAGGGTAAAAACAGAGGTTACGCCGGAGATTCATCCACAGTCGTCTGATTTATAGCCAGCAATGGATTGTCTTGACTCGCTGTTTACGTCGCCATAATTTGTCTCCGCGATCCTCCGTCGATCACCTCTTCCCTCCCCGCGTTTCATCCACTCCCGTATAGTTTCCATCGCTCTTGCGTCCTTCCTCTTTCACCCTCGCCGTTGCCAGGCTATGATAAACCCTCTCCGACGATCGGACAGTGTCGTCGCTGTTATTATACGTTACGTATACGTTTCTTCCCGCGTGATTCATCTATTCTCCTCGGGAGATTCGCGGCGGAAAACTCGCGGGTAATCGCATCGCTTTTTCCGCTCCTCCGCTCGTCTCCTTCCTCGAGGAGGAGCGACGAGCACAAAGGAGTGGCTTCGTCATTCGAAGCTATTGCTCCGGTAGCAATAACAAATCGCTCGATGCCAGTGCTCGCGTTTTTGCAACGGCTCCGAAGAATAGCTCGCGATGACGGTTATTAGACAGGGGGTTGTTAATCGCGCGCGGGCTCGAGCGTTTGATAATTTTACAAGACGCAGTCCAGCGGGTTTTTGCGCGAGATCCAGGTCGCTCGAATTTTAATTAAAGCGGCTCCTCTGCGCCTCCCTTTTCGTTCGTTTCACACCGGTTTCCGGGAGAGGGAATCGGTGCGATCTATCGCGAGATCGATCCCGACTAGGCGACTCCTTCCGCCGCTGGTTCGATCGGTCCTCGCGGGTGGTAAGCTTTTTTCCACGTACCTCTTTGAGAGCTTCCAATAGGGGTGGCGGCTGAACCGTTGCCACTCTGGGGACCGTTCTTGGACAGCTTTTTTCCCTTTTCTCCGTTCCGCTGATGTATCCGGATGAAACGGTTCGCCGTTCCGCTGAACGCTTCGACGCTTCCGCGGCGTTCCTCGCGGGACACGCCGGGCACGTCGATTGGAGATCAGCATCGGGACGATCCGATGCTTCCGCTTCGCGAAATTGCATTCCCCTCGCGAATTGCTTTCGTTTGTCGGCTCTGACGGCGATTTTAATTCTTTCACGGTTTGATATTTCCACAGTCCAAGCTTTCTTCTTTCGCCTCTTCGCGGCTGCGCTCCGTTCCGCTGCTACCTTTGATGCCGCGCGATCGTACCGTGCCGCTACCCTTTGTTTCGCCATGTAAAATTAATTTCATGCGAAATTAAACGTCCCGTTGGATATGAAAGATATTCTTTGAAACGGTTCATGGAGAAAGAGAGAGGGAGAGAGAGAGGTCCGGTGGAGTGAGCCTCCATTGGTCGATGAAGAGGCAAGCTCCTTCGGTCTATCGCGATGGGGGTCTATCTTACGGATGGCGAGGGAAGCAGCAAAAGGGGGTAAGTGGCGACAGGAATGAACGGTTTCATTTGCAGGTTGGCGCATTAGCGGGCTGTGCCTTGGGTCACTCGTTAGAGGCAACTATCTCGCTGGTAATTAGCACAACCGAAGGCGCTACGCCACGAGAATCGCGTTGACCGACTGCATTAGTCTGGCAATTTCACGGTAACGATGATTGTAACTGTCAGGTTATAATTATCGCCGGAGTAATTGACTTACTACGGTTTCCAGGCACGCGCGTTCCCTTCCAAGCTAGCTGGCTTCGAGCATAAATCTAAGACGTTCGCGGGGAATTGCTCGCGTGGCACGGTATTGGCAATTGTTCGCCATCTGTCAGTTAGCACCCGTGCTAAAGAACGGAGATCGTGGAAACGATCGTGTTCGGAAGAACTGGAGGTCGTTAAACGGGATCGCATATGCGATGGATGGAAAATTGTTAGCGGTGGTTCATACTTTCAATGGTAATTGTACTCGTCGAGCAATTTCCAGATACTCCTGGAAATTATCCACGCGTGGAAGTTGTGGAAACGTCACGCTTCCGAAAGTCTGCAGGAAACATGAAATTTCCCGGTGCCTGCTTTAATCCTGTAACTGTTAATAGTCCAGTGCTAAACGATTCGCGTTGTCGGCATCTGTCTCAAAGTTTTGATCAGTTTGGAATATTTCATTTTACAGCTTGATTTCTGTCAGTTCAGACGCACCGAGGAAGGGATTTCTGTAAATATAGAGATTAAATTATCGTGTCCTTTGTTGCTACGTAGGACAGAGGTATTCGATTTAAATATCGACGATTTTCTAGCCTCGTATATGTAACCATAATAGTCAGAAAATTGTGAAGAAATGTTGTGGGTGTTTAAGAAATCAAGGCAGTATTTCCTGTTAATGGAAGGGCTTTATTTAAACGAGAGGGACCTGGTACGAAAGAAAACGCTCTGTCTCGTGGTCTAGTCGCAAACGAACTGTCTTTTTCAGGAGTTAGTCCAAGCATTAAAGGTAGTCGCGTGTCCGCGAGTTATGGAGCGCTGGTCGTAAAGACATACGCCAGGCGCCCATTGACCCGGGGCCCTCGATGTCTCCAGAAATACCTAAGCTTTTCTTTTCCACACCAACGCATGCGTTTCAACAATTAAAATCGTGTTTCATCCTTAACCCCTTGGCTACTGTGGACGCATATACGCGCTCAGAAATTTTGCTTTTGTGACACGGAGGACGCATATAAGCGTTCAAGCACAGTTTGCTTTTCTGACTCGGAGGGCGCATCTCTACCCAAAATTTTGCCGTTCTCGGCGGACATTGTAAATGAATTCCTACCCGTGTGGTACAACCGATGCGTTTCAAAGTTTGCCGTAGTCAAAGGGTTAACAAAAATTTCCTGGAAACAGTCGATTGTCATATGAATGGAATACTGAAATGATCAAAACATTAATATCATCCAGGACCGAACGACAGGACAATTAACTACTAAAACGCCAACGTGGTCTCTCTAATAAAATATCAATTTGTTCCATCGGGAACAACGTATAATTCATCGAGAATTCGATTACTCGTTACAAATTACAAATCTCGCGAATTAGAGCATCCAAGTGACACGAGGCAACTGTGAAACTCCTCTAAATTCCACGAGGACTCGTTCCGTTTCTTGTCCCCGGTCCAAATATCCCGCAGTTGCGTTCGCCAATCGCGCGATTTTGCCCGCGATAAAAACCAACGAACCCTGTTCCACCCGTTTCTCCAAAGAAAGCGACTAATTAAACCGAGTCAGCTAAAAGCGAGCGTTGATGTATGGCAGTTTCGACTCCCGTATCCGTTCGCGAGAACTTACCCCGTTCAATCACGGCGCCCGTTCCTTTTATACCCCACTCGCGAGTTCAACCCGGCTACTGCCACGCTGTTAGCTCGCAGCTCACCGTCACGACTTCCGCGACGGAGATACCTCGCGGAGAAATTCGTCGAGCTACCCTCGAGATTCCACGATGGAAACGTCGATAATGAACGTGCAACTCCGCGTCGCGGCAGCTGCACTTCCGGTCGACGGGACGCCGAGAGAGTCAGCGTAGACAGCGAGAAGGTTTGCCCCTTCACGGCATGAAGAACAAATGGCTAGAACTAGGAAGCATAAACCGCGCGAGGAAGAGACAACGGACACGTCTTCTCGTGTTTCCGCTAAAACCTTAAACCCCGCGCCACATCCGGTTCTCGCGATTCAGGCACGCGGTTCGCAGTTTCAGACAGCTGAGCGAGCTTAAAGTCCCGGTTTCGGGTTTTATTTGCCAGAACTCGTCAGTTTTGGACAGATCGGAATTTATGGTTAGGTTAACCCCTCCGATAGATTGACAGGATGAATTGGTTGGGAAGAAATATTATAAAATAGTCGATTTTGAGTGAATATTAATACTAAAATCGTTATATTGCGTGTACAGCACGATTCTGAGGTTTAGCTGATTGGAATTGTGGCGACCACTGTGCATGCACTCATCGTCAGAGGGGATCAAGGACCCTCTGCTTCCTGTAAATACAGATTCCTGACCTGTCAATTGTATCTCCTGTTTAATAATATGGCATTGGTCTACTGGGTAGCCTTATTGACGAGTCTACTAGCAGACCTAGTCCAAAACGCACTCTTTCTTTTTCTTTCGTCCTTTCTAGCTTCTACCTGATAAAGAAATATCTAGACAGTCGTGACAACCTGGAGGATAAGCAATAGAAGACTTCAAACGCCTATAAAATCACCGATTTTATATCACTAACCGAATCATAATGAATTATTACGATTGTCAAGTGAAATAAGAAACTACAATTGACTAAACTAGCAAACTAAAAGAACTTCATGTTCTTCTACAGATCTTGGTATACTATTGAATGATAAGGAATCACTGACAGTTTCATGCTATCAGTAGCTCAAACAAAGCGATCCTCCCTGATCAGGCCATTCCACTGCCATTCCAGGCCATCCCCGTCTAGGGCAGGGTCTGCCAGGTAGCCTTACTGATGAGTCCACCAGCAGACCCACTCCGAAACGCGCTCTTCCTTTTCTTTTCGTACTTCCTAGTTTCTACCTGACAAAGAAACGTCTAGACAGCCGTGACAACTTGGAGAATAAGCAATAGAAGACTTTCAAACCCTATGAAGAATCAACCTCCATAAAATCACCGGTTTTATATCACAGATCTAATCATTACTAATTATTATAATTGTCAAGTGAGATAAGAAACTGCAATTGACATAGTAATCTTGATATACATCGAATGATAATGAATCACTGACAGTTTCACGTTATCAGAAGTTCAAACAAAGCGATCCTCCCTGATCAGGCCATCTCCATCTAAGGCAGGGCCTGCTAGGTAGCCTTACTGATGAGTCCACTAGCAGACCCAAGACAAAACGCATCCCTTCCTTTTCCTTTTGTTCCTTCCAGCTACACCGAGGATACCCACGACCAGTTGACTCAACAACAAAGGGGGAGGACCCCCTAGAACGATCATCCTCGTGACCTATCGATTCGCATGCACACCCGCCTCTTTATTTCGCTAACATCCCGGCAGAGGAAGAATCATCGAAGGGAAGAGGGTGGAAAGAAGATCGCCTGTCGCGGACGATAACGTTTCACTGGGAACCGTCGTTGTCGCATGAAATATAGTAACTAGCCCTGAGTTTGTCGAATGCATCGAGCAAGAAGGAAGAACACGACCGCCGGTCGTGTCGCGTTTCGTGACTAGAAACGATGCAACGACGATGCGGATCGCGGCGCATTTATCCCCGAAGCTTCTAAATCGCGGATCGGTCGATGCTGCTTGGATATTCCGTAGGAGCCGCGTCTTGCAACCCTGTTCGATCGTAAATAGCACGATATTCGTGAATCTATAGTCCCTAGCGTAATGGGCGGCTCGTGCCGAGCTGCGACGCGAAAAGGGGACGGAAAACGGGGAAAAAGAGGGAGAAAACGGCGCACGAAGGGAAAAGGGTTGTGACAGCGGAGGAACGGTGGTGTGCAGAACACACGAAGGTATTCGTCACGCGAGCAGGGAATATATCATACGTCCAGGGCGCGGCTCGCCAAAGTAATCTAACCGGAACGCACACGGTCTAGCTGGCCTGGAAATGTCGTGCAACTTTCTCTGGCAATTATTTCGATTAATCCGGAATTTAATCTGGCCACCCGCTTCTTTGTCCCGCGTGCGAGGATCGAGGAGCAGGGGTCGGCACGAAACGATAGCGCGATATCGAGAAGGAATGATCGTTACGCTCGAGTTTTACGTCTCGTTTTATCGCGATACCGCGTGTGTTACCTTTGCGCAACAGGCGCGAGGAGGTGCAGCAGGGGTGGTTTCAACGTTCCACGATTTAGCGGCTCTGGGGAGGTTGCTGTGGACGAGTTTCATCGACGTCGTTCGTCTTTTGGGCGGAGATAATCCAGCGACGCGCTATCTTCGAGGAAAATCTGCAAACTAAACAAATTCTAGTCAGCTGAGACCCACTGAGAGATTATATCTCTACTGCTTTTACTTGACTATAAAAGCTGCACGTTTGTGGCGATCTCGAAAGGTTCAGAACGTTTGATGATCAGTCACAAATCGTGCAGGGGTACGTGTCGCGGATTATGCTTCTAGAAAAATCGGAACCATCGAGGGCATTCTGCGATACGTACCCCCAACAAAGAAAAAAGACGATGGGGTACACGTATGTATGTGATACGTACCCCCAACAAAAAGAAAAGACGATGGGGTACACGAATGCCAAGGCGTAGGGGCACGTGTCGTGAATCACTGTTCCAGAAAAATCAGATCCATCTAGAGCGTTGCACAATGACGATAGCCAATGCCATCTCGAGGACAATGCATCGCAGAGTGGCAGGGGACCAAGGGACCGCAGGCAACCTTAGCCGCGCCGCGGGTTGCGTAGGGGCACGTGTCGTGAATCACTGTTCCAGAAAAATCAGATCCATCTAGAGCGTTGCACAGTGACGATAGCCAATGCCATCCCGAGAACAATGCGTCACAGAGTCGCAGGGGACCAAGGGACCGCAGGCAACCTTAGCCGCGCCGCGGGCCCACGAGGAAATCCCCCTACGTTGTCAAAAATTTCCACAACCGCTCCCTCGCTTTCCCAAAAAATACGCCAAGGGCGCAAGGAATAGGGAGCGCAATTAGTTACAGCTAAAATACCTGATTGGTTAACGAACCGAACTCAGTGTTAACCAATCAGAGTGTCTCCCGCGGAGAGCTCGGCTAATCGGAGGAAGATTCATTCAGTCTTTCCTGAACGACTAACTAGTCAGGGTCTTCTCCACTAATAACCTTGTACTGTGCAAATAGAAAAATAAAGTAGGAAAGGTGCTAATCTAACGAGTTTGTGAGTACTACTTTACTATACTCTGTCTTTCTAGATAGGTATACAGATAGCGTCCATAAACCTAGTGTTAATAAACCTCTCTCTTGGAGACAGAATACTTGGAGTAGTATCTACCCTAAACCTGATATCCATTTCCTATATCTTCCACTGCGTGCTCGTTTCCGTTACCCAGAGTCCAACGTACGAACGAGATACTCCCTATCGATGCGTTGAAAGTCTCAGTCTCTGAGGATATTTCCACGCGAAGCTGGGTAAGCTTCTAAAGTGACTTTAATCCTCGTAGAAAAGAGAAAGCTCCTTGGACGATCGAGAAGATATCTTTATCGTTCACCGACATGTAAATCGTCCTTTCGATTCCGCGTCCGGACAGATACGGAATTTAATATCCCGCCTAAGAAGCTCTATCCTATCGACGTGGTAAAAGCCGGATGAAGAAGAGGTGGAAGCTGGGAGAAGACAGTCGCTGCTGGGAAAGGAGAAATAAAATGTCGACGTTGCTAATGGTCGTTGTACCGCGCTCGTGGAACGAGAAACGTTTACGGGAACGCTACGCGAACGTCTTGAAATTCTTTCTCGCGGAACGAGAGCCGAGAAATTCGTCTTTTAGCGCGCGATCCGGGACTAGGATCGAAGTTCGAGATTATTTTTCAATGACCACTATTTTCAAGACACTACTGATAACGTGGAAATGGATTTCGTATTGATAATAGTGACTCGAAGTGAAATCGGCTTATAGCAGGAAACATCGGGGATATTCTAGGTTTTAGAACTGGTTGCAAATTGCGAGAGTGTGCGTGTCGAGAAACACGGTTCTAGGAAGATTAGAATCATTGAGAATGATTTTTGCGACGCGTGCCCCTAGCAAAGCTAAAAGATAGGGCGCCCACAGGCTAAGGTACGGGTGTGCGTGTCGCAGAACACGGTTCTTGTGTAAGGGGTGTGATAAGGGTGACACGAAGGAATACGAGACAGAAAATTAAAAGCGCCTTGTGTCGAAAAAGGCTTCTTTCATGCTGTGGTCCCTAATTATCTGCTGGAGTATCTCTTAAGAATAATTCCGATGACTTCTCACGCGTAGAGACTTTGTGCTTTTGATACTTTTCACTCTCGATCGTTTATGGAACGATAGTATTGTTGGTGGTTACGAATACTGTGCGATACAAGTATCTAAACCGAGTCAATTTTACTTCGAGTCACCACTATATTGTTGTTAGGGAGTCAATTTGATGCCACGTCACCTTTATTAATAGCGAGTCAATTCGACTTCAAGTTGCCACTATTGTTAGGGAGTCAATTTGACTTCAAGTCACCACTATTGTTAGGGAGTGAACTTGACGTCACGTCACCTTTATTAATACCAAGTCAATTTGACTTCGAGTCACCACTATACTATTGTTAGGGAGTCAATTTGATGCCACGTCACCTTTATTAATAGCGAGTCAATTCGATTTCAAGTTGCCACTATTGTTAGGGAGTCAATTTGACTTCAAGTCACCACTATTGTTAGGAAGTCAACTTGACGTCACGTCACCTTTATTAATAGCGAATCAATTCGACTTCAAGTTGCCACTATTGTTAGGGAGTCAATTTGACTTCAAGTCACCACTATTGTTAGGAAGTCAACTTGACGTCACGTCACCTTTATTAATACCGAGTCAATTTCACGCCCTGTCACCTTTATTAATAGCGAATCAATTCGACTTCAAGTTTCCACTATTGTTAGGGAGTCAATTTGACTTCAAGTCACCACTATTGTTAGGGAGTGAACTTGACGTCACGTCACCTTTATCAATACCGAGTCAATTCGACTTCGAGTCACCCTTATATTGTTGTTAGGGAGTCAATTTGACGTCCTGTCACCTTTATTAATAGCGAGTCAATTCGACTTCAAGTCACCACTATTGTTAAGAAGTTAATTTGACTTCCTGTCACCTTTATTAATACCGAGTCAATCTGACGTCAAGTCATTACTACTGCAGTGAAACGAAGTCAAGCTGACGTACATCACGACCAGTGTTAGGCGTGAATTTGACGTACTTCATCACTCTAAGAATAAAAGCTTCGTTTCACCCGCGGTTTTAAAATCGCAATTAATAACAACTTAAATCCGCGCGTCCTCGTAAATTATCATACCCGGTAACATTTTAACAAACGTATAATTATTCCGATTCGAACGGTATCGAGCGCGCAACAGTTTTCGCGTTAAAAGAACGTCAATTAGAATTTTCCTGAAATTTCATCCGACAATTACGTACCCGTGAATTATTCCACGCGCGACTGACAAAAATGTAACTCACGGACCGTCGAATTTAATCATCGCCGATGAAACCAAACGCAGTTGTCAAAAGGGGGAGAAAAAATAAATAAAAAATAAATAAAAAATAAATATCGGACCTGTGTGAATCGCGACAAACGCGGAAATTTTGGTAGTGACAAGAATTAACCGGGTGTCAGAAATATACGTCTCGTGTGACGCCATATTTAAATCGTTACGACCTCTTCTTAAAGTAGAAAGTTGAGGATCAAGGATATCCGATTAGCATCGATCCCTAAAGAAAAGAGTTTCGCAGGAAACAATTTCGCGTGGAAGAGAGTCTCTGGAACATTTCCCAGTCAGGCGAATTACTTTCGCCGGATTTGAAGAGATCTTTGAAATATTCAGTCCCCCCCCCCCCCCTTCCCCCGGTAAACGTTGGCCGAGGGCACGTCGGGAACGAGAGCGTGAAACTGCTCCTCGTTACGGCACTGTTTATTCGTTTCAATGAATGATAACGACGGTCTTTAATAAGCATTGTTTTAAAATGATTACTTGATCGTCTGAATAATGAGCGGAATAACAATGGCGGTAATGGAAGCAGGTTAGGAGCCATCGATCGTCGTGAGATTTATTTCGCGGTTTATTCTCCGTGGGTACCAGGAAGAACGAAGATGGGGAAAAAATACAGAGGAAATCGAATGGTTCGAGTGAAAATTAGACGGAGATGTCCGGATGGAGATATTATTCCACCCCCTTGGCTTCCACTCGGACGCCATGGCCGGAGGGAGCCGAAGACTCAGCACATCTTCGTTAAAAGAAAGGACGGTATTCCCTAATACATATTTCCCATGGCCGACCCAGCATCAGTCAGCGTTTCTAAACCATGCTAACGGAGACAAAACGAGGAAGCTCCCCGAGCGACCGAGTTCAGCTCGGACGGCGGTGAGATAAATCTTCGATAGTTCGCCATAGTAGCTTACCCTGAACCGGCTGCGTCCGCGGTAGAACCGCAAGACCGTAGAATATCCCTCACGGAGTCGCTGCCTCCATTCACCACGGAACCGGTGCAACCCCGTGGTACTCGCGAGGGTCGTTCGCATTGTTTCCACCGGGACTTTTATTTCAAGACTTTACGCGCCCCGGAATTGGCTCGCGTTTGAATTTCAAACGACACCACCATCGGCTTAACGTACAACCACGGTGTCTCGAGGATCGTTCTACCTCGAGAGAATGCGAAGAGGACGGGAAAGACGGGGAAAAACGGAACGACCGAATATCTCCTGACGACTTAAGCGACTTAAACAACTCGCTCAGCCGCCTGATTACCCCCGGAAACTCCGAGTTCCCGGACCAAAAATCTCCCTGGAAGACGAGGCAACTTAATGCCAACCAACCAGCAACTTTCCCAGCGTGTTCTCCTCTTCTCGGGATACCCGACCACGAGCTCCACGACGTGCATCGACGTCGAATTAGCGTCAGCATCGACGTGGCGGAAACTGCGCGAGATCCTCTCTACCATCGCCGTTTTCCACGGTGTTTTACCGTAAACTGCCCACCTACGTGGCAGACGTTCGGCCACTTCCGCCACGTCGACGGATTCCGACCGCAAGAAACTACGCCAGCACGCGAAGGAGATGTCTGGGAAGAGGAACCGTGAAAAACTATGATGGATGATCGAGAGGCTGGACGTTGATGCCTCGCAGCCTCCTACTCCGAGAGGCAAAACATTTACCTCTTACTTCTGGCTGTTGTATTTTTTACACAACTTACTCGCGAGTTGTAAATAATTCAGAAGCTTTTGAATAGGACGACAAGCCTCGGGGTGTATCAAAATTCAGCTGCTGAAACGCAGACAGCGTGGAGAAACCGGAAGATTTCAGGGACGAAGCTATCGTTGCTTGCTTTAATCCCGACCAAAATATATTTAAAAATCTACGTAACCATTACCACACTTTGTGAACAGTTCTTGGGAAAGGTGATTGGAAGAGAGTTCTTGAGAGACAGTTCTTTAGAGGAGTTCTTAGTTGTGTTTTAGTTGTGAGCCATTAGTTGTAACAGGCTGAATTGCCATTGTGTTGTTGAGTTGAGTTGTAGTTTTAGCCGTTTGCACTCATTTGTCGAGTGTGACTCGACATCAGTTTTCATCACAGGAACTCCTATGTCGAGTTACGCTCGACGTTCTTAGATTCCTTATTTACTGAACAGGTAAAGAGAAAATAAGTAACTATTTGAATTACTTAAATTCCAAATATAAATCACAACAATGTTTGGGAACTATATTTAATATAATCAGTAAACAAAATTCTTTGAAATAAGTAGCAGTAAAGGAACCGGTTCAATGAAGTAAATTTCAAAGAAAATACTTAAAATAGTAGGGAGTTATTGGCATCGAAATTGAAAAATAATTCGGAGTGCAAAGGGTTAAGTTGTAGTCGATAAAGATTCGTATGCTTAATTGTCACCCACATATTGTTAATCATCTATTATTATTATATGGGGGTCCTCCCCCACCATCGTTTGAAGTCGGCTGGTCACAGGTAACCCCGTGGTTGGCGCATCTAGAAGGGACGTTAGGAAAAGGAAGGGATGCGTTTCGTCCCGGGCCTGCTGGCGGACTCATCGGTAAGGCTACCCTAGCAGGCCCTGCCTTAGACACTGGAATACTATTGGAAGGTCGGAAAGTTATATATATTGGAACTGGAAATTTTTTAAGGACTTGCGGGAAAGTCCTCGAAGACGGAATCCATCTAGTGGCGAGGGCGAGAATGATGATCGCTACAATTATTAACCCTTTCGCTTCGAGCGCCGCTTATAGGAGGTATCCATGAGATAACCTGTGGTTACAAGCGCCGCATATAGGTGGCGTCCACGCAATGGCTCCTGGGTACGGGCAACCCATATATCCGGCATCCAAATGATGCGTATTTAAGACTTAGGAAACCGTACAGAAATGTACAGAAATCACATGCACTTTGCATATTTCTAGTGACGGTACTTTGACGGACTGAACTGCCGAAGCGAAAGGGTTAAGTAACAAGTAGTCCGTATTTACCACCACCACCCAAGTCTCTACACAATTATCTCGTAGGAAATTTGGCTAATCGAATTTCATCGTGAAGCTCGATTAAACGCTTCGTCGTTTCCGGGGGGGCATTTTTTCGCGTCGTTGAAGGTTCGCGTATCGAGGCATCAAAACTGTTCCATCGGCATCGAACTCGATAAAATATTTACGCCGAGGCTGCGAAGGGTGTCTGCGAGTGTCTGCAGCGAGACGCAACAGAGCTCCTGATCCATTCAGAATTTCTCGCTCTCGTTTCTCCAGTCGCTCCTCGAAAGTATGTTCTCTCGGCTGCGAGGGTAACGCAGCCTCGGTTGTTTGTCGAGGAGCAGCAAGTGAAATTAGTCGTCGTTCTGTCACCGTCAACCACCCCGGGTGTCTCTCCTATCTCCCTTGGTACTACCGATCCTCTCTGTTCATCCCCTCCGTTGTCGTTGGAACGTTAATTCCACGAGACCTCGCGAGCCTACGAGCACGCACCTCGCTTCACCCTTTGCCGATTCACCTCGAAGAACACGCAAATGACTTCATTATAACCGTGTCTCTGCTTCCCTTCTCTCCTTCTCCCAATCTTCTCTTCATTTTCCACAGCAACCGCGCCTTTGCCCCGCGCCTCTCCACCGTCTACATCCTCTGTCTCCGCTAGTCTGCTCATTTTCCGTTTTTATCTTCCCTTTGCCTATGCACTCTTCCCTCGTTGCCTTTCCTCCGTCTTCGTTTTTGCGTTATTCCTCGTTCGTTACCTTCGCTGCAAACCAGTCTCTTCGTTGTTTTAATAGTCCTTCCTCTTCAATCTAGTTGTCTAGACGAGTCCACTGTACACGCGATACGGGTGTACAGGAGAGAGAGGAAGAACTATTGCGGCTACCTTGTCGTTGGGGAGCAACTATGGAGCACGAAATGGCAGATATGCTACTCGTCTGAGCTTTCTATAATCAGAGGCACAGCGAGTGACACGAGGCAAAGGACTGCGATGTTAGGTTGCAGGACGTGATACATAAGGATCTTTTTCCTTTATAATTTACAGTTCCATTTAGGTAGCAAGACAGCAAAGGAGCAAGCACGTGTTCACTCCGAGACGTTCACTCCAATCCACTATACTAGTCTTATTATTAATAAATATACTTTTATTATAGAGAAATTTCGATACTTACACTCGGCACCCCCTTTTCTATATATGGAAGTTCGTGGTAGACACATTGCACCAGATAATTTGAACCCCAGACGAGGCAGCAATCCGTTCGAAAGAACGACCAGTGATGAAAAGTGGATCAAGAAACGGAAGCACGCTGTATTGTATCGAAATACCAATTTTATTATTAATAAATATATTTTTATTATATAGAAATCTCGATACTTGCACTCGACATCATAAGGATTCGGGGTTTTTCGAAGATACTCATTAGCCCCCCGCTTTCTATATATTGAAGTTCGCAGAGGACCCTAAATGAGGGGGCGTGCCGTCTGAAAGAACGACCAACGATGAAAAGTGAATCGAGAAACGAAAGCACGCAATATTGTATCGAACGTAGGAGAGTAAAGCAAAATTCGCCAACGTGTCCTAGACTTATTTTTCCATCCCTCTGCTGCCCCTCCACCACCCCTGCCATTGATACCCCACGTCTGAGACACTGGACCTGTTAAGTTGCCTTGCCGAAGAGCCCACTACCACCATTCTTTCTTTCCTTTTCCTCCTCTTTGCACTCCCTCTTTGCTCAGAAAACCGCCCTGAGAGTTATCAAGTTTCACAGGCCGGTATCTCGAATGGGACAGCGCAAAGAGCTGCCATGTCTTCGGAATGTCGCGAAAATACATAAAGCACAGAGTCGTGGAGGATCAAACGTGGGTGGACTAACGAACCATCAGAGCGACAGCTGGCGGGAATAAAACGAGGTAGAGCAGGAAAAATCTCATGTTCCCGGACTCCCAAGGGATGCTTCGGAGGACCTCATAAGGACAGCCGACAAGTCCAGTTGGGCTTACGGTGGCTTCCCGTAACCCTACGGCTGATAAATAACGATGGACTAAGCCGGATCCACGGGTTACTCCAACCTTTTCTATCCTCTACGTTTCTTTTCGTCCTCATTTCGACTCGGCCGATATCTAACTTACGATTAGCAGGAATTTACGAGCCGCTCGATTCGTATGCTTCCGTTGTTTGTTTCGTCGGGGAAATACAATGCGTGCTGGTACATTCGTATATCTTTGCCAGGAAAAGGAAACTGTTTTTGCACGCGCTCTTTCCACAGGTCCCTTCGGGGTTATAGATTCAAGATACCCGCGAATTTATGACACTCGACAGTCGTTTAAACTACCAAGCCAGGCATTTGAAAGATCCAATTACAATCTGATTTATAATGTAGAGAAATGCATATATATCGTATGTCTGGATTAAATAAACGAACGTTTCGCGGTGTACGATTAATTTCGATTTCTTCTACTTTTTTTCTAAATTATAATATTTGTCAGAATATTAGTTAACACTGAATCTGCCTAATTTATTTATTACACTATCCCTTCCTACTGAACCGATTAGTAAATACTATCGATCAGTACATTTAATTTCAATTTCTTCTATTTTTTTTTTTTTTTTTAAATAGAAGAAATATAGTATTTGTCAGGATATTAGTTAACACTGAAGCTACCTAATTTATTTATTACACAGTCCCTTTCTACTGAACTGATTAGTAAATGCGATCGATCAGTACATTTAATTTCAATTTCTTCCATTTTCTTTTTAAATTATAATATTTGTCATGATATTAGTTAACACTTAATCTGCCTAATTTATTTATTACACAATTTCTTTCTACTGAACCGATTAGTAAATACTTCTATTTTATACTTCTTCGATTTCTTCTACTTTTTTTCTAAATTATAGTATTTGTCAGGCTATTAGTTAACACTGAATCTGCCTAATTTATTTATTATACAATTTCTTTCTACTGAACCGATTAATAAATACGATTGATCAGTAAATACTACAAGCTATAAGATTCGGAATGGAATGTGACGAATAAAATAAATTTTAAACAAGGACAGAAGAAATTAATTCTTTTATTTCAATTTTCAACGAGGGAAAAATAAAAAAGAAACAGCGATAGCAGTGTAATTTTGTACACCTGGAGATATAGTAGACAGCTCGTTCTCCTTCACGTGTTTTATAGGTTATGGGTCTTAACATTTAATCTTCCGCAAACATACATATTTCTCACACGTTGAAACAGATTTCGGAGGCTTTATTACCCTCGCAATATCCCACATGACGTATTCTAAACCGACATAAATTTTTAAACCGGTCTCCATAATGAACCACAGGGAGAAAATATACGGGGTGTGCCATTTGGACTTCCGCAATTAATTATTTCCCCTAATTGAAATATCGTTCGATACAGAATTACGAACAAAATTAAAACAATAAACGTTTAACCCTTTGCACTTGACGATTTTTTGGCCAGAGAAGAGTAGAAAAACAAAGATTCTTTACTAAAAAACTGACGATATTTTTTTGAGCAGTAAATAAAGAATTGTGTAATAATAGAATCGTAGAATAATTTGATTTCGATACCTCGCATACTGTTACATTACATTAAATTTGATATAATAATTAATATCGATCTTCCAAATTTTATGAAATGGTGACTGAAGAGTAGAAATTCAAAGATTCTCTCTACTAAAAAACTGACGATACTTTTTTGAGCAGTACATAAAGAATTGTATAATAATAGAATTATAGACTCATTTGATTTCGATACCTCGCCCACTGTTACATTACATTAAATTTGATATAATAATTAATATCGATCTTCCAAATTTTATGAAATGGTGACTGAAGAGTAGAAATTCAAAGATTCTCTCTACTAAAAAACTGACGATACTTTTTTGAGCAGTACATAAAGAATTGTATAATAATAGAATTATAGACTCATTTGATTTCGATACCTCGCCCACTGTTACATTACATTAAATTTGATATAATAATTAATATCGATCTTCCAAATTTTATGAAATGGTGACTGAAGAGTAGAAATTCAAAGATTCTCTCTACTAAAAAACTGACGATACTTTTTTGAGCAGTACATAAAGAATTGTATAATAATAGAATTATAGACTCATTTGATTTCGATACCTCGCCCACTGTTACATTACATTAAATTTGATATAATAATTAATATCGATCTTCCAAATTTTATGAAATGGTGACTGAAGAGTAGAAATTCAAAGATTCTCTCTACTAAAAAACTGACGATACTTTTTTGAGCAGTACATAAAGAATTGTATAATAATAGAATTATAGACTCATTTGATTTCGATATCTCGCACACTGTTACATTACATTAAATTTGATATATTAACCCTTTGCATTCAAGAGGTGACCCTCAGATATTAATAAATATATCAAATTTAATGTAATGTAACAGTGTGCAAGGTATCGAAATCAAGTAATTCTACGATTCTATTATTATACAATTCTCTATACACTGCTGAAAAAAGTATCGTCAGTTTTTTAATAGAGGATCATTGATTTTCTACTCTTCTCTGGCCAAAAAATTGTTGAGTGCAAAGGGTTAATTAATATCGATGTTCCAAATTTGATGAAACGGTGACCGAAGCTCACCTCTCGAGTGCAAAGGGTCAATCTCTCTTCCTGTCTCTCCAAGTTCAGCGTGCATCGCTAAGAATTTCAGCGAATATTTGCTTGCTACAGAACAACCGCCGGGAAAGTTTCAATTTCGCGACACAACTTGTCAGCCTTGCGTAAGGGTAGCGAGTCTGTATTGATTCATGGACGGGAGTGTACAAACGGCGGATTAAATTCAGACCCTTTAACAAGCACATTTCGCTCCTCGTAACCAGAAAAATATAAAGCCCCAGATAATCCGCGTCGACGAAACTCCTTCTTCCGGATTTTATACCCCACGTTCCCCTTTCCGTTCCGCCTGCACCCGGCATTACGACCTCGCGCACGTATATCCGCCGTTCAAACGTCCCTCAAGACGATTCCTCGAGCCCCGATATCCCCAAGGTTCCGTGTGCCGCGTTAAGATCGGCGTGCAGCCGACAGAGCAGCGCGTTTTACAAAGCGTGCAGCGGCTGATTGCAGCGTGGAAATCGGCGCGCTGCATGCAATCTCGCGCGCCGACCCTCTCGCGTTTACTCGCGGCTTTATCGCGGCTTTATCGCGACCGGGGTGTAATTCCGACGGATCCGTGGAATCGACGGGGCCCCCCGCGATTTTTCATCCGGGGAAAAAATCCAGTGGTCTCGATCACCGCTTGTTTCTCCCGTCGACGTCGTCGCGGCTCGTAAAATCGCGACACAGCCGCGAGTTTACGAGCCGCGACAATTTCGTCAGCTTTTCAACCCCGACGATCCCCCCGGCTATGAAATCGAGCGAGAGAGAGGGGGTCGAAGTGAAATTCCACGGGAAGCGTCGTTATCGCTGACCGTTCCTTCGATTTACAACGACTGCTCGCTGTTTTACGCTTCTTTCGGCCGCGATTAACGCGCGGACTCGTATCTTTCGCGTCGCTACGCGAGTTTCGTCGGTACCCTTCATTTCCGAGTTATTACCCGCGTGGCTGAGCTCGTTGCGCGCGGAAAGTCGCGATAATAATCGACCCGCGTTCACGAATCGTTCGAGCTTTCCCATTTTCTTTTAATTCGATTCGCAGGAGGACCGAGAGGTATTTCCTTTCGCGATGATTCGAAAGGGGAAAAAGATAATTCTCGCTCTGAAGGGAGACAGGGGGTAGACGTCGAGGAGGATTTGTTATCGCGAACATCGAGATACGGGGAATTGTTAAAATGACTTTAACAGTTCGTTTGACTGGTCGTTAGTTAGGTTCGTTCGTTAAACGAGGAAACGGCGCCGAGTGCAGCGACCTTTGGAGCGCGGGGGATGAAAATTAATCAAGCATATTTACCCGGCGGAAGTGGCTGGAATTGGCACGACAAAGCGCGACGAGCAGGGGTTACTTTAATTCGGGATTAATACAGCATCCACGGTTACGAAACGCGATGGGGAAAAATATAAACACGCGAACAAATATCGCGCAGTCCTTGAGCCGGCAGAAGGGAAATACGCGCTTGTTTGCCCGTCGAATTTTCACCCAGCGAACGTCAAAGCTCGGCGTGGATCCGTGGTACGTTTTAATTACGTCGGAAAACAGGGGGTAATTAAGCGTGCTTTTATTTACAAGTGGTCGACCGAATTTGCGAAAATAATCGAGCAAGGATATCGCGATTCGTAGCGCCGCTTTTCCGGCTTGCTTTCATCCCTCTTGCAACACCGCCGATTGATTAACACCGGCAGAATCATCTTTCCGCGGAAATTCGTTAAAGTACGGACGTTTCATTATCGAAGACAGTTTTCCCACTGTTTATTCGCCCTGAGTTCCCAATCAGTCGGCGAAACAACGTTCGGACACGGACCGACTGACGGTTGGATCGAAACAAAATGAATTTCTAAGTTGCAGGTCAGGACGGAGGGATAATTCTGCCGGTTCCCGAACGGGAATCAATTAAACGTGCTCGTTTCAGGGTATTAGCAAAACTCGCTAGGATTCATTAACGTTCAACATTCGTGCAAATCTACGTTCCTATCAATTAACGTTAAACCGATATCGCATTATACAGAGTTGCACGTAATTCGGATTATGCTCACGTACGTAGGCCAAGCAGTGCGCACGCGCGAATTAGAGATATACAATAATTACGTCATAACGAATTAATTCCCGTTAGTCTGAACGACGTGGAATAACGTTGCCGGCGTTCATGAAATTACCCGGCATTCGTGTTTTCCTTCCCGTCAAATTACACGCGTAATACCACCACGTTCCTCGCGAGAGTCGGCGACAGGATTCCGGATGTAGGCATGGTAACCGTGCGTCTACGCTACGTTCAACGACCAACCCTGGATTCGAGGGTGATTCTAGGGTGCTTCTAAGGTGCTTCCAAGGTGCTTCCAGGGTGCTTCGAGATGCATCCTGGTCGACTTGGAGACTGCTCCGAGCCAGGATCCGGCATTCGTCCTTTTGTTCCGGTCCTCAGCATTGTCTATGGATCCGGCCTGGTCCCTCGACTCCCGGAAATCCCGTCCCCGCGGCTCTCTCGATCCCTCATATCCCCGGGGAGCCAGTCGTACATACGTGCAATAGGACTACCAGTTTACTGGCGTGGTCAAATATTTACACGTGCTCCCGTTGCCGGGCTAAACAGTCCCGATGACTGGTACGACCTTTGGGAATAAGTCGCATTATTCCCACCAGTCAACAGACCTCCACGCTCTGCTCGTCGGCACGAAAATTTATTCTCCAGGCGCAAGTTCCAAGACACACGGCACCGGTCTGCTCGCGATGGCTGCAGCCTGATTATTGTCTAATTATCGGGTTTCGCCCTCGGTAACGCGTACACCGTGTATAACCCAGAGTTTCTCAGTCCCTGTTCACCAGTTCGGCGAGGAATTTCTGAAACTTGTCGGGGAATATCGATGATTTTGGTACGACGACGATGGAGCAAATCGTGACAGCGTGTTTTATGAAATTAAGTAGAACGAATCAAAATACCCTCGGACAATCGTCTTTTATGCGATTGGCTGTACACGGTGTTTCAGAAGTACAAGTTTGTTTCTCGATTCACCTGTCACGACTTGGTTAAATCATGGACGAAAGTGACAGTGTCAAATGCAAGCTTCTTGAGTACAAATCTTAACGTCGAGGCGATGGATTGATCGAGACCTTGTTAAACATTTATAATCACTACTCGACTTCTTGGATCCCACTTGTGGGGTCATTTAAGATCACTAATAATACCCACGATGGATATAAAATAGATTCGAGACTATTCCTAGAACACCTGGTACTTTTAAACAAAGCCAAAGACTCGATGCTAAGGAATACAGTAGTAAGTATCAACGATATTTCAAACAATTTCTTCAACCCTGCATAACTTAAGAAAATAATACAGTACAATACAGGTGGCATTTTATACTTATTTTATCGTGTAAATACATTATCACGGTGATAAGAATATTTGGAATGAATGTGAGTAAAAATGGCGGATAAATCTAAACGACTATCTGTGCGAATGACAAGCGGATGGATCAGATGTTGAGGTTAGATTATGCGAGGAAGACGAACGAGTTCTCAAAATGTCTGTCAGATTTTTACTAGCGTGTGTGAAGGAATAAAAGGAGACTGAATCACGAGGCAGTCGAACCGTCATAAAGTCGAAGAGTCGTAGAGAATTTCGAGAGACAGTAGTACAGTCGTGTGAGAGTCAGTGCAATTGTCAGACGTAATATAATTTTACTTTCTTAGGGATAAACGGTAGTAACGTTTATTGACAGTAACGTAGAGATTGGACGGTGATAGTGTTCATTGCTAACAATAATATAAAAATTAAGCTAATAATTAAGCTAAAATTATGCTAAAAATTATTGCCAATAACAATAAGGTACGAATTATTCGGTGATACGAGTTTATAACAACTCTCGATTTATATTTCCAGTTCTACACTATTTCTCGCAACGCTTAACACGATATTAACACATTGTTGACCGGTGACGAGTTAACTCGTCTTTTCCTGCCCAAACATTGTTGACCGATGACGAGTTAACTCGTCATTGCACTTGCATTATTTATAATATAATTTATGAAACCCAGGGTGATATAGTATATTGCGTGTGAAAGTGATTTTGAAGATTGGATTACAAAATAATAGCCAGTGACATGACATAGTTTCTGTGTAAAATTACTGGTCAACAAAGTGTTAAGTTTAACTATTTTCTATTCAATTCAATTCCGTTCGACTTTGATTCTCAATCTCAATCTCAAACTAAATGCTGTACTAAACTGTCCCCCATTGTCCTATGCATACTTTGTGTTTCTTCCCCACCATGCACACGTTTTCCAATGTTTCCCTTAAACATGACCAAATATGATTTCCCCAGAGGACCTGGACCTTGCACCTTAGACTTTACTCTCTTTATAACTATCATAAAGCTACGTCTACATGATCGAAAAGATGCGATGCTACGATAATAAATGAACAATATTGCGAAAATGTGAGAATAACAATGAATCTACGAATTGTACAAGAGTCTAAGACGACTCCTAGTCCATTTCTTCGATAATTCAACTAGACCCCTAACAAAGCTCAACACTATACGACTCTATAAAACACTCTGTTCAACCCTGCATTCAACCCAACTCTGTGTCAAACCCTGTCATCAACGTTCTTTCCATTGATGATCCGCTGATGAACATCGAATTCAGCATCCAAGGTCCCCCCAAAGAATCCTCAATTGAAACCTAATCAATCAATCCGTTCGCGCAAGCAGCCCCCACCTTTACTTTCCTTATAACTATAATAAAGCTACGTCTACATGATTGAAAAGATGCGATGCTACGATAATAAATGAACAATATTGCGAAAATGTGAGAATAACAATGAATCTACGAATTATTCAACAAGAGTCTAAGACGACTC
>NW_016908335.1:1096048-1098793 GCF_001483705.2 Eufriesea mexicana | reverse complement strand
GTGTTTAATCCCGGAATCTCGGGCTGATCTTACCCTCGTTTGTCCCGAGTGAAAAAGTTTCGGGTAGACGTTGGAGGCCGGATCCTCGAGCCTGACGGATCGCCGAGCGGTCGGCTTATGGACCTCTCGATTGCAGTTCGAGTCGAAATGAAATATGCAGGCGGATCGCTCGCCGCGGCTACCTGGGACGACCGTCGGCCCATTTATGTCCGTCGACCGGAAGCCGCCGGTGCATTATTAATGCGCGGGCCCGATAGTTCTCCGCCACGGAAGCTGCGCGTGACACGTACAAATGTCCGTAGTCGCGTCATTAGTTCCGAGTACACCGGATATGTCGGCCGACTTTTCCCTCGAAACATCCACGCCTTTTCTTCCGCGTCGTTTCGCCGTGCCTCTGCCACTTTTTCGAATTTCCCGCCGACCGCGTCGCGCCGCGGTGTCTCCGCGCGCGCGAGTTAATTGGATCAGCATTGTCACGGCCGATTAGGGTGTCAACGCGCGTCGCAGTAATTATCGGCGTAATTACGGGGTCACGGCAATGCCACGCATATCCGTGCTACAGAGGCCGCGTGTCGGGGATCCGATGCAAGGCTGGGAGGAACGGGAGCCACGTAGCCAAGATTGGCAAAGCGAATGGAAATAATCAACGAAGTGGATTGCCCGATGTTCCCAAAGTCACGTTACGTCCGATGGGGTTATTCCCGACCCGAGCGAAAATAACGCCGAATTTACTCGCGGCTTCGTGCGGGTCCCTAATAGAAACGGCGGAACAGAGACGTTCGATCTTATCGCGGGATTTGATCGAACAGAGGGCATGTAGATGGCTCAGAGTACTTTAATCTTCCCCATTCGATCGAGCCCGAGCGAGGAGATTCGACATTACGAGCGGTTACTTTCCAACTTTCCTCCAGGAGAAACTCAGCGCTTTGGAAAACTTGCTCGTCCGTATTTATGACAGCTGCGGCGACGCTACTGCGGCAGGGGAGAGCCGGATGCTCCTGCTTTTCCACCCCTACCGAGTAGGGGTGGAACGACAGACGGAGCTGGGGCTGAAGAATTGTTCTCCTCGCGCGAGGATAAAGATTCCGGCATACCGTCGGACTAGCGCGGTTAAATTCGATTAAAATTCGATGAAAATTCGTCGAAAATGCGATGAAAATTCGATTAAATCGAACGAAATTATTTTGACGAAGGGGGAAAGAATTTGGAAGAAATTCCTCTTTAATTCACCTACGAATTCTCTCTCGACCACGGATCGAATCCGCCGTTCATCTAATTACCTCGTGGCCGGATTTAAAAATTCTTCGGCGCTGGGAGACGGAACGGGATCACGGATGGACAGACGGGATTTCCGGCCACGTCGTTCGTCTTCGTTACATTAATTCAAAGCCCTCGGATCTCGGCTCGGGAGCCTTCAACCCGTTCTTTCCTTCTCTTCGGACCGCACCCTTTCATCGGGATCTCGCCTAAAACCATTCGTTATTTCGTAATGCGGAGGAAGACGCGGCAAAAGAAAGAGATCCTTCCGCTTCCTCTTGATTAAGCTACCTCCGCGGGCATTCTCTCCGTTCCTAATTTTTCCTTCCACGAGGGAAATGCTTCTTCGACGCGTTGATTTCGCCGGCGCGGAAAAGGAGAAAAATTGATGGCGAAATTAGTAACATCTTTTTCTTTCGTTTAAGGTCGCGAGGAATGATGTCGGGAGTGGCGGGAAACGCGAAGGAATCGTCCCGTTATAAATTCCGACACGGGGTCGCGTCTGGTACCCGGAGAAGAAAAAATTCCATCCTCGGAGAACGGCAGGGAGAGCTAGATTAAATTCTGCGAGAGGGAGGTCGGATTTTCAGGGAGTATCATCCGAAACAAACATTATCCCTCGTTACCTTCGACATCCACGGGGACCGTTCTTCCATTACGGAGTCGGTGGATCGGACGGGAGCTCGTTTAACCACTGGTGACTCGCGATCCTGGTAACTATTCGACGCCACGACACGTGGTTCCTAGTTCTTTCGGGGGCTACTTAAGCCGCGTCAAAGTTATCCGGCATCCCAGGAATCTCTGTTCCTCGAGTTTCCGTCCGATGCAAAACTCCGGCAAGTGGGCGACGGGAGAGAGAAGGAGGGAGAGTGAGAGAGAGGAGAGGAGAGTGGATCGATGTGGATCGACGAAATGATTCATCGATTCAACGTTCTCGCGTGCCCCCTCTTCCCTCTCCCCTCTTTTTCCTCTTGATTTCGGCGGAAGGCGAGCTTCCACTTCCGCCTCTATCCGCAAACTTTTCCACCTAGGCGGTCTCTTTGTCGCCGGCAGAGGCTGGAGAGGGACACCAGCCGGTCCCGGAAGGAATCTTTGCTTCCTTCTGCTCTATTCCGAGCAGCCAGTCGCCTTCCACGGACGCGCCCAGATCGTGATTGGATTACGGACTAACCGAATCAAACTCGCGATCGTGAATTATGATTTCGTTGGCAAGAGGGTGGATCCCGAATCAGGACGCGGGAATTAATTTTTCCGCGCGGAATATTCGCGGAGGGGAATGGAATTCGCTGCCGTTTAAAGTCTGCAGGAGCAACCTCATTTTCCAGCCTTTCTGACGGCCGAGTTTTTCATCGAACTTGCGCGCTTTCGGCCGATCGATCGGCGCCGGAACGGCCGGATCCCGCGCTGTTTCGTCTCGAGATTAATATTTCGCGCCGACACGCCGCTCCGCGAGGAATAACGGAAGCGGCAGGATCAAGGAAAAAACCG
>NW_016908335.1:954776-1095257 GCF_001483705.2 Eufriesea mexicana | reverse complement strand
GAAAACGCCGCTCTTCGAATAGAGACGAAGCGTGCCCGCTGCACGGTGCATTCATTTTCATCGTGGCACAAGTTTGCGCGCGTTTTTTACAATCACGCGCTTTCTATCCGCCCTCCATCCTTTACAATTTTCCCGACGTCTCTCTCGAAAGAACAATTTCTTTTTTTCCCTCTCTCCTTTTCTCTCTCTATCTCTATTTCTTTCCCGGTTCGTTCCCGGTGTCCCGAAAAGTCTCAGGGAACGTTCGACGAAATGAAACGGCGAAATTTTCGCCTGCCGCTTCGGTTCTTTTTGCACCGGTGTCCTCGTCGTTCCGCTTTGCTCCGTTCCCGCGAAACGACCGATAAAATGGCGAAACGGACCGCGTCGCGATTTTGCAAACCTCTCTCGTCGATTTTTCTTCCGCTCTTCGCCGGAACGACGACTCCCCGTTTGCGAAATCTTTTTACGACCGCTTTCTTTGCCCTGTCCGCTCTATTTCCCGCAGCAAAACCACGAAACAAGCCCTACCACCGATTCTTTTCCTCTTCCAACGACTCCTTCCACCGATAAACCCTCGCGAATTACTATTTTCTCGAACGATATCGACCGTGGATACAACCGAAACTCTTCCCTGCGTTAAACATTCTTCATCCCTCGAGCTCTTCCTCGCAAATTTTCCGCAGGTATATCGGTCGCTATTAAATGCGATTTACCGCGTACAAAATGTACATATAAGACGTAATTATACGTCAAATGTAAAAGTCTGAAATCGACTAAGTTAAAATTGATAAGTACCGAACAAGTAGATTCGACATTTCACGTGTCACTACTCCACTTTGAATTTGAGAATCGACCAGCTAAAATTTCCATCGACTGTAATTAATATATCGCGTCCCCGATAACGAAAATAGTTATCCGATGAAAATTCGGACGCAAGGTATTCGCGACTTTTCTCCAACCTGTCAATCAGTCACAGAGGCCAGCAGAGCAAACCTCCCTCTCGTTCCCGGCCGAGGTATTTGCCACGTGTTCCCGTCTAATTTCGAATGTTACCGTGTTAGCCCTGTCGACAGAGGGACGGTCAGAGCTCGCGATGAATCAGCTGGACGTGCTTCACCGGTAATTTTGGATGAAGTACGGCCGCCACGGGAAATCTGGCGACGAGTGACGCCTCGCGTCCCAACGGAACGTCGGAAATATCCTGGTTCTGTCCTCATCATAGGCCTCCGCTTCACCGATCGCCCGTCCCTTCGGCTCCCGCCCTATATCGCGCGCGTCCGCGTCATGGCCGTTGACATTTCTCTTCCAAAAATCCAATCTCTCTACGATTCTCTTCCAACTCTCTCTCTCTCTCCGAATTCCCCTCGCTGAATTTCCTCGCGAACAAACAAACTCGCCCGGAATCATCCTCGCCTACTCGAACGAGGATCACCGGATTCCTCGTTCGCCGAGATTTACCGCGTTCCGCGGAACAAGGAGCCCGTATATCCGCAAGATTGCGAGGCCACAAAGTTGCGCGAGCTCCAGTCAAACGGGCGGAAAAAGCTCGGAGGAGGACGAAACGGCGAGATCCAGCCGGTATCCTCCACGGGGACACAGAGACGCGGGGAAGAAAGGACCTCTGGCAATTCGGAGGGTAGAATCCCCTTAATACCCGAACAATGCGTGCACGCTGTTTACCAGCCGAACATATCCGACAATGGGAACACTTTATCCGAGCCGCGGCCACCGAGCTTCTTCGAGCGTTTCCGTTCCAGCCGCCATGCGGCTGCCGCATCGTCTTCGGGGTTGCGCATCCCGCGCTGCAATTCCATTCGTTGCTCTCCACATGCCTGCCCGTGTTACCCCATATTACGCCGTATTACCGCGCCATCATACACGGGGCCAAATTGAACCCGGCATTCCGCGCTACCCTCTTTCTCTGACCTCCTGTCTCCCTTTCCGGCGGCCTCTCGCGCTCTACTTTGCCTTTTTCCGCCTCAAAACGCGCGACGAAAGACGGAAGACGCGGAGAGGGAAACCGGGGCAGGCTGTCGAGTTAAATTCGAGTTTGACGAATTCGATCGTGGTCGAAACGAGGTTCGATGGAATGCTCGATAATGGAGACTAAAATATCGGGGTTCCGTTGTCGGAAAAACAGAACGAGGGAACAGGAGAAGACCGCGTGAAATGTGCGCAATTCGCGTTCCAACGCAGCCCGAAACTACTGTATGCATTTTCCAATTTTGTTTTCCTTCTTTTTCGTATTTTTCACTTTCGTTAAATTCAATTTTGACGAATTCGATCGCGGTCGAACCGAAATGTGTGGAATTCCCAATAATGGGGGGGACTTAGGTCAGGGTTCTGTTGTTGAAAAGAGAACGAGGGGATACCAGAAGACCGCGTGAAATGTGCGCAATATGCGTTCCGAATTACCCTATACCTATTGCATGTATTTTCCCATTTTTCCCCTTCTTTTGCGTATTTTCCACCTTCGTAAAATTTGATTTTGACGAATTGGATCGCAGTCGAAGCGAAGTTTGTACAATTCTCGATAATGGGACTTAGGTCAGGGTTCTGTTGACGAAAAGAGACCACGAGGGAATATAAGAGAGACCTGCGTGAAACGCGTGCAATGCGCGTTCTGACCTACTCTCTAACGATCGCATGCATTTTCCCATTTTCTTTCTCCTCCTTTTCGTATTTTTCATCTTCGTTAAATTCAATTTTGACGAATTCGATCGCGATCGTATTGAGGTTTGTAGAATTCTTGGTAATGGCGGCTTAGGTCAGGGTTCTGTTGTCGAAAAGAGAGCACGAGGGAATATCAGAGAAAGCTGCGTGAAACGCGTGCAGTGCGCGTTGCTACGCACCCCGTAACGACTCGATGCATTTTCCCATTTTCTTTTCCCTCCTTTCCGTCTCTCTCATCTTCGTTCTCTTCGCTGGCGTGGGACGGTAAAGAAGAGTCGTTTATTGTGCGCTCTGTTCGTTACTGAAATACTCGCGGGGCGATTGTTCGCGGCGAAAGCGCGACTGCGAGCCTGAAAAATGGAATCGCGCGAATGCCTCGCGTCTCGCGAGACGCCTCTTTCTTCCGTGGCGCTTAATAACGAGCTGCAAACGGCCGGGGCGGATGGAACGCGTCGCGGCGAAACCTCGCTGAAAACCCTCGCGATGAGATTTTATTTTCCCCCGTGACGGCCGCTTGAAATTCTTTCAGCGAAATAAGCGTATAGAAGGGATCGTCGTGCTTTGTCGGCTTTCGCCGGGGAATCCGGAGGAACACGCGATGGATGACAGGGGCGTAGCTAACTCGTTGATCACGGTTCCGGGTATCGAGGACCAGAGAAACGTTGGTTTAACGAAATAACACGGAAATTAAATATTTAATTTCCACGGATTCTTCTCTGAATTCGCGTTACCTGTTCCAGGGACGAACGAACAGATTTCGGGCCCCGAACTCTTTCAAGGAACCGTGCGCATGTATGGTAGAAACGTAACAAAGGAAACTGGGATAAAACAATCGCGTCGAATTATCCTTCCGCGAACAGAGAGATCGCCATTTGCATAGGAAACGCGTGAGAAATGGTCGAGTCGAACAAAAGACGCTACTGAAAGAGTGGGAATTTTGTTCAAAATGGTAGATGTGAATCGAAAGTAAATATTTAATTTCCACGGATTCTTCTCTCAAGTCGTGTTACCTGTTCCAGGGACGAACGAACAGATTTTGGACCACGCGATCTTCCAAGGAACCGTGCGCATGTTTCGTCGAAACTTAACAAAGGAAACTGGGATAAAACGATCGCATCGAATTATATTTCCGCGAACAGGGAAACGCGTGATAAATGGTCGAGTCGGACAAAAAGCGCTATTAAAAGAGTGTGAATTTTTTCCAGAACGATAGGGGTGCATCGAAATTATCTTGGTCTACGTTACTCCCACCTACTGCTCCTGGAATCGAATTTCTAAGCGATTCGTGGAATTTGCTAAAGAATTCGTGTCATTCCGGCAGAGAAATTTCGAACCTAGGGAAATCTTTGCCGGATACCTAACGCTCTGGCACTTAGCGACAAGCTCGAAGATTTTCGAACAATTTCCGCAAATGTGTTCGGGAAACCATTTACCGGTACACCGTGTAAACTTGCTCGGACTAAGCTGCAAACTCCAGCGTAAACTTGTCTAGCCTTGTAACCTTGTTGCAAACTTCTTTGCTAACTGTATCTCTCGAATTACAAATCCAGCGGATCGTGTGCTCTTAGTAGCTCGCGTCTGATCAAGGATGGCCTTTGCTACTAGTAACCCAGTCTGATCCAACGACGGCACCGACCACTTAACGGTTATGAGAGCAGGTCGACCAAACGAGGGACGAACAGGAGCAGAATAAACGCAAGAATGGCTGCATCCCGGGGTGTAATTATCTATCCGGGAAGCATCGGTGTTCCAGTAACTGGGAAAACAATTTGCACAGAGGAAACGCGACGAATTAACACTGCAGCGTTAATTGCGTTTCGGACAGCCGGTTCCGGGAATCTCCCTAAAAGCGTCCCCATTTTTCCCTAACAGAATGCTGAACCAAAACGAGAGGAAAAGAACGGCCGGGTAACAGGATTTCAGCAGTAGCGTCTAACCCAACGAGGATTTCGTGTGGTGGAAGAATTACAGTCGCGTCGATGCCAGCTAACGACCCACCTTCGCCGGGGGATGAAATCGATGAAGAAGGCTAAGTAAAACGCATTTACCCTGTAGCGGCATCGTTCTCGCCAATAGATGAATTTCTACTTAAAAGAGGTTCGACGACTTTCTCGCAAGTTCTTGGTAAAAACCCTCCGTTTCTCATATATACAGTTTCCAAGCTTCTCAATAGTATCCCATGTCTAAGGCAGGGCCTGCTGGAAAGCCCAAAAGCTGTATAGTTTTCGTGGCTTTCTATACATAGGCAAACACGCATTGTAATATAAGATAGCTCTTAGGTTTACATTATCCTATAGCAAAAAGCGCGATAGATTAACACGTAAAGTGACCAGTTCGCTTTGCTTGCCTATCTGTTCAGGCCTAGACTCGGCTGTGAAGCGTTGGCGAAGAATTTGACACCAAAAGTTAGCACCTTATGATCCAAGGCTAGGCTGGCCCTTGAAAATCAGCAGGGTCCAAACGAAAATTCTAGCAACTGGTCCCTGGGAATTGGCGTTGCACTTAACGCGTTAAGTTTGATTTTAGATCGCGAGTGCTTCACGTTAGAGCCATCGATCTCATAATTTCAGTTTTCATATAACTCCTTTGTACGTTTTGGCTCCCTTTTGTATGTATATTATTGTATCTAGCTTCTGACGCATTAAACGTGTGTTAAATTGGTCTGCTAGGTAGCCTTACTGATGAATCTACTAGCAGGCCTAGGACGAACGTTCATCCCTTCCTTTTCCTTTCGTCCTTTCTAGCACTACCGTTATATCAAGGATACCTACGATAGGCTGACTTCAAACAACTGAGGACCCCCACAAAATCCCACTCTCAGAGCCGCCTACTTTCCCCTCCCCATTCACATCCGATTACCACCAACCCCCTATTCCTTGACCCTCTTTATTCCATCAACTCCTCGTTTGACTTCGCTCAAAGAAAATGAACTGTAACCTCTCGGTTTCGTCTATTCACCTTTAATTCGACGCAGTGACGGCAAAGAAACAGCAATCTCGGGTCGGCGGCGCGCCGCAAACCAGTGTTAGCTAAGTGGAAAATCAAAGGTAACGAGAAATCGATTCCCGGACAGCCGGTTTGCTCGAGCCGCGTTCGTAGCTCGCTCTCGCGAGATATATGGGGCCATGTCGGTGCGAAGGGAAACTCGTGTCGGGCCAACGCTGATGAAACAAGAGCGAGCTTCGACGAGCCCAGCGGTGTTGCAACCGAAGGGAACATTGTCGAAGAAGAAGCTCTCGTTCAGGAGGAGGATGAAACGAGGGATAGAATCGAGACTGCTGAGGTACGAGGTTGGTTAACCCGGTCTGAAAATGATCACGAACCAGACGCTGGTTACGTCTCTTTCACGACCGTTCTTCGTCCAGACGCTTGGATCTTATTCGCTCGTCTGGGACCAAGTTAGACTTTCACTCGGATTTTGATAATCGAGGAGATTACGAAGGATAGAGGATTCGTTGATCGCGGCAGATTCGCGAATTTTCCGCGATAATTTGCACGTCGTAATGGCGCGATTCCCAGGACCATTGTTCGCGAGGGAACGCGATCGACGCTGCGACAGCGTCGTAAAATCGACGCGTAAGTTTTAAGCTGCGATTTTAATGCCGCATCGTAGGGACTATCGTTGCTGTTCTCGTTTATCCGCGAAATCCCGTATGTACAGTGGAAAAGCGTGGAAATCGCCGGTGTCGAAAGTCGGTGCTCGAGTTTTATCAGCGTCGAACGTCTCGGAGCGACGCGTGTAACTAAATCAATTTTAGCATGGCGGCAACGCGTGTTTCCGGTATCATGCCCGAGCACGATCCTTCCATTAGCGTTTAAGTGGCTGAAATTCTGCGAACGAGCCGAACGCGCCGGGCTCTATCCGACGTAAACTGACTTCTATTAGAACACAACACGATGGTAATCCCGTTTCAAAACGCGTGGACGCGTTCAGCCTTCGAGCGACTCTTCAACGGTTGCTTTCAGCGGCTAATGAAACCGGACAGCTGAAACAAAATCCTACGAGCGAAACCTAATCTCGACGTTACCAACGGCGCCGAAATAGCGAGCGTAACCGAGGCGGAACCACGCGGCCAGAGTCTGTTTTACTAAAAGGCGCTGTGTACCTCTTTGAGAGCCGAGGGTTGGGAAATGGCGATAAATCGAATAACACGGAGGATCCTGGACGAGTTGGAGTTCTCCTAGCTCCGGGAATGGAGTCCTACCATTTTATCTAATCTCGCGTTACGAATTTCGATTTCCCGCATAACGTTTAATAAAAGGATATTGATTAACGCGTTAAACGCCACGCCGGTTTTACGTGCCATTCCTTTCACGCCATAATTAGCTGTGATGTGGGGCCTTCTGGGACGTATGGACCGAAGAGACCTGAACGGAAAGTCTAGCACCGGTTCCTAGGGACCAATATGGCGTTTAACGCGTTAAAGGGGTACTGGGTGCGTCGTGATTATTCAGAGTGTCGCGGGTTGTAGGCTGTTACCGTGCGTTAATTACTTGCGTGCATAGGCAACGAGGGTTTCTTTGGATTAATTAATTACGAATAGTACAATACTTTAGGGGGATTGATTGCTCCCGTGATCGGGAGCTCACTCCTTATATCTAAGCGCCCCATTTTCTTTTGTCTTCGCGGGGGGCACGCGTTGCGGAACGCTCCCTATGGTTCTAGTCTTTCCAAAACCCCGATTCACGACACGTGCACCCGCGTCTTGGCATGTGTGCCCTATCGTCTTTTTTCTTTGTCTTTTTTTCTACGCGTTTTCATCTATCTAGAACCCTGATTCGCGACACGTACCCCGCGCGATTAGTGACCGGCCATCGAACGCTCTCGAATCTTTCGAACTCGCCACATGACTGACACAACAACGAATATCGGATAAATCTATAATAAACACTCACCATACAGCTGGCCCCCAGTGTGTTCCTCACGCTGCTCCTATCAGTAACACTGCATCTTCGAAGAGGACGCCATTGTCGATGCACTGCATTCCGACACCACGGTGATCCGCGACATCTGCAACAAAAGAAGATAACAGATGTTAGTTTCAAGATTAAATACTCTGATAATCTTCTCACGAAACCGTCAACGGAAACTTTTCACTGAAACACGAAATTTCAATTCGGATTCACGAGCGAAACAACGTTTCAGGAACTTTCCGAGAAATGAAAGCCTCGAATTGCATCTCAGGGTGCAAAAGACGTACACTGAATAAGTCCCCATTGAGAATTGAGTTATACTTAACCCCTTGTTCTACGATTCGAGTTTCAGTGACACGTACCATGATCAACGGCAGACTCGGTCGCACGTAGAGCCATTTCGTGCGAACACGGCGAAGGATAACACGTAACTGAGTAAGACGGAAGGGCATCGGCGAAAATGAACGGCGAGGCTGACCTGTGCTGTTTACGTTGGGCCGTCTACGAACCACGGCTCTAACGACGCTCGTGCTTGATCCGATTTCCTTGCCTCGAGCCTCGCGGGATATTATTGTAAACAAGAATGGAACGATTGCGACCCTGGGAAAATGTTAAGTGTTTGGACGTAGGGTGAATGACCGCGTGCGAGAGGATCGATTGTATTTATGACAGAGTCGAGTGCGAGCAACGTGCGAAGGTTTAGGAATGTGTTCGGGTATTTCAAGTATATACCTGGCCCACCGATGGCTACTCTGTGTATCACAGAGTGTTTGTGAGATAGTATTAGAGAGTAGAATTAATCTTATCTTATTTATTACCTGTTACCTTAGAAATATATAATAATTATTAATCATTATGTTTTTTTGTCATTTTTATCATTATGTAATTTTATGTTTACACAGCTATGTATATAAAGAGCTTCCAGATCGTTTACAAATAAAATAAAATTATTAATGCTGTTTTGTGTAAGAAAAGATATATATACCTATTCATACCTGTGTGTACGTATGTGTATGTGTGCGTGACGTCTCCTCTCCTGCCTCCCCACCCTCCAACGGTACATTACCATTAAGTTTATGGACTTTTCTTACTTTTCTTATATACCTATCTCTATATGATTACGAGTCGAAATTTTATTTAAAACCTAAATTAAAAAGCAACATAATTATTATACACTATTAACTTATAAATGAAACTATGATATATATATGTGGTATCGCAGGATGAGTGGGTCGAGCATGTTATCTAGAGTGCGTGCGAAAGGACGAATGACCGTGCGCTAGGATCGTGTGGACGGGATGTTTATGAATGTATCGGATGAAAGTGAAGAGTGTCTCTCGGAATGCGTTTGAGTGTTTGGGCTACGTGACCCGCTGAGGGTAAGATTGCAAGGAGTGCGTGGGAAAGTGTGATTGGGAAAGAGAGAATAGGTATGAAAGAGGATAGAATGTATGGTTTTAAATAGGCATGCAAGGGCGTGAGTAGGCAGTATGTAGTATGTCGTAGTACGGTGTAGTATGTTAGAATTCGTAGTAGAATTATTAGAGAGAGAGTTGTGAAGAATTGTGTTGTTAGTTGTATTCGTGTTGTTAGTTGTAATTGTGTTGTTAGTTATAATCGTGTTATTAGTTGTAGTCGTAAAAGTTTAGTTGATAGATATCTATATTCGTAGTCTTTACCGTCACTGCACATTGTATATTATATTTTGTCTAATAAATAGTTTTATATTATTAAACAACCACCCTATCTCTACATATATAAATTTTATAATAATCATAGGGATTATTTTTATTTAAATGTAAATTGATTCTGCAATTTCACTCATGAAATTCAAAGCATGTCAAAATGACGTGCCCTGTAAAACCCAGTGTCATAGGTCAAGGGGTTAAGCTTTCAAGATCAAGTATTTCTTAAATTACTGTCGATTGGACCCTAAACTTTTCAGGTCAAACTTGTTAAGGCCCTGCGCGAAACCACTGATCTTGGAAGCTGAAGGTAAAACCGAGAGTTCTGTTCTAAGAGAAGCTTGCAAAATGTCTGACCTTATGAGCTCGATGTCAAACCGAGATGTCATTTTTGGTGAGGAGCTTGCGAAAGACCTGATCTTGGAAGCTCAAGTTCAACTGAAAGCTCTCGAGCTTTCAGTTAATCGCTTATTAAATTATTAATACTGATTATGCCCTGGCTATTCTTAAACCTCGACATTCTTAAATATTATTTTGTTTGTCCCGAATAATTATTGGTAATCCAGTGTTTAATATATCACGCGAATTACGTCGTGCGTAATTATTTAAGTACTGATTTTAATTATTTATTCCCCTCTTCTTCCTATGTATTTTTGCGTCGAATTCTATTTTGCTCTTCCTCTTTTTCGCCACAGACGAAATAATTCGCGGATCTCTTTTTTCACCCCGCAACGAAATTTCCCGCCGCCGGTATGATCGTAAATTACGTTACGTAAGTTCGGACGTTTGTGTTATTTAATTAATACCGTACGGCGATTCGGGAATATAGCACGTGCCGTTAATGGAAAGTGGAATCTTTAAAAAGTCTGAATTTTTTATTCAATTCCGTGTCACTCGCTCTTCCCGGGCACAGCGGTGACAAAAAACGTGTTTTTGAAATGCACGCGGAACCCAATCACGGTCTGAAATATTCATTCTACAAAGAGAAAATAACGAAAAAATAGATCGTCGTTCGTTGCGCGCGAAAATATTTCAGCGAGTTTCCACGAGGCGAGTCCACATCTGCGACCATAAATTACGTCGCGAACGTAACGTTGTACCGATCCATCCGTTAGCGTTTCGCGTTCTAATCGTCGAGTATAACGAAGCCTCGTCTGCCTCGTGTGCAGTGTCGACTCGAAAATCATCGAAATTGCCGAATTTTTCCGAAGGAAGCGTGTCTTTCCGCCATCGATGGCGGTTTTTCAACGTGACGGATTTGTCTCGATACGCTTGCCGATTCGCGTATCTCGAACGCGGACGAGAACACGTTCCGCGGGATTTTTCGCATATCGGGATCCTCTGTCCAGATTTCAGCGAAGGAAACGGCGGAAAAATCTGGCTGGCAGGAAATAAAGTTACGGCGACGCGTGAACGGGAAGCGGACGCTTTGAAGTCCGCTGAAAAGGAGAGGAAAAAAGGGGGAAAAGGGAAAAAGACGAGGGGAACGAGGTCGCGTCGGAGCGACGCGCGATCTTTGATAGCAACGCGGAATCGAAAACGTTTGGCATTCAAAAGGAGAGTGGAAAAGAGGAAGAGAAAAAGGAGAACGATCTCAATCAACGCACGAGGAAATGCCGCAGAGAGGGAGATCAAACCATCGAAAATTACCGTTTCGCGATCATCGCGTTGAAAGCGCGATTCAAAGGTTCCATTGTGAGCTCGCCGCGCCGCGAAATCTCCGATGAAAAATCGGTTTGACCTGTTATTGGCTCACTGAGACCGAGCTTAAGCTCTACCTTGAACCAGATACCATCGTGCAATTTTCCCTTTCACCATGGAATTTTACTCGAAAAGCTATCCACTCCGTGTGTCCGGCCGCGTGTCGTCGCTCGACATCGCTCTTGTCTCTTATCGCGAATCCGAAACCTTCGACTACTTGTGCACGATTCCTAGGAATTTTCCTCGAAGGGTATCGACTCGGTGTTCAGTCGCATGTAATCTCTCCAATCTCTGATCGTGCATAGAAAATCACCGAATACTTATATGCAATTCCTATACATTTTCCTCGAAAAGGTGTCCAACTGTATATCATCACAAGCCATCGCTCTCATCTCTGACCGTATATTCGAAACTTCCAACTACTTATGCACGATTCCTAGGAATTTTCCTCGAAAAGGTATCAACTTGATATGCAGCACCATGTCATCACTTCCATCTCAGATCGGGTATAGAAAATCACAAAATACTGGCATACAATTCCTATGAATTTTCCTCGAAAGGGTGTCCAGTCACGTATCCTCCCTCATCATGGCTTCCATCTTTGATCGTGCATAGAAAATCATCGAATACTTATACACAATTCCCATAAATTTTCCTCGAAAAGGTGTCCAATTGCATGTCATCACACGCCATCGTCTCCATCTTTGATCGTATATCCGAAACTTCCAACTACTTGTGCACGATTCCTAGGAATTTTCCTCGAAAACGTATCAACTTGATGTGCAGCACCATGTCATCACTGCCATCTCAGATCGGGTATAGAAAATCACAAAATACTGGCATACAATTCCTATGAATTTTCCTCGAAAGGGTGTCCAGTCACGAGTCCTCCCTCATCATGGCTTCCATCTTTGATCGTGCATAGAAAATCATCGAATACTTATACACAATTCCCATAAATTTTCCTCGAAAAGGTGTCCAATTACATGTCATCACAACGCTATCGTCCATATTTCTGATCATATATTCGAACTGGTATACAATACCAATAAATTTTCCTCGAAAAGGTGTCCAATCGCGTGTCATCACTCGTCATCGCACCTATCTTTAATCGTACATCCTAAGCTTCCAACTACTTGTACACGATTCCTAGCAATTTTCCTCGAAAAGGTGTCTAATAATTGTGTGTCATCCCCTACTATCGCTTCCATCTCTGATTGCGCACTGAAAATCACCGAATTCTTATATACAATTCCTACGAATTTTGCTCAAACCTTTTTATCCAATCGCGTGTCATCACTCGCCATCTCCTTCATCTCTAATCATGTATCCGAACCCTCCAACTACTTGTGCACGATTCCTAGGAATTTTCCTCGAAAAAATATCGACTCAATGTCCAATCGCATGTCATCAGTCCAATCTCAAATATGCATCGAAAATCACCGAATACTTATATACAATTTCCATAAATTTTCCTCGAAAAGGTATCCAGTCGCGTGTCATTACTCGCCATCGCTCTCACTTCTTATCCACATCGAAAATCTCGAACAACTTATACATAATTTCTACTCTCCCCTGATCTAACGCGGATTTAATCGGTTTAACCGAGCCCCGTGTTGCTCTCTTCCCGCCCAGCACCAGAAGAAGACCCACGCGATAAGCAGCCGAAGAACTTACAGAAATAAACAGCCCGTTGCATCGAATCCGAGGACCGTCGTTGAAGAACACGACCGGGGGTACTCACGGCCATTTGCATAAATAATACGCACATCGCGCGTCTGACGTACTCCCGTCCAATCGCCATTAGCATCCCGTCGAACAAAGACCTAACCGGACTCCGTGATGGACGCATCGATTATTTATTGTTGTTTGCTTCCTCGAGAAAGAATCCTGAATCAAAGATCCCGCGCACAACTTCCGTTGAATCGGTCGTCGATCGATCTCGACAGCCCTTGGGAAACAAATTTTAAGACCTCGATCTCGATCTCAATCACTACTAAGCTCCTTGCAACCGCTCCGGAGAAAAGCAGGAAGGCAATCTGGATTTTTGGACTTTTTCCTGCAATCTCGAGCGAAAGAATCGTGGAATAGCGTTTATTTAAGAGGAGCAACTTCGGGTAATTGCGTCGTCAACTTGGAAGGAAGTTCGTTAACGGGCCGAGAATTAACCACTCGACTCTGACAGGCTCGATGTAACGAGATCGTCATGCGAATCGCTCCGCTGGATAAATCGGGGGAAGAGAATGGGAAAAGTGCGCCTTCGCAGAAACGCGATTTCACGGTTCCGGAAGCGTGTCGGGAACTCGACCACGGCGCGACCCTTCGTGTCTGCAAACTTGTCGAAAACGATTAAGGAATTTGCATCTGGCCCATCTAGCCTGAAGCGGTGTCGGTCACCATAACAGCTGCTTTTGACGCGCTACGTTGCCCGATAGTTTGCTTAATCGCCGGTGTAACGGTTAAATTGCTTCTAATAAATGCATCAGCAGCCTCACCCTTACGGGATCTTGGCCGATTAGTTCCTTACGGCCAATCGTTAATAAATCATCCATCGCTTATTAGCCACGCGTTGCACGGGGAGCTTGCACTTATTGCTACTCCCTGCTCTCAGCGTGGGCACTCGTTAACCGTTTTTCATTAACTCTGTAGGAAGATAGGTTATCGTGGATGGTTAGGTTAGGTGCGCAATACGTTGGTGTGCACCTTCTCTACTTTATCTTTTATTTTGTACAAGACAAGATGTTGGAGGAGAAGAACTGGACTCGTTGACCGCTCAGACAAGATTGACCGATTCTTCCTCCGATCATCCGAGCTCTCCTCAAAAACGCGGGAGACGCCCTGATTGGTTAACGCCGATTTCGGTTCGTTAACCAATCAGGTATTTTAGATGCAACTAATTGCGACCCCTATTTCTTGCGCCCTTGGCGCGCTTTCTGGGAAAGCGCGGGAGCGGTCGTGAAAATTTTTAGAGGGATTTCCATATGGGCTCGCGGCTCGCGGTACGGCTAAGCTTGCCTGCGGTCCTATGGTCCCTTTGGAGAATCCCCCGAGGCTTTATGGTACCCGTATGGGCTGGTGAGGCCCGGACGACCAAGTCCGAGGATTAGCAGACGTGCTGTCATGAAACCTTTGAATTTAGATTAAAATAAAGGTTCTCAAAAACAGCTATGTAGCAACGCGTTCCATAAAGCCTCTGGGCCCCTTTCTTTCACGCGCCGAATGATTCTTTGTATGTGCATGCTGAGGGCCGCTACAACTCGTTAACTATTTTTCCATAACGAAAGAATCGTCGAGTGTAAAGGGTTAAAATCTCTTATATTTATAATCTCGCTGAGAAATCCCATATTCGCGCGAGAAATGACCGAATGTAATTATTTCGCGTAGTCACTCTACGTGCAATTATCTTCTCTTATTCCCTATTTAACCGTTTGAGTCCCAGAGGGTTTCGAAAAGACACTGTCGAGGAATCCCAAGCAGCGCGACTGCGCTGCCTCTAAGTGGTTACGAGATGACCCAAGCAGCGCGATAGCGCTTCTTCTATTTTATGTCGAAAAATCCCAAGCGGCACGATAGCGCTTCGGTTGTATTATGGCGATGAATGGCCAAGTGGTGCAATAGCTCTTCGACTTCGACAGTCGGTGCCACACTGTCAGCTGTCGAGAATACTCGAAATCTGCTGGGTCTTCTCGACATGAAATCTGAACAGCGCAATCGCGCTGCTTGGGACTTAAACGGTTAATCCAACGTGCATTTCTAATTCGGTAAACATTAATTATTTCGCCTAATTTTTAATCCTCCGTTTCGTTTTATTTCGGCCAGAGTCATTTCGCCATCGCGTTTCGCTTAGTCCGTAAAGTAAGAATTTTTGCGTGTATTAAATATAACATTAGCTTTTACGGTGTACCGAGGAGTATAAAAATTGTAACACCGGAAGGAAGGTAATTCGAATTAATTCGAAACTTTTGTTATAAAAACTAATTCGAAACTTCCCTGTTATAAAAGCTTTTCACGATAACATGCCGTTTTATGTTAACGACCACAGCCTGTCTTATTTTTCCAGCTACTTTGCAAAATGTGGTGTAGTATTTATTCGGATAATATCAAAATCCAAATGAACGTTCATTTCTATGCATGAACCTAGCATCTCGATGCTTCAGAAATACGACACGAACCGCGGAACAAGTTTAGGACGGACTTGGTTTATGCACGGGAAATAAAAATTGATTATCAACGCACGCGTATGACGCTGGTTCCGAGATGAAAATCGTGCACCACAAATACGCGAACCGACAGCGATCGTGTTAAAGGAGGATAATAAAATTATTCTTTACATTCGAGTTGCGACGTTAAAGCAATTGCACGCTCGAAAGTAGCTACCCCGATCGCGGGGGTTGGGATAAAAGGATTGGAAAATTCGGATATTTGGGTCGCGGTGTGCCCCGGGAAAATAGTCGGAGATACAACGGAACGCAAGAGCGATATTATTTTTTTAACGAGCAGCAGGTATCTCGCTCGGAACGAGAGTTTGCGCGCCATTAAACCTCACGCAAATCCGTAAATTAAACGGTAAATAAAGAAGCCAAGTTGCGCGAACAATTTGGTCGGGAGCGCATTAAAACTCGAAAGAATTCTATGCCGGAGAGGGTGGATAAGCATGATCGGGTTCCCGCTGGCGAAAGTAGGCTTTCACCTCTGATTAATTAGCCTCTCGTTGTAGTTTCGTGTTTCGCTCGATTTCCTCGTGGAAATTGAAAAGAAAAACGAAGAAACGGGGGAAAGACGGAAGGAAAATGGTGGCGGTTTTGCGGAATTCGTAATAATCGATGAGCTTCTTGCCCGTTAATCCCGGCTTGGAAATTAATTAGCACGGAATCGGCGGCGGAATCGAAACGTTCTCGCCGATAACGCGATCGGCAAACTCGTCCCAACTTTGCCCGCGTAATCGCCAACTCGACTCTTATTCGAGCCACTAATTCACCTCGCGATGAATGGCGACACAGCGAGCTGATATTGGAAATCGGCACATTACGCTTGATAATTACAAACGCTCGCGAATTCGCGCCAAGCTTCTCTGTAGAAATTACAGGGAACGGTGGCTTGGCGTCGAGTTGCACGGACGGCAGCGAAAAATCCTCGGGCTGGGGGCGCGGGAAGAAACCGGAAAACCGGAAATCGACAATCGGCTGTTGAAAAGCTCGCGGGTAAATCTTTGTCGCGCGTTTCCCCGCTTTTCCTCCAGACTTGCCGCCTGTCAGACGGTAAATCGATTCGGTAACACGCGAGATATACAATTTACGGAAAGTAGGTGGCGCTGCTGTAGCAATCGGCGCCGAAATCGAGCAACGCGAGCGAGATGATCGTTGTACGTTTCTGTGGGCACCCGGTTTGCCTCGCGGATCTGAACGCTTCGATCGTTTTAATAACCGTGAACGAGCAATGGCTATCGCCCGGCGGGAGCTGTGAATTTTCGAAGAAGATTAATGGCGGCCGGACGATGAAAATCGCGATGGAAACGGCGATGAGAATCGCGATGAAAATCACTGCGCGGAGGGGCGCCATGATTTAGCGAATATTCCCTCGCGTTGCAATCACGAGCTTCGCGATAATACGACCACGAGCCAAGATTCGCCAAGCACCTCCACCATCTTGAATTTCTCCGAATTTTCGCTCCACTTTCGCTGTTGCGAGTCGCCTGGCCACGTCGCTGCGCGATTACCGGTGTGATCTATGCGACGAAACCGAATGTACCCAACGGGGCACGGGGACCGAGTCGCGTGCACTCGGTGCCCCCCAAAACCAAAATGGCGCGTGAAACGAGAGCGCGCGGAGCGAAGACTCGCGGTTCCGGCGGATGTACACGTGTCAGAAGATCGTGTCACGGAATCGTGTGGCGAATGGCGCGATTCCGCTATCAAATGGCTTATTGTCTGTTGTTGCGTCCCTGCGGCAGTTCGCGTTCAGCTCCGGCGCAAACGTTAACACCGACGCGGATTTCGAGTGGCTATTACACGTCGGTACCCTTTACAAATTCCCCTCGTGCCGTGGCACGACCTCGTTCGCGTTGCAACTTGTAATCAAAATTACGGAGGGCCGGCAGCGTGTCGGGCTGGAGATCTACGCACGTTGCTGGCAGGTTTACACGTGTGTAAACCCGATCGGCATTTGCATCGAGTCAACCACGAAACGGAAGGGAACGACGCGCTACGTCGTATCAGTTGCGCTCGAGGGCTTCTCGCTCCAGTTCGCAGTCGCCTTCCTTTCTCCGTTCACTTTTCACCCTTATCCGCCATCGCGCTGTCTCTTCGGTCTCTTCTATCTCTTTTCCATCTATTCCCGCCGTTCCCGACTGGTAGTTAGTAATTAGTCGCGTGCTTCCGTTGACGTCGTTGCGCCATGAATTTCCGTGGATTTTTAATTGGTCCCGAATAATTTCGGCTGAACAGCTGGGGAGATACGGGAAGCTGTAGGACAGGCTTGGAATCCGTCATCTGTTGAAGGAACGAGAATTTTGCGTACTCGTTACGTTGGTGTGAGCAATGGGCGAAGGTACGAAATGGACAACAGGCAGGTAGCTCTCGTCCGGTGAATTATTGCGATCGCAGGCGGTGCACGCAGGTAGCACTCACGCAACGTTCACCGAAATTACATTTTCCACCGCGGCTATTATACCCGGTGCAAATAAAGCCCTTCAGGGCATCGATTGTAACCGCTCGGCGGTGGCTAAATCGAACAATTAACTCGGGCTTATAATCGAACGTTCTAAAACAACGGTAAGCTGCACGGCGACAAGCGCCGATCGTTTCGATTAACAATTTACGCACAAAGTTGTCCGACCTCCCGTTTGTTTCGCGTTTTAGAACAGTCAAGGGAAACGACCTTTGACCGTGTTAGCTACCTTTACCTCGAAATAGTCCTCCATATGGTTTGCACAGGGCGATCGCCTACAGATCCAGGCGATCAGGTTTGCGTGTGTACAGCTTGTAGACACGCGTGTGACTGGTAAACAGCCCGTTTAGAGCTGTTCGATAGACGTCTGGTAAGATTCGAAAATAATCTTGCAGACACTATCACGGGACGTATAATTCCTAATTCAACGAGGGGAAATGGAAGCGTTTAACTCTTCGAGAATGATTTTTCTCGGTAATGAACATTTGCCACGTCTCGCGATGAAAATTGTTATAACATCGAATTGCAAAATTTTGGTGTACTTAATAAAGTAATTTAACCCTTTGCACACCTTTTTACCATTACCATTTTACCTTTCCTTTACAGTACAATGTTTACTAATCAAGTAGCAATTCATGCTCGTCAGTTTTTCTACCAAAAGTATTAGGTCTACCGAAAAGTTCTGTCCGTCTTTGAATTAAAAGAAAATAATACATTTTCAACAAATTTATTCATATTTATCTAACAATATCATTTTCATCGTTACTTATGACCACTTTCCAGGATGATGGAATTAGGTATTAAGTCTGGAAAGTATAGTGAATTCGACAAAACTTCAGGTGACATTAACGGACATAACTTTCCGGTAGACCTAATATATTGGTATAATATCTATCAGTAAACATACGGTAACTCTGTGTTTCGGGAATTTTGTTTAACGATATTTAATATAAATCCAGCGGAATTCTAGTGCAGCAGCTGCTGCAACGGAGTTACAGACTATCTTACAATATCGCTACAGGGGCCACAACAGAGTGTAAAGGGTTAATAAAATCTTATAATTTTCGAAATGATGAAATAGTTTCTACCCAAGAAAAATTACCAAAGATACGCATATTTTCAACGTCCTACCCTTCTGGTAAAGGATATCGTGAGGAATTAAATAAACGGAGAGCACTGTATCGGATTTTGTTAGAATTTATTACGCATAAGGGGGGCTCTACTGAGAACACCGTATCGCGTTTGGTAAATTGTTCTGACTCGCATTCTGGTCACCAACGAACTGCCTGCACTTTTTTCCAACCCTGGCCCAGGGTTCATGCCTCCATGAGTCCTGGGGGCTGATCGTAAAAACATAAACAAGGCCCCCATTGACTAGGGACCCTTGACGTCGCTACGCGTGGAAAAATATCATTCTTTTACTCGAAGTGTTTATTATTATACTATTATTATATTATTACACCATTATCACACAGTGTTACTGTTCATGCGCTAAACAACACACCTGTTCCTGGAGAAGCCGTGAAACAAGAAAAAGTTTGTACGTTACAGCGCATTTTTTCCTTCCCAACTAATTAAACTACCCCGATCGCGGCGTCCCTCATCCGCCACCCTCGTGGTCAGATTAATCTCCGAACGGAGGCGAGGGAAGTTTAGAACGGACGCGATTAACCGAGCCAACGGAAGCATCCGTCTCTGGCGTTTCGAGCCTCGACGCTCCATTAAAACGCGAATTCCTCGCGGTCCCGCGCGGAATCTCGCGAACCTTCCGAGCGACGAACTTTCCGAGCGGAAGGGAAAACTGCTATTTTTCTCCCGTGCAACGAACGCGACTCTTCCTCGGGGAACCGCTATCGTGGAAATTCGACGTCTCTGCCCGCTTTCTTCTCGCTGAATCGTATCACCGTGGCCCACTGTTCGCTGCACGGGCCGCGGAAGCGAAAGAGATAAGGGTGCGTGCGAAACACGTTCGCGTTCACCGCGAGGCGAAAAGTACCGTGGTAATTTAATAACATTGTCCCCTGCGCCAGATTGGAACTCGTGTGCGGATACTAGGTTAGGTTCCATCTGCAGAAAAATTCCCCTTTAGAGCTGTCGACATGATTCTTCTTCCCTTTTCTATTTTCTTTTTTCTATTTTTTGGGGGATGAGTACGTTTATCGGATGAGTGTCTCTTGGTCGAGATTAGTTTCCAGACGGGGTATACAGGTTTATGGTGGTCACTCAACGGTGGAAACTTGGGAGGTCACGAATGTGTCTCACAGACGCGTCGATCTGCTCTAAGAACTGTTGAGGGCGAGGTCGTCGGCGAACAGGGTTTATTTCTTCGATAACTGGCAGGCGTAGCATCAGCGGGTCTGAATCCCAAAGCTCATAAGGTGAGAGAATTGTCTTGACCAGAGGGAGGAGGGCTTCTTACGGATTACGTTACTGGGGTCTGGAGACAGCTGACTTTTTCCGAGTTTCAGAAGTGATCGGGAGGGTTAATATATTTATTTCATAACGGGTTCGTAGTCCATAGTCCATAATGGTTATGTCACAGAATATAACGAGCATTTTTTAACACGTTAAACAGCACACCGGTCCTTAGGATTCGGCGCTAGATTTTCCGTTCAGGCCTCGCCGGTGCATGACGACTAATTGTAGCGTGAACGAAACGACGCATAAAACCAGAGTGGCGTTTAACGTGTTTATTATAAAAATATTGGTCAAATTCAAGGATGCAGAACTTCTATTATTTAGGACTTCGATTCGGATCGAGCGAGAGCGTTATCGATAGAATTTTCTGAAGACCACTGCATTCGATCCAGAAGCCAATATGAAACAGCACAGTATTATACATCATAATATGCAAGATATATTCTTTTTATATCCTTTAATAAATATTTATGTAACGCATTCGTCGATGTCAATGCGGAAAATGAAAGCCTATATTTTGTTTCCACTCCTAGAGATATCAGGGGTCCCGATTCAATGGGAGCCTAGTTTACGTTCTTACGACCAGTGCCCCATGATCCGCGAACTTTTGGGCTGGGCCCTGGAAAAAACAGTTCGTTGGTGACTAGAATGCAGGACGGAGCTTTTCGAAGACAGTCACCGTGCCCTCTGTACCAACCCCCTTCGCGTAATAAAGCTGACAGTAACACGAAATGGGGTCTTCCTTCTTCGATACCCACAAAATCCCTTCTCACGTATAGCATATTAGTATTGTCTACGCTTCCCAAACGAAAGTATACCGAATGCTATTGATAAATACAATTTATGATTATTTAAACCGAGAACCGTCCATTTATAATTTACCAACAGAAAATGGCAGTAGTATATGCTTCCACCGCTATCAACCTTCCTCGCCATGCAACCATAAGAGTACATTCGACTATCGACCTACACCCGAGACTCCGCTATCCGCATAATGTATCCACGGACTTATATACAGCCTAATTTATTCATAGACGTAGCCGCGGTATTAAAAAGAAAATCGATGTTCGGGAAGTTGGAGGTAGGAAATTGCTTGGTTGGAACTTGGATTGCTTGAAACTCATAATTAGTCAGCGTTCCGCGAAAGCGTTTGGAGCGACGCACCCCATAAATTGCGTTTAAATAATACAGAACACCGGGAGAGGGAGAGAGCGAGGTGGGTGGATCGACCGATAGCGGGGGTGAGTTCGGGCGTAGCCAATTACCGCGAAAATTCGCGTCTGCCAATTTCGTTTTCCCGCGATAACGGATTCGATAGTAATGTAGTGATTGCACCGGCGTGGCTGATCGAACGATGCGTAAATTGGACGGCTGGAAATAGTCGATCGAGCTAATAATTAGCACCGACATCTTCCCCGAGCTCACCCTTCTTCGCGTGAATCCGCGTGCAGATATTCCACGGTGCTTCCCTCGTCTGCGGGGATTGTAAACATCGCCGGGATAAAGGGACGAGGAAGTTTGTAAAATTGCCCTTCGAGCAAGGCTCCCCATTGGCCCCCGAGCCGCCGCCATGCTTCGCGGATCTCATCGAACGAACCGTGACCGGTATTCTTCCGCGTCGATCATCGCTGGGAAAGGGGAAATTAAAACAGGCGAAACTCCGTTTTTACCCGATTATGTATTTTCAATCAACAGGTTTCACGAGGAGGAATAATTATATCTTCGACCGAGAGATTTAATGAGAAAAAATAATTACATTCCGTGAAGCAGGGGTGGTTAAACTGTCTCACGACTATCGTGGAACAGTAATCGAAATTGAAGACTTGGTTTAGCGAATGAAAGGTGGTGAGATATGTAGTGTAAGTGATATGGATTGGAAAAAAGAAAAAGATGGTAGATTTTAAAAGATCAACCCTCTACAATTTTTAGCGATTAACGAGTATTTTATATTTTATTATATTATACGATTTTTAGTATTTTCCAAGCACTGGGGTAGAATTTTCTCTACTGTTTAATCTAATTAATACTAATTTGAGATTACTTCTGTGGGGGTTGCGAGCAGCGAAGGACGCCAGCAAGGGAATAATAAATTAATAAAGGGAATAATAAAAAGGGACATCGGCTTCGACTTAGGCGTTTAGGATGATGCCTGGAGTGCATGCAGACGGATGGGTGACAACGTGCGAGGATGATTGTACGGATGAGATGGTTATCACTGGGTCAAATGATCCAGATAGAAAGCTTGCGTATGAAAAGAGAAAGTGTTAGACTTTAAACAAGGGTGGAAGGGCACAAAGGAGGCAGAAGATAGAGAAGGCAAAAAGGCAGAATCTGTGTAGTCGTGACGCGTGCGTTTGAAAGTTAGAGTTTAGAGGAACTTATAATATTTTAATTAAATAAACCTATTTTGTTATTAAAAAGGAGTTGTTTATTAGACGCACAGATCCCATAGGATTAATCTAGCAAGAAATTCTACACTTCTAAAATCATTATTTAATTATTAATTTACACAACGTAGCGAATCCCTTTTTCAGGAGCTAGAGCCTACACCTGACTCGCGATTTGATGATGGAACATGAACCGATTACTAGACCGATTCCTTAAAAATTCATCCTCTGTACCGATAATGTACTCAAAGTGGAAAAAATCAAGACCAGCTGAAAATAGACGTCGACCAGGACGAGCAGAGTAGCTCCTAAGTAACGTATGTACTCGCGTCGTTAATCCCCTTTTCCTGGCACATTGCAGATTCATTCGAGTCTTGGCAAAGGTGGTAAAAGGTTGGCAGCGGGCAGAAAAGCGGGGGCCGAATGTCATATAAATTTCAACGCTATTAATTAAAAACGCCGCGCGGTCGCTTCATCGGACTAACGCGACGAGTAATTGAATCCTCGAGGCGGAAGTTTCGCGGTGGAGGGTGGAGGGTGGAGGGTGGAGAACCAAACGCTGTGGAAACCGAGGGAACGAAAAACAAAGGGGAAAAGGAAGTAAAAAACGAGAGGAAGAAATAAGGAGGGAACAAGGAGGCGGGAAAGAAGGATGGAATAAGGGTGCAGGGGGTGGAGCGGGGTGAACATTGTTTACCGATAAAGACAAGGAAAAGTTACAGGCGACGGGTAACGCCCACCGGCCTTCTGTCCTCGGGACGATATCGGGAAACTTGGAGACTCGCCCTTGTCTCTTTTATTATTTCCAAGTAGCTAACGGCATCGGTACCTTCGCCGACAGGCGTTGCTGGCAGCGAGAAAAAGGAGCCGCTAAACTTTCCCTCTATCGAGGCATTAAGAACGAGCAGGAGTGCAGCGCAATTTCAACCCTGCAGCTTCCGGCGAGGCGAGCCGCGCGCGAGGGTCCATCCGTGTCGTCGCTGTGTCATATGAAATAATGAAACGTCCAGCGGCGTAGGAAACTTCCGGCTTCCCTCTGCAAGCTATTCCCGGGGTTCGTGAAATTATTGGAAGACTCGTTGCGTTCGGCCATGGCGTTCCTGGTATTTAACTCGACCACTCGTTCGCGTTGAGAGAAGTTATTACGCGGATTGAAATGTTAAGGACCTTGTTACTTCGAAGCGTGGAGAAGCGTAAAGCTGCGTGTGTGTGGAATGTAAGAATGCGTGGAAGAGAAAAGAGAAGTATCTTTATCTCTAAAAGTTCGCAAACGGAGACGAAAGTGGAGAACAAAAGGAGATCTTCGAGAATTGCTTCTAAGGGAACCATAAGCGTTTTCATCGCGAGGATTTCGTGGTTTTATTTACACATATTTGGACAATACTCTCGAATTTTTTCAACGTAGAAACTAGCAAGAATCCTCGGTTAGCGAACTCGGAATTCGTCCTAATCTCACGAACTTCGACAAACTACTTCGAATATATAAAATTCTAAGGGAACCATAAGCGTTTTCAACACGAGGATTTCGTGGTTTTATTTACACATATTTGGACAATACTCTCGAATCTTTTCAACGTAGAAACTGGCAAGAATCCTCGGTTAGCGAACTCGGAATTCGTTCTAATCTCACGAACTTCGACAAACTACTTCGAATATGTAAACTTCGAGAAAATCGAGAAGAAAAGAAATAAATCGTAACATGTTAAACAAAATAGAGATCGAGGAACTTCTCTGACTGTGATTTTAATCAACAGGGAGAAAGAGCAAGAGTAAAACAAGATGGAAAGCAACTCTAGTACAACTTGAATCGCGTATTGCGTTAAATGGCGCATAGGGTGGTAGGATTTTTAAATATTGTAGTATCGCAGGATAATAAACTTGTTTATGAAAGGGATGTTTATGGAAGTATCGGCTGCAAGTGAAGAGTGTCTAGGTATGCGTCTAAGTATTTGGGCTACGTGACCCACTGAGGGCAAGGCTGTAAGGAGTGCGTGAGAAAAGGGTGATTGGGAAAGAGAGCATGGATATGGAAAAGAATAGTGTATGGTTTTAAATAGGGGTGCATGGGTGTGAAGCGAACAGTTCTTTCGGGGAGTCTTAGGGACAGTCCCAGGTGTGATCAGAACAGAGTTGAGTAGAGAGGAGTTATTAGTTGTTAGTTGTATTTTAGTTGTGAGCCATTAGTTGTAACTGGCAGAGTTGTTCTTGTGTTGTCGAGTTGAGTTGTAGCCTCAAGTTGTAGATGAAATATAGATTTGTATGCTTAATCGTCACCCACATATTGGTTAATCTATTATTATTATTCTTTATTGTTAACTAATAAATAGTATTATTTACCACCACCACCCAAAGTCTCTACAATATGTTGGAAGTCAGCTACGCCCATGCAACGATGACGACAGGCCTGTTAGAGGTTGCAGGCCAATACCGACCTTTGGACATCAAGGGGTCGGTTTTGGGGGTTTAAAAGGGCCTGCTGTCCCTCGGAGCTCTTCACTCTTAGATCAGGAACAGTACAGATACTTTACATATCGTGACCCACAGTGGCATTAAAAAAGACTCTAATGTTCTATTTGTACATTGCATAAAGTGTATAAATTTCACGTATATCAACCCTTTGCACTCGACGACTTTTTCGTTACAGAAAAATAATAATTCGAAGGCTTTCTGTCATAAAGTCGACGATATTTTTAAAATGATAAATGAGAAATCATATGCAAATTAAGACATAGCATTATTTTTCTTCGACATTCCACACATCGATAGGTAATTTTAAATTTGATATATTGATTAACGTCGATCTTTAGAATCTGATTAAATGGTGACTGAGAGTCACCTCTCGAGTGCAAAGGGTGAAACCTTTATAAATACAATTGCTGTATAACTGAATACGGTTACTTGCCTGCACGTTAATCATTTGGCTATTTCCTTCACGAAATTCCCAACACGATATACTCTTTAAATTGAAAGAGAAAATTAATTTACTTTCTCTATCGTCTGCGATCAAGCAGTAGCGCGTTTAGAAAGAACAATAGGGATCGAAAGGCGGGGTAAAATCAAGATGGAATACGGTTCCCGCGACTTTTGTTCCAGAGGACCGGAGGAAAAACAAATCCCGTATTATTTCCCGCGCGTTTCTTGCCCAGTCGCTTAGGGTGTCGGGGAAACAGGGCAGAGGGAAGCTGGGACCATCCATATCCGCCATGGAGTGCCTTTGGACACATTTTTTCGCTTACACGGTCCGTTTTTGCCACGCCGTAGAAGGGAAAAGGGAAAGCTGCGGGCTAGAGGCTCTGTTCCCACTGCATTCTCGCCATCCGGAATTTATGATCGGCGTGCCATCGATAAAAGATCGGATCGTGAGAACGTTCCTCGCGGCGAGCACGTGGCAGCGATCGATCGCGTTCGAGTAAACGGATCGGCTGCTAATTTCGCAGAAAAAGCGTGTACCCTAAGTTTTGCCTCGGAGTTTGCCCGTTGTCGCATTAGCGCGTGCAACCCCGCTAATGCCTGTAATCGGATTAAGGTCCACGCGTATAGTTCGCGGGAACAACCCCCGTGACAACCCCCGGATGCTCGAATCGGTGAAATCCCAAAATGTCCGAAACCGTATCAATTACCTTCTTCTTAACGCGATTTTCTCGTTCCGAGCACGCCTCGTTTCCGCGAACGAATGAAATCGGGGTGGAAAAGGTCTAAGGGTGCAATCAGCCGTCGAACAAGTCGGGGCGTTTTATCACGCACGATCGGAACGATCGTTTTGCCTCGACATCGATCGGTCCACGCCAATCTCGCGATCTCGTGTTCCACGACCAACACACTCGGCGATTTATCGTCGTGTCGCGCGAGCGGATTTCCACCCTCTTCGCCACCCTTTTCGCCCCTCGTCGCCGTGATTTCCTTCGATGGCGAGCCCGGAGTCGCGATAGGAGAGTTTCGCAACGAACGACGACGACGATGCCGGTGGTGGTGAACCAGCCGTGGAAACGTATCGCGATCGGGTCGTTCCGCAAAACTGTCGTGGCCGTTAGAAGCGTGTACGATAATAAAATCTTAATACCGCGGCTCGGGGGTGGGTCTACGCGACGTCGCGTTCAATCCAATCGAACCGAGGCGAGGCATTCGATCGTTTTAAGGACGAGTGGGTATTTTACGAGGCCATCCGCGAGCGTAGGCTCGTAAAACAGGCTCTCGGCAACGAGCAACCGCTCGGACCGCGACACAAAAGGGCTCGCGAGCTGGGATAATGCAGCGGTAAGAGACGAAACGAGCCGACGAGCCCCGGCCACGGTTATGACGCGCGATGCTCCATCGAATATGCATTATTCATCGCACCCCGTTACCCTTTGTTATCGCTACGTGTACCGGGTAAATATTTTTCCGTCCTCGTTACTTCGCCTACCGGATATCGCCAAATTTCGCCCAGGTGGGCCTTCGCTCGAGCTGTCGTCGCTAATTCCCGCGACGCTTGACGAGGCGAGGCTTTCTAAGGTACATACGTATTCCCGGAAAGAGGAGGTACAGAGGGATAAATGTTTTCCAGTCCGATGACAATACGTGAATGCAAAATGAAACGCAGGATGGTAGCAGAGGTGTTCGCAGGAACTCCTCCGTTTTCGAGCAACGGCAACCGTATCCCCAAAGGGGTGACGTGTCGCTGCATCCCTGAAGTATCGCGTCCCGACGCAATAGCGTCTCACAAGGAAACGATCGGACTATGCTTGTTTATATATGCCTCGATCGACGGTGAGAATGAATCACGTCTTTCAACCCCCATTCGCACATTCACCCCCTCGATGGGTGTCGAAAGATCATCCCCTTCCGCGTTTCGCGATCTCTTATTCCAACTGCGACCGCGTTCCAGGAAATCTTGCTCACAGAAACCACCCCTAACAGTCACCCATTACCCTCTCTTTTCTAGCCAAGCACGCGGAACGTGGAAATAAAATTCGTCGCGTGGATAGTGATTCGCTAAAGCATCGAATCGGTCGCTATATCGAGTCGTGTTTCCATGTTCCCTTTTCTCTCTTTTTTTTTTTTTTTTCACAAACGCAATTTTCACGAAGTGTTGATTCACGATCGACGCGATCCTCGCGAAACGCTGAGCCCACTTACGGTTAGCCGGGAAATTTCACAGCGTGCGGGTCGGACTCGTCGACACGTAGCATCCGCTCGCTGGAAATTGGTCGACGCGATCCGTCTTTCGGCTGGCCGATACCACCCCGAAATCGGCACGCCCCTACGAAAATCGATTAACCAGAGGATCGTGCCGCGTCCCCTCTAACCCTCTTTCATTCTGTTTCTCCGTTCGGCCAGCACACCCGTATCTGGCCGGCCGATACGATTATCGGTAGTGGCCATGCGTGCGGGATAACGCGCCGATCCCGATGACGGATCGCACGCAGCCGATCCCGACGCAAGACAAACTCCATCAGAGTCCCCTGAACCGTGGCCCTAGACCATGAGACAACCAATGATTTATCGGGAGCTGCGTCATCGGCCTTTAAGTCGTCTAGACGCATCGATCCGCTTACACGGCATCTCAAAAATAAGCTGCGATCGGAGATCATGAATTTTTCGAGATTGCTGCGAAATTTCGGAGAATAAATGGGAAACACGGTGACACGTTTAGACTGGGAGATTATGTGACCGTTATAATAATGTGGATGGCGAGCGAGGAAGGACACTAACAAAGTATTAAGAGTAGTAGTGGGACGAATGCTAGAGTGCGGTCTTACTTCTAATGGGGTGCATGGAAACGTTTGGGCGGCTTCTCAAAAAGCGAAGGATAGCAAGAGGAAGTTCAGGGCGAAAGAACAAACGATAACGTGAAACCCTTTTGTCGGGATGTCTGTGACTATGTCGAATGATTGAGAGGGAAAGCCTGTGTATGAAAAGAGGTAGTCAGAAAAAGGTAGAAGTAGGCAGAGTCGAGAGTAGGCAGAGAAGAGAGAAGTCAGAAGGCAGAATATGTGTGGTAGAGACGTAGCGAGTAGAGAGTCGTGTGTTTGAGTTAGAGTCGAGAGAAACCTAGTGTAATATTTTAGTCAGCGGCCATAAAAATTGAGTGAAAAATTAAAACAAGTGCCATCGTTCCGCTTAGCTCTCTTCGCAAAGAATTGCAAGCTCTATTGCAATGGTCGGTTTTTCCTCTTTTCTTGCCCCTATGCTAAAGACTGCACGATCGTAACGTTTCCATTTTTTGGCAATAGCCGTCGTAGCGAAAGGGTTAAATAAATCTGCTTTGTTATTACAAAGGAATCGTTGTTTATTAGACCCCTGAATAGATCTCTGTGCAGATCTCTATCCGCATAGGATTAATCTAGCATTAATCCTGCAACAAATATTTATAAATTGATGGACGGAAATAAATAATAAGGGTACAATGCGAGGGTACAAAAGGAAATTGGTGAAATTATCCATGAAAGGAGAAAAGAACTTTAAAAGAACCTTAATTCAGGCGATCCAAGAACTCCCTCGAGGTCCATAATCTCTATCGCATAATTCTATCGGTGTGTGTGCGACGAATGTACGCTTTGCTGAATAGTTTGGTCAACAGTACCCCTTCCATTCTGAGCGATTAGCTTCCCTCCAAAGGGCTTCTGTCGAGGTACTCATAAAATATTCGAGAGCATTCATTCTACGGTTCGAAACTAGCGTATGAATATCGTACGAATATCGTATGAATATCGACTATTTCGCGAGTACAATACACGACTATTATGCTCGTGGCCAGTATTCGAAGCCTGTGAATCGAACCCCGAATATTGCATTTGCTCCGTACTTATTACCATCTATCGAACCTGACCCATCATCATCGACGATTTAATATCCGTCATAATCTCCGATAAGAGCTCCCCTCTTCGCAGGCGCGAAATCCAGAAGACAAACATCGAGGAAACCGAGGAAACAGAGGCTGAGAAGAATTATGGATCGGAAAGATCGCCTAGATCTTCGAGTCGCCTACAGATCCAGGGGATATTCGATTCCAGTTGCGTCCGTCCAGGGTGTCTACCTGGGTCGCGAAATTTGCTTAAGAGGTAAACGAATTTCGCCAAGGGTTGGAAAGCACGCTAGCCGAGGGGCTATTTACACGTATCGCGAGTCTCCTCTAGGGATTTCGCTATTGGCACACGTGGATCGACGAATTTCTGGGGACAGTGCCAACTGCAGTCAAGAGTCGTCTACGAAATTGCGTGTCGCGAGATGGAACCGAGAAGAACGACTTCGGACAGGTCCAAGACCACGCTTGGAACTCGATGATGTAGGGAATCAAGGTCGGAATCGAAGTCGAAGTCCCTACTAGTAAATCTTTGACTAGAATTTATTCTATGACTATAACTCAACAGCTGGAACTCCCGACTTTCGATTATACAATTAACAACTCTATATCTGTAACTCTATATTTGTAATTCTCTATAACTTGTTCTACATCTGTAATTGTCTAACTGTGGAACTCTCTTAGAACTGACTCTATCATCCAGAATGGGTCTTTTTAAAGTCCATTTAAAAGACAAGCATCCACCACTTAGGAGGAGAAACTCCTTCCATGCCGAGGTCAGATGTGAAGGATGTGGGTTTGGTTTTATTAGTGTGAATGCAAGTGTGTAAGGTCGAGTAATGGCACGAATGTAGATATGTATGTTTTTAGAAGTGCGAGTGGAAAATCTAGAATGCGTGGTATTGTGCAGTTGCTATGGATCAGAGTCAATATGTTATAAGGAAGTTCAGTTTGTTATAAGAAGCGTGAGAGTTATCAATTAAGATCTAAGACGTGTGTAAACTATAATTTTATAATAAATATACGGTTGTTATACAACAAACTCACAAAGGAGACTCCTCCTTCCGCGTTAGGCCCTCTGAGGGGCCATCCTCGCGGGGACCCTTACCAAGAGGTGACCACTAGAATGGCTCATTCCAGAATGGGCCCTTTTAAAGTCCACCTAAAAGACAAGTGCCTCCTCCAAAGGAGGAGAAGCTCCTTCCACACCAAGATCAGGGGTGAAGGAGACTCCTCCTTCCGCGTTAGGCCCTCTGAGAGGCCATCCTCGCGGGGGCCATTACCAAGAGGTGACCACGCGCGCGTAACCCTCGGTTTATACCGTGGAAAGGTGGGGTTGCGTGAAGCTACCTCAGGTGACCTGGCCCCGACCTCCTACGTCCTATCTGGCAGCCAGATCCTAAGTGCCAAAGCCTAATAGCCTAAATTAGATGCCTCGTGTCTAGTTACCCGAGGCAAAATAGAAGTCTAACTGGAATGCACGATAAAGAAGTAAACACCGAGTCACGAATTGCTCAGAATTTAGGATTTGGTTACTAAAACACCGTAACGAGTCTTCTAGTGCTTAATTTTACGTCTATGTCCTAAAGATATGCTACAATAATGATGAAAGGTCAATCTCCCAGAGTGGATTCTACCGTGGATCAAATAGAGGCAGCCTCGAGTGACTCGAAGAACGGTGAATTCGGATTTGGATTTGGATTTAACGCTCGACCCACGTAATATGGCAGAAATTTAGCAGCCCAGGGACACGCGAAAATATAGCTGACAGGTCAGAGAGTCGATGGTTACGAGACAAGCGGTGAATAATTGTACGGCAAACCCCGGTTGATGTATTTCCCGAGCCCGGCAACTGTTTCCGTTTTCTCCTTTACCGAATGGGTGTCAAAATTTTCCACGAAAAAGGGGAAAAGGAGGAATAAATAACGAAATCCGGATCTACGAGACGCTTTTATTTCGTCGCCCGTGACCACGTACCGTGAAGCGTGAAAAATTGTCGTTTCGACGTTGTTAGGTTCTCGAGGAATTTAAATGAGAAAGATTTTAATTAAATTTGCGTAATTGCACGCGAAATATGTCACGCGTGTACGTAAGCGGCGTTCCGTGTGATTATGCCGATTTCGAAATTTTCTCGCGTTATTTATATTTCTGTTATTTATATCGGAAGATGGATATAAATAGCGGACAGGAAGATGCGTATCTTCGGGGAATTTATTCTTTCTTATATCTCGAACCAATGTACCCGATCGTTGCATTTGAAAGGGAGATTATGTACAAGTTGTCGATCCTTTTTCCAATGTCCGTTGCTTCGACCAGCGTTCGCAGCCGACGGAATTTATCAGGATAAATCTGTCCGACCGAGGCTGACCCGCGTGATTTATCTCCGCATCGCGCGCTTCATCTTGCCGCTCCGGCGAAATTGGGGAATTTGCATATCGACGCGGATCCCGATTATTGAAAAGTCAGAAATCGCTATCCGTCAAGGATCCTCTGTCAGCTCGTGAAATACTCCAATGACCGGTCGACGAACAAACGAAAAACGAAGAATCCTTAAGAAATATCGATTAAACGTAAGTTGGAAAAAAAACTGGGAAATTTTTAACGAAAAATTTGGAAACCGTTTAGGCACTAGTCCCAATACAGGACGCATTATTGAACAAAAGAGAATAAGAAAATTATATTTCTGTCAGTCAAAATTAAATCTCCTAATATCACCGACAAACTTGTGATTCCTTTTTACCGCGTGAAAAATTATTTTATGCAAGGAAATGGTGCGAAAAAATTCACGAAAATATCGCAGAGTAAGGAAGCATATCTAAATCTTATTTTAAAATCCGAAAATTGCACGAAAAAAAATTTCCCATATAAATAATCATAGAATAATAAACACCTAGAACTATGGTACCTTTTACTTTGTGAAAAATTATTTTGCACAAGGAAATCGTGCGAAAAATTTCACGAAAATATTGCAGAGTAAGGAAGCACATTTAAAATTTATTTTAAAATCTACAAATTGTGCGAAAAATAATTTCCCATATAAATAATAATACAATAATAAACCCCTTCTATACCTGTGATTCCTTTTACCCCGTGAAAAATTATTTTGCACCAGGAAATCGTGCGAAAAAATTCACGAAAATCACGCAGAACGAGGAAGCATTTCTAAATCTTATTTTAAAATCCGAAAATTGCTCGAAAAAAAATTTCCCATATAAATAATCATAGAATAATAAACACCTAGAACTATGGTATCTTTTACTTTGTGAACAATTATTTTGCACCAGGAAATCGTGCGAAAAAATTCACGAAAATGACGCAGAACAAGGAAGCATATCTAAAACTTATTTCAAAATTTGAAAATTGTACGAAAAAAAATTTCCCATATAAATAATCATAGAATAATAAACACCTAGAACTATGGTACCTTTTACTTTGTGAAAAATTATTTTGCACCAGGAAATCGTGCAAAAAGATTCACGAAGATGGCGCAGAACAAGGAAGCATATCTAAAACTTACTTTAAAATTTGAAAATTTGTGAAAAATTATTTTGCACAAGGAAATCGTGCGAAAAAATTCACGAAAATACCGCAGAGTAAGGAAGCATATTTAAAATTTATTTTAAAATCTACAAATTGTGCGAAAAATAATTACACAATAACAAAGAAGCACCCTGTAAAGGGAATTTCGAGTGTGTACCTATTCTGCAAAAAGGAGAATACAGTAATTAGTCGTTTTGCCTAAGTGGCGGCAGTGTTGACGAGCTGCGCGATACCAAGGAGACTTGCTCGAATGTCAACTGTCCTAATAAGAACCCAGACGAGGGGTTCGAAGGCGTAAATCGGTGTTCCTCTGCGAAATCATAGTCCCGGTGCTTTGATGCCGGCAGAGAGTTCTCCCTTTTATCACGCTCATTATCACCCCATTCAACTTCTACCCCGCGGCGGGGTTGTTCACGTGCCGATGAACATCCTTGCTCAGCAGCGCAAAAACGACCCAGCCGGATGCACTTCGGAGCCGGAGTTTAGGGTCAATTAATAAATAAGCTCCAGATGGAGGAAGGAACAGCGGCAACCAGGCCAAATATCAGGACAATTACGAGCAGGTGCAGAGCGACCAGCAGCTTAAACTCTGCTTAAATAAGCGCCACCGTCCCATCCGCATGGATGGCGGTCGTGTATGAACCTCGTTGCTTGCTGCCGTGCGAATTATGCTCGCAGGCCCGGACGTCTTTCCGCTCTAGGGTGAAATTTACGTTCGGGAACACCTGCGCGGCAATCTCTTTGGAACGCGTTCGAACTTTAAAATTATCGCATTTCGTCGGAATGCAGTCGCGAATTCAGTCACGCAGCGAATATATCGCCGACTCTTAGTTTCCAACTCACTTCCGTTGTTATTGCGTAAGCGCTACTGATTCCGCAGGTTGCGTAAACGCTAGTGATTCTAGAGGTTGCGTAATCGAAAAGAGTAAAAATAGCGAATTTACTCTTTCACTTTTGTTATACCTGTTTGTATTATAATGATAACGTGAAACCGATTGCTCCTTTTCTACCTGCATTTTCTCCATGTCCTTTTCATAAAAAGGTAGAAAATTGAAACCTTGGACTGAGCACCTATTGAGTGTTGATTCGGTTTTTGATTTATCCTATTGTAAAATTTAATTATAATTGTAAGATTTAGACCGTTTTCATAATTACTAACACGTAATTATGGTCAAAATCGTTAACTAGGCGAGGATTGCAAAGTTGCAAAATCGAACCCTATAGTGGTCGAAGATCGTACAAAATTTTGGTCCATGCACACGATACTTTTAATTCCACCGATTAATTCGTGTCATTCACATTTTTGGAATTAAGGGAATAAAAGGAAAAGAAAAGAAATTTACGACGAAGACAGTGAATTATGAAATACGCCGAAAAACAGGATTCAATCGTCTATTACATTTTACCTCGGAGTAACGTCGTAAATCGCAGGTATTCGAGACTCGCGTAGCAATTATATCGATAGAGGGTGAAACGAGCGACGTTCGATTAAATTGCAAAGACACCGCGAAACACACCGCGAAAGCAGCATCACGGTCCCAAGGTTTACGCTCGGCACCGGTCGCAGTCATGAATATAGAAATCGGATCCCGTTTTACTGCTGCGAAGCGTAGTTTCGTGTACCGACATACTGCTTCGTAAACCTCTTACCGTCGTAAACGGTTTACACGGTGCCCGTGCCATTACAGCGTTTGTCGCCGCGCGCGCAAGACAGCCCCGAAGAATTATGGCGATGGACAATTGGTAACGCCGTTTCGAAACGGCGCCGTAAAACCGATTGTGTTCCCTTTAATTAACGCAGAAAGGAAAACTGCGCGATAACTTTATTCAACCAGTCCGGCCTGGATTAACGAAAAATAGAACTCGTCGACGGTTTCGCCCGATTTTTCCTCGCTTTTATTTCCTCGCGGTGTCGCGGAATTATTATTAAAAAGAAAAAAAATGAAAAAAGGAAAATTGTAATACCTCGTACACGGCATTACACATGGAGGATAATAACGGCGCAGAAATGAAATGAAAAAATCTGGTAAAAATTTAATGAAACGTTATAAAAATGGAAATTTCTCGCATCAACGACCCCTCGGAATGGCGGCCGATATTTAACAGATATTTGACCGGTATTTAACCGATATTTAACCGATTTTCAACCGATATCTGGCCGCCATATTGTTTCGACGGCAATTTACGCGCATCGCGATTTCACGATGACGGGATCCTTTAATCCGAGCACAATGACCCGCGGCAGGCTAATTAATGTAGAGCGGCGGTGAGGCGAGCAGTCCGGCGCAAAAAGTCGCGGCCATTCCGCTGGACCTCGTTCATTTACCGATGCCCGCCACTCGTCCATTGGATTTCCACTCGAATCGAGGGGCCCTGGAGTGCGACGCGCGATGACAACCGCAACCGGAAAACCGCGCGAATTTCCGCTCGTCCAGCGATTCGACCTTCCCGTTCGCCGGCCAACTTTCGTTTCCCTTTTCGCACGGCCAACGCTCGCAAACGAAGATAGCGGACCATTTTAGCTCACGGCACCCGAGTATTCTCCTCGTTTCGCGTTTCCCTTCGGAATCGCGATTACGCGAACGGAACGAGGCGAATCGAGCCAAGAATACCGAACCGGGTCCTTCCAAAGACTCCCCGATGTTTCCTCCAGTTCCTCTTCCTTTTCCTCCATTTTCCACTACACACGAGCTCGGAAATGGAAGCTTATTCCGCGAGTGGACATTTTCCCCTGATTTTTTGACATTCCGGAAGCGGAAACAGACGATAGACGAGTGTCCATAGCGAAAAACTTTTACCCGTAACCGACTCGACGATTCGACCCTCTGTATCCCCAGGGATACCGTAATTACGTTCGACTCTTTACTCTACACACTCGTTGATCCTCCTCCGACTGGCAGATCGAGTTTCCACTCGAGCCTCGAACGGCTCACTCGAAATCGGCCTGTTTCGAACACTTTCGATCCGATCCACCGGCGCTCGCTTCCCTATCTCTCCTCTTTCCCCACTTCCGCCCGAAACGCCGCTAATCGTCCTGGAACACGCCTGGAATCCGGCTGGAATCCGCCTTAAAATCTCCCTTCGTTCCCTTCTTCCTTCGCCGACGATTAATCGCGATTGGCTGCCGGCGACGTGGACGTCTCTGAAAGGCCCCGGGGCCACGTTTGTTTCATATGGTCGGGTAGCCATCGGTCGACAATTAGCCCGTTCGATCGAGTGAAACGGAGGAAGGGTCGGGAAAAAACGAGGAAACTAATAGGGACAGTATGAGGGGACTTTAATGGATGGCAGTTTCCGCGGGGTAATTGGTCGGACGTGAACGGTCCGTGGAATGTTTTCGCGTCCGACTTGCACCGGCCCCGGTCCTCGCGACTACTTCCGTTTCCCGGTATTTTCCCGGTATTTCCCCGGCGAACGGGGTGGAACAAAGGGAACAAAACGCAGCCACGTGGCCACGTGCCGGTGACCGAAAGCGTAGCGTTCCTTTTATTTCCGCGAAAAGCTATCGTCCTTATCGTGCCGGAATTCGCATCCAGGGGCGTACGTGCGTACATTTCGCGGCGACGTTTGGAAAAGGGCGAGGTACAGGGGTGGCAGAGGGTGAGGGCGAGGTTGCGCGGCGAGCTCGCGATGGAAGCAGTATTTACTCGACTCGTAATTTAATACTCGCCGACGTCGGGGTTATCGTCGATATCGGGCTTGAAAATTTGATTTGCCCGTGCCAGCGCCGGCCCCGTTTATTCCCGGCCCCGCGCCCTCTGCAAGATGGGAACCCGACGTGGAAAACGGAACGGTTAAACGGCGACGCGGACGAGTCCGCGAGGAATCGAACGAGGTTTCAAAGGGAACCGGGTCAACGGTGAATCAAGATCGAAAAGCGAAAGGGTGGTCGTCGGGTGATCGCGCAGGCTGAGCGAAGGGTGGTTGCGGCGGAGCTGCTGGCCGAGGCCCCTCTCGTCGCAAGCCGACGGCTCTGACGGAGCCAATCTCCTTTTAATTGGGTTATTAGGCTGCCATTAAATCGGACACGCGTGGCCACCGGCATCGATCAGTCGTGAGCGAGCGTCCGCTTCAAAACACCAGGGCGGACGCCATCCAGTCGCCGAGAGGGTAATCGAAATGGAAACGCGAAGTACCTAGAGCTTCTGGGGTTAAACAGTTTATAATAATTTGAAATATTAACCTTCCTGTCAGGGATTCAAGGTACTACCCACTTTTAACCCTTTGAGCGCTATGAACGCATATATGGGTCTTAACACAACCATTCAATCTGAGCTATGAACGCATATATGGATACTTAGGTGGCATAGGAACTTCTATTTAACGCTAGCTTCACGGAACTCGATGGGTTGCTTCAATTATACGATGGTAACCGATTTAGTTAACTTATATTAACCCTTTACCGACCGCTAGCGATTCAACAGCATGCGCACATCCGACCGGCCGCTCAGCCACAGATTCTCCCTGACGCTTCCCATGTAAAATTCCTCCTATATAAAAATGTGGAAGCTTACGAAGCAACGCAACTAGACGCAAATGAGCAATGTACTTCAATACTAAATAACAAATTACTGTTCATATAATGATAATAACTGTTGTAATGATAATGGCAACCGATTAATAAGCTATCGGACGGTACGCGTCTGCGACAAAAAGCGAATTAATAGGCTATCGATCGGTAAAGTGTTAAGACTGTTAATATAATATACAATTGTTTTTAAATTAAACTAATCGTTAAAAAAAAACACGTGGTTTCCTTTACCTGTCGATTTGACAGGTGTTCTTAGAAATAGGTATACAGATAGCGACCATAAACCTAGTGTTAAGAGAGGTCAGGGCTTCACCGAGGTCTTGCGAGAAAGTCCTCGAACCTCCTTCGAGTAGGAATCCATCTATTGACGACAGTGAGAACTTGGTCCCTACATACACGTTTTCCGATGCCTCCCTTAATTTGACCAAATATGGTCATGTTAAGGGCCCAACGCATCGCCCAGGGTTTTTCCCAAGTGACTCTGGCTTTGTTCCTTCGTAAAGCTACGTGGACATGCTGGAAAATTCGCCATACTGCAATAATCTACTCACTCTGACGAATTTTCTTTCTACTTCTCTGTTACATTGCGACGAAAGAGTACTAAAGATCGGGATTTCAGACCTCGGCTTCACTGGTATTTTGGTAGTTCCACGTGATATAATTTTACTCTTTGCTGCTAGAATATACACGATCCCTAGTTTTATTTTTACCTTGGTTTATTATAATCTGTGTACGCGCTTGTTTATACCACGATGTATAGTGCTTTAAGGGCTAGTGATTTACACCCCTCGTACACGCACACTCGTGGTTACATAATTGTAATGACGGTACTTCAGTCTAACTTGTTACCGATTTATGGTTGATTTTAGGTGCGTGTTTATATGTTCACGTGATTAACTGGTTTACATGATTTACTATCAAGGAGCAATTGGAAGGGATGAAAGGACGAAGAAAAGATGCGTTTCGTTCTGGGCTTCCTAGTGAGCCTTAATCGTCAGTGAGGCTTTCTAGCAGGCTCTGCCTCAGACTTAGGTAAATGCTTAAGTAGCATAGGAATTTGTATTTATGGGGTTTGAGGATTCACCGAGGACTTGCGAGTAGCCTCGAACCTACATTTACCATCTAGCAGTGAGGGTGTAAATGTTGATCATTATAAAGCTTATTTTGTTCTGTTAAGCATTACAATATTCTAATCGATCCCTCCCAAACACGATATTAAATAAATTTTTAATTTTGTATATACAGTGCAACTGTTATTCTTTAAATTTTCTCCAGTTTCCCTCAACCCCCTGAATTCCACGAGTTCAAGGTAAGCGACGTCTTCTAAACATTCAGATGCACAGTGTTTCTGGAGATGACTCGTTGAGAGCAGAAAGTTGCGAGGTGTAGTCTTTGGGTCTTCCAACTACGTGTCTCCCGAGGTAATTCTAACAAATTTAATTGCAGCCTACGTGCCGGTCCCGTCGCTTACAATTAGATACGTGTCAAGAAAATCCACGAACGTCTTTCTCCGACTGCCTAAAACCCACCCTCGTGGATCTCCCGATTTTCGCCAGCACCTCGCGTCAGGCATAAGTCAATGCAGCCCCCGTTGAACAGCATACGCGAAGAGTACCCCTAGACCTAGACAGCTATCGGGTAAAAGCAACTTCGACTCGAAATCGTTCCTTAACTTCGGCCTTAACTCTTGATCGAACTCCGAGCTCGAACCCCGGGATTTCTTTAATCCAACGAGCGTAACTTCCGATACTCTTAACTCGCCTTCGAGCATCCGGTCGGTCTAATAAGAACTTAGGAGCACGCGAAGGGTAGCAGGGAAAGTGAGAATCTCGTGGAACCTTGGAACCCTGATCCAGCAAGAGCCGTTCCGCTTGAAACGAAAAATCCAAACGATCCCCCGTTTCGTTTCGCATTCATACGTTTGCTCTTACCCGGATGAGGTGTAAAATGGAATAAAGAGAAAAAAGGGGGAGGGAAAAAATGGGAAAAAATAAGAACGGACGTTCGTTGATAGTTGGATGAAAAATTCGAATCGGCCGCGACGAGCACGGCAACGATCGGTTTGGAAAACAGATTTTTCCGCGAAGCGTATCCACTGTGCGGTTTGTTCAACGAACGAAAACAACGGGGAGAAGAATATTTTTTGGTCGGCCGGAGAAACGGCGGCCGCAGTGTTTTCCGGCAGGACAACCGCGAATGTTTTCGAATATTTGATTCGCGCGCTGGATACACCGTGGCGGGTATATCGATTTTCTATAAAATTACCATAAGACTCGTGTCGCTGACAACGAGCCTGTTTGGTCAGCTGTTTGTCGTCCAGGCTGTCTCCTCCGATATAATCGGCCATATTAATCGGAGTGTCACCCGTAACCTTCGTCCCCCTTTATCCACTTAATGGGCACGAGTGGGATATTCCTCTTCGACTGTTATTATAATAATTATTTTCATTATTGCGGCAAGTGTACATATACGGGATGTCCCGTTGAAAAATAAACTCGAACTTCAGTTTCAAGAGGAGAATAAATCTTCCGATATTTTTTCTTCTCGCGTAATGCTTCATTTTAGCCGGGAGTACAGAGGAAATAAAAGTAATTTGACGTACGTATACGTAGCATGGAAATTTATCCTATGGAATTGCAAATGCAGATATAGATTATGAAAAATATATAAATTATCGAATTTATTATCAATAAGAAATTGCAGGCAACGTAAAAAATTAATAAATTATTGGCTATTACTTGAATTTATAATGCACTTGTGTTAAAATATACATACAATTTGCAAAAAGTATGTAAATTGTTATTCTTATTGTTAATAACAAATTGTTTGCAACGTAAATTTATAATAAAAGTGAAAAAATTAATGAATTATTGGCTATTAGAGCGGAAAAGTAATAATTAAAGAAATCGGTAAAGTCCGGAAATTTCCGTCGATCTTCGGCCGATCGGGGGGTATATAAGGGGCGACGCGCCGCTGCTGGAGTCATTTGTCAATTTGACATCGGACAGTGACTTTAAAATTTTCTTCGGATGAGGGTGATGATGGAGGTGGAGATGGAGATGGAGGAGGCGAAGAGGGGCACGTAGGAGGGTGGATATCCCCCTAGGCATGAAGCTGACTTGCACACACGGGTGTACACACGCCGCGAAGGCTAGTCGGTCTTTCGAATAATCGCAAACACGTTCTTAATTTCTAAATACAAAGAAAAATTTTTGGAAAATAATACCAAGCTAAGAATCACGCACCAAATCTGAGATATTCCCTATCTATTGTAAATTTTCAACAGACTCGGACACATCCTTTGACGCAACATTAAATATAGGAAATGCGATCGAAAGAACAATGAGAATAATGACTAAGCTTGTCATTGATCTCGGATGACAGTAGAAACGTTAAGAAAGTAACGAACGGAGAATACCCTGGACAATTTACCCGTGTCCCCTGACAATGGCGTAGCAACAGCACCATAGCCGTCACAGGCCTCTGCTGAATCATCGACGAAGGCGAAAGAAGGGTGTATCGGAGTGCCAGTTATCCGGAGTTCGATCCGAAGCGAGCACACCGGTCACCAGACCGGAGAGATTCCTATTTCCCTGGCGCAAATGGCAGGAAAATCTCGCGCTTCCCCGGCGATAAAGTTACGAAGAGGGCGCGAAGTTGAAGCGTTCCTTGGCCGTTGACGAAAGCCCATTACGCCGGTTTCGGCAAAATAAGGCTGCCCGAGGGAAAGTTCCATGGGAAAGTCTCGCGATCAGCGTAGACACGCGGCAACTTTCCGCGTTACGCGCCGCGCCGAAAGCTTATAAAGCTTTCAGCCGCCCTCCTGCCCCGGCCGAGTTTCCGGCTAAGCCACGATCCATTCCCAATGGACCAACACGCTTTTCCTCCCCGTCGGCCTCCTGCGCGCCCTTCCCAAATTTGATTGATAAGGATTACCCCGCCACCCTCCTCGCGAATTTCAACTCCGCCGACCGACGAATCCCGAACAGACTTAACCCGATTACACGCGCTTCCACGGACCTTGTCCTTCTTTATTCTGGGCAGAGGCGTGCCCCAACTTTCTCGAAATATACACAGGGATGAGGGGCCGAGTCGATTAATCCTCACGGCGACTTAATGTATTATGCGCCGAGAAACGGACGGATTTTCTTAAGACGTTAAGCGGGATCTGAGTCGAGGGAGATTCCATTTTTGGATACAGATTTCTCCTGTTGGATGGCCACTTTGCGTGGTTCTGTAATTGTAGAGTTACACAGTCTCTACTACGCTGCAGAGTATTTTGGTACTTTAAATTTCCACAGGCTAGGGACCAGATCTGACTCAGCCACAACTCTAACTAGCTGTTAACACGTTGAATGCCATGGGGGCACCGGTGACTGATACTCAACTTAGCGGTAGCGTCACGGGGTGCCGACAGGGGTGCCCAGATTGATAGAAGTATATATAATTTAAACAAATGTCAAAATTTTGAAATTTTTATTATTACTATCGTTAATTCAATGGTGATACCCGTCGCAATTAACATGTCAAACATTGTTATACATTGCAACTTATCTATTGCAGATAATATTATATTTTAACAGGAACACTTCAACCATCGTACCCTAATAATGCCTAAAAATATCCTACATAATTGTTGAAGTATCCCTGATTTTTATATAGCGTGTTATATTTTCTGTTGGAAGTCAGCTACGCCCATGCAACGATGACGACATGCCTATCCAAGGTTGCAGGGCATTACCGACCTTTGGACTTCAAGGGGTCGGTTTTGAGGGCTTGAAAGGACCTGCCGTCTTTCAGAGCTCCACAGTCTTCAGTTAGAAACCAAAACGGCTATTTATACTTTGTTACCCATAGCGGCATCCAAATTAAAAAAGAAAAAATAGGACTCATACGTTTCAATTATATATCGTATAATAAACCTCTTACAAATAAGATTGCTATACAACTGAATACAGTTATTTCCCTGTGCGTTTGGCTATTTCCTCCACGAAATTCCCAACATTTTCTGATATGAGAAATGAGGAAGAGGAGAGAAGGAAGTGACATAACTGTTCCCTGTGGTGGGGGAAGGGCCCAAAACCTTCGATAAGCCGTTAACGACCCTTAATTTGAAGAAAATACAGATTTTTAATTAAAAATTGTAAATACTGCTCAACAATGAAGACACGTTGTTTTTTTATGTAGCTCTCCATTTTTAATAACCCTGAACTATCAGCTATCACGCTGTCCTTTTTTCGTTGGCAATTATACTTAACAGTATAAATGGCTCAAAATTCAAATCTAGCGTGAATTTTGGGGCACCCTATATAACAACCGTATGCTCGCATAATACGCCAAGTGTAATACAAACTTCTTGTTCCTTACTTAAATTTTATAAATAAATATATATCAAAGAATAAAACATTAACAGTAATATGACTGATTTCACTCAGGTGTTGAAAAATTCATGAGGGTAAATAACTGTCTGCGTAATTTCAGGGACGCGCGACGATAATTAAATTAGTGACCCATAATTTGTAGCTGAATGTAATATATATACATAATGATAATTAAAATTAACATTGTGTATAATTAAATTTCGATTTGGAAAAATGAATTGGTAAACGTTGTTGGAAATTGGGAAATATTAATACGTATAATTGTTATTGACGTCACAGTGGCGTGATAATTGCAAATGTTTCTTCACCTGAATTTGTTTGCATCGAAAACAAACGTTTCCAGTACCTACAATAACCAGACTCAAACCAGTTATTCCATTTGATTTGTTAATTCCAATATTGCATATTCATTACACGTTTGCTATAATTTCAAGAAACGCTAGACGAAAGCCTTCAGGAGGAGCACGTACGAGTAGCAAGTAGAATCACTCCGTTATCGGTCAGACATGCAATATCTCGCTCGACGTATCGCAATTATCGTTCTACCGAGTAAAATTAATTAACGCAGAATCTCAAAAATTTCAATAAACAGTCAACCCGGGACACGACTGGCAAAAAGACTGGCAAGAATGAACAAATTTGCTAAAAATATTCCCATAATTATTACTTGCTAAAATTGAATTATTTCAAGTAAAAGCATCGATCTCGCTAAAATCGCTAGATCGTTGCAGGAGCGTGAAACTCGGATCGACGTTGTAAATCGCGATCGCTCGCCTACGATCGTCGGGACTAACGGGATGACGCACTCTCGAGTCCATTCGCTTCGTTTCGCGATTAATACCCTCGTTAACGCTGCTAATTGAGTTGCTACCGGCAGCAGTTCGCGCATAATGCCTGGTCGGTGGAATATCGCGGAAAACGCGACAAGTAATGCGACCCCCGTGCGAGGGATGCCGATCGCGGGGTTCGATCGAGAGCATTGCGGCGCGACAGAGATGACAGCTGGCCGGAAGTCGGGGTCGATCGCGAGATAGACACAGTTCGAACGCTCTCAAGGTGTTATCTCGCATCTGTCGCCTTTGTGAAGATAAGGCGCCTTTATCGGGATCAAAGATGTTCTAGGAGTTTGACGAGAAGTTCCAGTTTACCCTTGATCCCACCGCCATTATATCGAGAAGTTTGAATTACCGATGCGACGCTCCTAGGCGATGGAATGCCGTAATTAAAACGTCGGAAGTACTATGGCGGCTAGAGTATCGTCACTAAACCCCTGTTAGAGGATACGGATAAATTATCAACATTTCTACGGTCACTCAAGACTCTACGAGGTTTAGTCATTGTCCTCTGTGCTGGAGAAACTGAGAGGTAACATCGTCGATCACTATACCGGTTATTAGACACGCCAGTGTACAGCTGACATTATTAAAGAAAATATGCGAAAATACGTGATTACCCAAATCCCAATACTCTGGACTACATTGCCTATCGTTAATGTTTTTCAAAGGATTTGCCTGGGCATGACGGTCAGGACTGTGTCAGGCCCAGATAGACCTCTTCGTTTTCCATCTTATGATCTTTTCCACTTGCGAGTTTGTAGTTTATCTTTCTCTGGAAGACCTCTATCCTTTCCCCTTGCATATATTCGCGAATCTATATCTCTAAGGTTGGAAGAGCCAATGGTTAATCTGTTTTCGACTACATCGCTGTAATTGCTGGTCTGACGGTTAGTCAGTTAGTCTGTTAGTCGAGCTCCGACAATCTATCTAATATTCTGAAGCCATAACCTTTACATTTTGTATCCTAGCACTGTACATCGGTACTCCCTGTTAGAATAAATAAACATTGTTCTGCGAAATAATCGAGAGAGAATATCTCTCCCGGTACCATTATAATCCATCATTCCAAACACTCGGCAGTGCCAGATATATACAGGGGTGTCCCAAAATCCACGCAAGATTTGAATTTTGCGCTATTTGTGCGATGAAAGGTTACCAACGAAGAACAAAGACAGTCTGACAGCGCTATATGAACTTACACCACATTTTCCATTTTTCCAAAATTCTCTTTTCGAGTATTGGTTCAACTTAATCGACATTAGTACTCCTATTCTTCGAGAATACCTATTCCTGTTCAAACCTTTGCCGCGTCTATCAAAGAAGGAGCTGCGAGTCCGTGTCTCCTATCAGAGACGGGAGAGGATTCGAAAGATTTGCCAATTAATTGGCGCATTCACGGGTAAAAGCGAGCACATTCAGGCTCGCCGGGTCGACAGAGGGGTTCAGTGACACAGAAAGTTGGCCGGTTCTGGGGGCAAAAGGCGGCCAGGTGGCGGCCTCCGTATCTAAGCGGCAAGGCATTCGACCTTTCTACCCCGACGACGCCAGCGAACCGCGAAATGAAAATTTTATCGGCGCATCGGACCGGCAGACGAAATCTCCCGATATTACTTAATAACGAGCCACGATGGATGAGAACGCCGGACCAGTTGCAGCTGCGCGGAAAAATGAAAAGGCCGAACGCGAATTAAGTCCCGATTGCTCTTTCTCCGTCTCCTTCCGTTTTCCTCGACTTCGCCGCGTCCGCGGCATCATGGCGCCGACGCGGCGCTAGTGTCGCGGCCGATAACTACGCAGCGCCCAGCGAACACTCTCGCGCACCGGTTTTCTTTCGTTATTTCCCCGGAAACGCGAGCGGATAATTACACCTGTCTATTTGCGAAGAGAATAGAAAATAAGTAGCTTTGTAAATGGAAGAGCGGATGCTTTTTGCTCTGACGCGAGCTTCGATTACGGGGTCTCCCTTTAGCGCTACCACTTCGGTTATTAACGCTCTGAAAATTACACGGGTGACTCGCAACGCGAGTCTCCTTTCTATCTTTTGCAAAATTACGTACTTATTAAGAGAAAGGAATAGAGACCCTGCACACTTTTCCACACACTGCCATTTCGCGCGGTCACTTTCGTTCTTGTTGCACTTACTCGTATATACACAAAGATATACGTCAGTGCCGAATACGAGGATTAAATAAGTGCTTTGAGATGCGAACAAGTCAGGTTATTGTCAGAGTCAGAAAAGAGGCAGTCGAGAAGTATCGAGAGTCAACGTTTAGAGCATAGTCATAAGAATAAATCACTTATATTTTAATCGCGTTTATTATATTGCCCACTCAAAATTTCTACAGTACTTTACTTTTAATTTCCCTTCGATTCGTAATAAGTATATTTTAAAATCTAACATCTCTTTAGAAAATACCTATTCTTTTAATTATATTTCGGACAGGCTAGAATGAGATGGTCCGTTGATATCGGTATACGTATCTCACACATCGATGTTTGTCCTTTGTCGAGGAACTGTGAGTGGGAGAATTCGGTATGTCCAATTATTATTCGCGTTACAGCGACGTCTCTTTTTCGTTTTCCTCCTTTCTCCCCGTTCCTCGTGTCTCAAATAATCGATGGAATACAATTTCCCGGGCAACGCGCGACAAAGCACGATTCACAAGAACCTCGCTCGTTAACATAATTTTCAATCGAACAAACCAACGAACCACCCCTGCCGCTGGCCCCGTTTCCATCAAACGTTATCGCGAAATAACGCAAGCAAATAGGTATTTTGTATCGGAATTAAACACGTGTTATTTCCGTCCGGCAGCTGATAATTTAATTCCGCGGTTCCAGCAACTCCACCCTCCCTCACACCCCCGCATACCGCGTATCAACGCTGGCTGGAAATTTTCTTCTAACGATTCGGTTAATCCGGTTACGTCGTTTCCGGTTCTTTCCTCGAACAACGGATGCATACTCGATTATTGATATCGAGAAACACGACAGGAAATGGACAAAGGCACGCCGTTCTGTCCCTCCGTGTTTCTACGCTACGTAATTTCACCCGTGGATTCGTTACAGGGCCGTATCATAAATCCGTTACCCGCCGGTTACGAGTCGAATTGCAATCTCCGCGAAAAATAAAGCGGTCGACGGGAGACAGAGACGTTTCCGCTGCTTTCGATTATAGGAGAACGCCCGTGTTTTTCCACCGGCCCATAAATCGCAAGGGAATTGGTAATTGGCCTCCAATCGAACACGGAACCGACCGCCACGCGACCGAACGTGTTCCAAATTTATTTTCCGTTTCTTTTCCACGATACTCCGCAGGCTTCCCGTCGTTCTCCCGCGATTCTCTTTTATATCCATAAGGGAAGATATGAGAAACACCCCTAAGCTTTTTAGACATACCTCGCGTCGGAGCTGGCGGAATTTATATTTCAAAGCAGTAGTCTGCCGTGTAAATAACATCTAATGGAAGGGAAGGAGATTTCAAATTCAAACGAGCGAGTAAACATAAGAGAAGGAACAGAAAAATTACTACCCGTGTTTAAAAATATAACAGTTTATATTATGATAAATATTTACTCGATTATTCTGTGACAGGATCTGGGAAAGAATCTAGAGAACCATCCTATAATTTATTTCAAACTATACATATATGGTATTTACAGATAGCAGAAAAGACTTCATTTCATTCGCAACTAGGTTCAGTTATTCCAAATAAATTTCAGCTACCTACAGAAACAGAGCGAGATCGTTTATTTACCCAGGAAGGAAAATATGGATGCTGGACAGTAGCTTCCAACGACACGGAGATACGAGTGTACTGTACCGAATGTAACGCTTCATAAAATCGACGAACAACGGACAAGCGCTAATTTATTTTTGCAAAAGGAGCGCTAATGTCCAGCGAGAGCAACGGAAACTAGCTTCGCTGCTACGCGACTTCCTCTTCCCTGTGTGGCTCCGTGCACACGGAAGCTTTGCCGAGGATCATACGCGTATCTCGAGTGGTCGAAAGATGGGGTGAAGAAATGAATAATTTATCAGCTGCGTGACGCAGCTGCGAGAAGATCGAAAAATGAATGAGAAAAAGGGGAATGAATAAAGAAACCGACTAATTTTATTCGAGCATGTCAGTTACAAAACTCCACCTATTCGCCATGATTGTTCCCCGACAGAGAATAGCCTGTTGGACCTCTCCACGTTCTTGCGGATGCACGAGGAACCGGTAAAAGCCGGGGTAAAGAATCGCGGCGCACTCGTCGAAGGGTAGAAAAACGGAGGGTGGTTTACGCGTACAGGACGGCGGGAAGCGTCGTCGACATGGTTTATGCAGACGCGTGGAAACGCTGAAAACGCATAAATATGTTGTGTGGACGCGGGCAAAGGGAATACGTGCTCGCTGGAAACCAAAAGTGCCGAGTTCGCTTCGCTATTCTCCTAGCGTCTCGTCATCCGCTCCGCCATTTCCCTCCGTGAGCCACCGCGATCCACTAAACTTTCAACCGTATTCGTCGACCAGACTTTCGTCTGGCATACCTGGCATACGTATGCACCGTGTGCTATGCACCAGTCTCGACTGATTTTCGGTTATCGTGCTCGAGGAGTACGTTTGATCCTTCGCCGATGGTCTCCGATCCTGAGGATTCTCTATTGTGGCGTTCGGTACCCGTTCTAACTTTAATTTTATACCGGTTATAGATATTTGAAGAAGGGGTCCATTTGGCGTCGTGACAACGAAACGAAAGATAGACTGCCGAACGATAGTTTTGAATTTAAGGAATATAAAATTTCATTTAATTTCGCCGTGAAGTCTCACCCGTAAAACGAAGCGACGTGTCGAAGATGGAACATTAGGATAGTGCAATCTATAGCATTCGGTCTTTTGACGCAAATTTTTCGAAGAAACAAGGAGGAGGAAAAACTGACCATCGTAATAGAGCTTGTAATTCTTTACGAAGAGAGCTAAGAGAAACGGTAGCACTTGTCTTAATTTTTACTCAATTTTCATGGCCGGTGACTATAGGGACCCGTGGGTATAGGGACCTGACATGTGTAGATGGCGTCTTGTGGCATTTTATAGCGTCTTGTAGCGTCTCATAGCGTTTTGTAGCGTCTCGTGACTATAGTCACCCGTCTTGCGTAGATGACGTCTCGTTGCCAGTGACTATAGTCATCCGTAGTAGCGAAAGGGTTAACTCGTTGCGTTTAATTTTCTGCCACGCTTTTCTTTGCCAAAATTTAATCCCCTGCTCGAAGATTTAACCCTTTCATTCCTGCAGACGTTGTATGACGTCACGCTACAGCGTGACTGGATCTCAAAGCCATCTCTTACAGTAAGAGAGAAATTTTGTTCAATTTGTTAAATCGATTCAGAACAGGGCGTTTGCTATCTTCTTCGTAACTCGGAGCAAGCAGTGAATGTGAAAATTAACGCTATCGAGATAGCGACGGGTTAGGTCAGGTTTCAATGGCGTGTGGTATAATCAACAACAGAATTGGTCACACGTCGAGCCATTTCGAGAATAACACGTAGCTGTGGTAGAAAGACATCGGAAAAAATTAACCACGAGCTTGGCTAATGTAAATAATCATTAAACGTTGGAAAAGCATTAAACGATGGAGTCTAAATTACTATTTCTCTAGCTAGGGAAATCAATACTTTCCTTGAAGGAACGAAAATAATTTCTAATGGAAACCTTAAAACCTTTATTATTGTAGGATACCATTTCCACAGAAATCGCGAATCGAGTATTGCCAACAAGAATAAATTATAAACTGATCAATACTTTTTAGAAGCAAATGGAAAAGTTATTTTGGGTAACAAAATTAAGTTGCGAGGTCCCTACGGGGAGGTGAAGCGTAAGTTAAGCGAAGCACAAAAGCAGGGCCCCTGACGACCAAAACAGAGTCCTTAGAAATCAATTGTGACCAGCACGAGTGTGAGTCGCTTGGTATTGGAAAGAGAGTTAAATTAGAGTGCGACTTTGTGTATTTTCGTTTCGTTATCTAGGTGTTCTTTTCCCGAGTTAAATTAGTTTTATGAATTTTGAATTTGTGTCATTCTGTTCTTGTCGTTTTGTCAATTTTTGGTGTCTCAAAACCAGCTTTCGCCATCCTACGCTATTGTATATAAACCACTCAATCACCTACCATAAATTTTTCTTAGAACAGTGACAGAATTGTAATGATATCAAATAAATATTACTCACCAAACGCTCGTTCGAAACTGTCGACGTCCTGATGAGGCACGATCAACAGGAAAATCGGTCACACGTCGAGCCACTTCGTACTAACGTGACGAAGAATAACATGCAACTGAGACAGGAAGACACGAACGAAAATTAACTACGAGCCTGACCGGTTTTGTTTACACTGAACCTCGTCTACAGGCCACGCCTCTCATCCATCACACTCGTGCTTCGCTCGATTTCCTTGTTATGAATCTCACACCATATTGCAGGCGAAGGTATCAACGACCTAAATACAGTCTTAGCGTACGTGGATGTTGCGAGAAATTTTTAATCCCTTGGCATACAACAACGTGTGAGACTCGTGGTCAGGTTTTCCAGCCAAAACTGATTATCACGAGCCTGGCTCGTGGTGCATCGGCCGGGGCAAAATTGACTATCACGGGCCTAGCTCGTGGTACGTTTTCCGGGCCAAAATTGACTATCACGGGCCTAGCTCGTGGTACGTTTTCCGGGCCAAAAGTAAACACCACGTGTCACACCCATGGTTTGTTGATGTACCCCACGTAAGTCGTTTGTCGACTGAGCCATGGAACAGCTCGAAGGCTCGACAGTTTTGTTTACGTTTTGAGACGACACCGTTCAATCTTTAATCCTACGGCACGGGGTTAAACATCCTCCAATGTATTATATATCGACACTAAACCCCCGACATGGCTTAACCCTTTGACTGCCACGCTGAAATTACGTGTTCCGCTCAGGACGCCACGGGAGTGCACCGTTAGAGAATTTGTTCAAATATTTTTTTGATCGATGTTCTAATAAAAATTTTTAATTGTTCAACGTGGCACCTTTTACTTTAAAGTGTCTTCCAATTAGAGCTTATATTCGTAATGCGCCAAGTGTCAATTTTCCTTCAATTTTTACAATTGTAATATACAAGTAGCTCAAGCGTTCCTGTCACCACCGTGTTGTCACAGGAGAAACCGTGGCCGGTCATATATGACCAACGTGGCAGTCAAAGTATTAAACGATCGTTTTAGAAACTTTCAATCAAAATTCCGCGTTCAACGTTATCGTCTTAGTCACTTAATTTTTCTTCCAATATACGTGTAACGAATCTTTCAACGTCTCTCCTTATTCCATTTTTCAAAAATTCTATTATTCTCCCATTCATCTCATCTGATCGTTTAACCATACTGGGTTTAGCATGAAAACGTATGTAAATTTAAAATCGAGTGAGAAAATCGCGAGTTTTTATAATCCAGGATAATAATTTACTACCGAAGAAATGAAATTAAGGTACCCTTTATCCCGAACCAACCACAGGGGATACTCTTTTCATCGAAAAGTTTCTCGACTTCCGCCCCGTCCCATCGAAACGGAACGGCTGAGACAATAGAGCCAAGGATGATGGAACGGATCACCGATCGAAGTGTTTCAAGATCGACTCACGTAGCGGCGATATGAACACGTCGATCGTAAAATACGTCGGTGAAAATACGCGAGGAATCCGTACGTGCTTACGCGGCGACCAAAAATGTCGGTTCCGTGGCTAGATTGGAAGACGATCGCGCGAGAACCAAGTCTTATCTACGTGTCCAAGATCCCGGAGTCGATTTAGGGAGGTCAAAGAAGAGGTTACTTGCCCAGCCGCGACATCTCGGCCACTGCGACTCGTAAAACGCTCGGAAGGGATATTAAAAGAATTTACATGGAAAACCGAAAGCGATCGTAATTCGTCGGTATTACTAGGCAATAAAGGGCCCCCGGAAATCGGAGCACTCTGTTCGCGCGTAAAATCAAACCAGCGGCAAATATTCGCGTAATATCGAGACGAAAATGGCTGCGCGGAATGGCGTGCCGCGTCGAATGCAAATAAAAATACCTGTGGGAAAATTCTCCTCGGAACGATGTTAATCCTCCTACGAACTTTTCTCTGCCCGAGAAATTCCAAGTTACCGCGCCGGTAATAATTTCGAAATTCCACTATGTAACCTCAAGAAATATTCGCGGAGCTTCTCCTATTCGGCAAGCTCTTTAGCATGCTTGCTTCCTTTGCGACGGCTTTTCCACGTTTCCCGGAAACAAGCACCGATTCCTCGAAAAGAAGCCGGCGAAGCCCTCGAGAAAAGATCGGTTCCCTTCGACGTGTTCCCAAGGAAACGCGAGTCTGCACCGGAGAATCCATCGGTGTCGTCTCCGAGCTGGAAGCCAGACAATGGGAACCGGGGAATATTCGTCGCGCCGGAAACAATGGCACGCGCATTTCGCGGAGAATCCCGTCCGCCTCCGCGGAAGACAAAGCTCGCCGCGGTTCGTCTTTTGCAAGACGGTATTTATTCTGCACCTCGACGTGTCTATGCGACGAGATGACATCGCGAAAGGGCACCGGAGATCGCTTCCGTTCACGCACGCAGCGATCGGAAAATGGAAATCCACAGGTGTGTTTCGCGTCTGGACCCAGTGGATCTCTGCTCTTCGATTTTTCCCTCGATGAGCGAATTACGAATCGCGCGTAGGCATCGTGTAAATGGCGAGGAGAGAAATCTCGATGGCGATGGGATTATGGTCCAAGTGTCAGACCCACGCGAGGCTGGGTATTCTATGACCCCGTAGACGCCATATTTTCGCGAGATTCATCGGCAGCCGGCCGGTATTAATCTCCATCGATCTTTGTGGGAACAGGGAGAGATCTACGAGTCCGTTGGTCACAGTGACGCTCAGAAAGAAAACGATAAATGGTTATTTCGCGCATTATTTTGCGCAGAGTATCTCGAGAATGTGTGCTACAAACGTAGGTACAGAATGTTCACAGTACCACGGGAGCAAGTCGCGAGGTTTTATTTACGAGGAAATACCGAACCGCGGGGCCATGAATAGCCGATGAGACTTACGAAATTTGCGAGAAATTCGTGAAAAATTTGCGAGAAATTTGGGAAAAATTTGTGAAATGCGAGCGGAAAGGTGGCGCGGTGGCTACCATTCTTGGAGTAAATAGGATAAACAGGACGATGGAATTCATGTACGAGGCGAGTGGCGCGTAGCTGGGAAATTTTTACGACGCCTCTCCCTCGCGCGGCCTTTCACACTGGTAGTATGTCAAATTGCGCGCGAAAACTGTCGCGGGAATGCGGCGGAACGGCCTCGTAAATCTTGGCTATCTGCGCGTTCCGCGCGTACCCGCGTCGAACCGACTGCGGAATCGTCGAAAACGAGCCAACTGCCGTGCCACTGCCTCTTCGTTCTCGACCTTAATCTGGCCAATTAACGCGACAACGAGGTAATCAAACTGCGACCTCGAAGATACCAAGAAATGGCGGAGGTTCGACAGCATTTTGGGCTACGAGACTATTTTCGTGTTTGACTCTTCGACGAACGAATGAAATCCAGTTTGACTCCACTGAATGCTTGTAAAGTACCTACGTAAAAATGTCGAAGGGATCTGAATACACTTCGTTTCATTTTTCAGGCTACCCGTTATATGTACTTAGTAACGCCAGGTTGAGCGTCAGTGTGAGGGAACCCTTGCTGGCGATGGGCAATAGGCAGCGTTTTAGGGTCCAGCCTGAATGTTTAGCAGGTGTCTGAAGTGACCGCGTGCAAGGATCGAGTGAACGGGATATTTATAACTGACAGAATTTTGGATAGCAGTGGAGTTAAAAAGGAAGGAACACTAATTATAGAAAGGCAACGCTTTAATAATTGGTAACTCGATCGGTGTGTGCTGTACAACGATTGCTTAGAGACTGATTCGTTTGAACAAAGGAATTTGGCTGGCGACCGACACGTAAGTAAGACATTGTTAGTATGTAACAATGAAAAACATTTTAACATCGACGTTATATGTAAGATGTCTCAAATTATGTCTTTAGCATTCCAATAATAACTGTACGGAATGCAAGCGAAGAACGAAAGGCGCCTGAGTGTTTAGGGTACGTGGCTTTAACATCGACGTTATATGTAAGATGTCTCAAATTATGTCTTTAGCATTCCAATAATAACTGTACAGAATGCAAGCGAAGAACGAAAGGCGCCTGAGTGTTTAGGGTACGTGGCCCACCTCGAGAGCGAGGCTATGGGAAATGCATGTTTGAGGAAGAAAGCTTGAGAATGAACGAAGACAGAGTGCATGGTTAAAATGAAAGTGCAAGGGATGTCCAGGGATAGTCCTGCGTGAGAACATATAGAAGAAGTGCGAAGATAGTGCGAGTGTGAATATTTAGACGACAGTCATTTAGCTTGTAACTTACTCTAGTCTCTTAGCTCGAAATAAAATATATACTGAAAGCAATAACACCTTTATTTCGGTTTATTTGCAAATCGGAACCATATCCCCACATATGTGAACATTATCTCGCATACTAAGTGTTATGGTAAAATTTAATAGTGAAGTAAACTCTACATTCCAACGGTGTGAGAACGATCCCTTCCCCTGCGTCTTTTGTCTCCAGTCTTCTGAAGACGACTTTTGACCTGCGTGGCCCTAAACAGGCCAGTTCTAACCATTGGTCCGTTCAATAAAGATCTATTCCTTTGCGTTATAACCCCTTTAACACTAAGCATGCAGAAACTACCCCTGACCAATCGATAATTAATCAATTCACACTTACCCTTCGCAGATCCTTTTTATTTTATTCGTCCTTCCCTCTGACCAGGATGACCTCTCGCGTTGCCAAGTCCATTGTCACTAAGGCCAGCTGACATTCACTGCTGCCAGGTATCCAGTGGAGAGTCTAGGTTGACGGTGACCTCATCTTCGATGGTCGTTCAGGAAGTCGTCACATCTGGAAACATAAACCCAGCTTTCGTTAATTTTTGCCCTCGAACACATAAGTCTAGAGCGTCTGAGGGTCTGCCTAGTTTATGTCAAAGCCACTCTTTCTATGAATATTAACGTGCACTATGTATTCCGTGTATTAAATATTCGCGAAGGAGAATGAAGCAACGAAAAAAAACTAAGAAAAAAGAAAGAAAACTAGTAATTTCGTAAGCTATGGAATTTACGTCTCAGAGACGTTGATTAGATGATACCGACGTATCATAGCGATGACTTCAACGTCAATGATCGCGTGGTTCCTTCCCTTTCCCATTAAACACGCGCAATAACTTTTTCGACGCTTCGCAGCTTGCCGGGCGGAGTTTAATTAAAGTACATTGCGAAAAGGGCAGATGTAGCGGCATTATCCGAGAGGCGGATAATTTAAAATATTAGCGTGTTTACGGTGGTCGTATAAATTACGGCATGGTTCGTAAAACTTGCAGCGGGAGCAAAAAGTAACGTAGCAGAATGCCTGTAGAACTCGGTGTAAATCAATGCGCATGTAGATCAAAGTGTAATGGGAGACGAGTGGCGCAAAAAGCGAGATAAATAAAGCCGGCCAATTTGAAATTCCGGCATTGGAACCGCGACATCGATCGAGGAGTCAGCGATTCAAAATTTCCCTCGCTCGTATCGTCGCGTGCTTATTTTACCGATCGTTTCGATTAATTAACCCCTTGGCTACTATGGGCGCCTATAGGGGCTTAAGAATTTTGCGTTTGTGACACGAAGGACGCCTATGGGCGCTTTGAAATTTTGCGTTTGTGACACGGACGGCGTCTATAGGCGCTCGGCGTAGTTTGGCTTTCTGACACGGAGGGCGCTTGTTTTCACAAAAATGGCGCACATCGTAACTCAATTCCTGACGTATGGTATGGCCACTACGTATCAAAGTCTGCCGTAGTCAAGGGGTTAATTAAGCGAACAAGGATCTTGCTATGTCCTATTCCGCAGCCGGCTTTGTATGGGGACCGACGATAAAACGGGATCGCGATAATTAATCGAGCTACCGCGGACTAGAGGGTAGCGAAATTTATTAGGCCAGACGGTGGAGGATTTAAAAAAAATGTTGCCACGCTCCTCGAAGGAAATTTTTCCACCGATTAGCCGACCAGGATTTTATTCCCGACGCTGGCCCCGTGCCAGGATTTCGGGAAGCCGTGGTCGCTATAAAAATGCCCGGAGTCGAAGCCGGATTCCCGCTTTCGTCCGCTAGGAAGTTTATCAGCACGACCCGATGACCCACATCGGTCAGCCACCTTCGTCCAAGATACCTTTCGTCATCGAACACAGCACGGAAAAGCTGCACGACCGGCTACGAGATTAATCGGGTAACGTCTACGACCTCTGTTCCCCGCGAGTTCCATCCAGATCCACGGTAGAGACTGACAGAGAGGACGAGACCGTAACCTAACTGGAACCCTTAACGCGCCGGCTATGGCTCCGTTTTACGTCCTATTTCCGGCCAAGGCTGTAAAGCGTCCGGCAGGAATAAAATACGGGCGTGCTTTCGCGAATCCGAGAACCGATTGCACGTGGCGAACACGATGGTCCTAGCGCGAGCTGGCCGCGTGAAGTGGCAAAAATGTGGGTCCCCCGAGTCCACTGTGCGTTCTCCCTTTAAGGCTGCTTCCGCCTCTCTTCCGACTCCGTCTTCCGACTCCGTCGCACACGCGCGCGGCTGGCTTAACGAAAAAGTACTGCTCGAATAAATCCGCGGGATTATCCGGGACGAGCGTGTCTCCTGCCTCTGCGCCGACTTCCTCTTCTTCCTCTTCTTCCTCTTCTTCCTTTCTCGCTACCACGAGGCAGTAAAGGGACCGCCGAGGCTCGCGCTGTTACCCGGGCCAGTGGTAACGCTCGACACTGGTCAGACGCCGGTAGTAAAGGTCCGTGGAACGACAGTCAGCGGTGCTGGGAACCGCAACGACTTCGAATCCTGTTACCCTCGGTACGCTGCGATTTGTTTTCCCCCCTCTTTTTCCACTTTTCTTTCTCTTTCAATCCCCTTTTCCTCGATTCTTTTATTCCTCTCTCTCTATCCTTTTTTCCAATCTTTTCCCTCCTCTTCGTCCTTTGCTTCCTCCGTTAAGTTTCTTCCTTTTGGCCGATGGTTTTGTTCGAAACAACGCGAAGACACGTGGCTGGCAGATTGTCTGCAGACGAGTACTCGTTTGTTTCATTGTTTCCGCAGATTACATTCGGTTCGCGCAATTTCCTTTCGATTTGCTGGTCCCCGCACACACACGCGCGCTCTGCTTCGAGTAATTAATTAAGGGAGAAATGTATTACAAGGAGAATGGGAATTACTTTCTATTTACTCTATTCGGAGTAATCGCGTTTCGTTCTTGCTTCGATGAAGTGGAATTACATTGTTGCGGGACCCAGGTATATACGTCTCCGTTAATCCGCCGGCCAAGTATGGCTGCGCGCAGACTCGCAGACTGTCGTTATTTAATTACGATGAAAGGGCGGGAAATATTGAGATTTTCCAACAAGGCAGACGATAAATGAGTGCTTCGCGTGGACGGATTTACGTGTGGCAAATTCGTGTGAATAATCTGCAGTTAATGTATACATTGCGCGACGGAATGATAGCACGCCCTATGATTTTCAGTGCCGCATGAATAATCGCGAAACGGCGTATCTCGGGAGGAAAAAATCCTGCGATTGTAAATCAAATTTGATTTTACAGGGGAAGGTCGGTACTGTGTGTCGGGATTGATAAAAATATCGCAACGGGGTTGCTACCTTTGGGATATTCCCGTAAACACAGCGAAAACCGATACTTCCTGTTTATTTATTTCCTAAAGATAACACGATATCAATATCGGCCGCCAAATTCGAATTAAATATAAAAATACGTAAGAAATATTTGCGCTGTGAAAAATAAAATCTCGTTGGTCCGTTTTTTCCCCAATCTCTGCCATCGTTTTATCGCATTAATTTTTAACGCGAGCAGCTGGAATTCGCGGGAAAATTACAAACGAGTAATCTTGATAAGAGGTTGCAAATAAAATCCTCGAGCATAATCACGGTGCAGTTACTGAGAACTGTAGCTTCGAGTTAAAAATGAAAGAAAAACGATTAATTCCTGCTCCAAGTCGCGAATACGATTACTTTAATGGCTGCTCGTAAGCAACATCTGCATGTATATCACTGCCAGGAAGAAACACGGAAAATAACAGGCTGAGTCATCACCCTGCCTCGTACTGTATCTTCTTTTCCTTGCCAGTTTCTTCCCGAAACGAAGCGAGTACGTGCTCGCGAGCGGACTCCGCCTCGCGCTTGCATCGGCACAAACTGCTGGAAGTTAGGATGATTGCGCGTCCCTTTACGTTCCGGCATGCTCCAAACTTTTTAATTCCGCTTTTGATCTCTTTTACACCTTCCTCCATCCCCGATACGAACTCACCTCTCACTCTGCTTCCTTCGCGTTCATCGACGTCCGACCAAACTTTTCCCCGCTTTCCCGACACGCTTTAACAGCCTTCCCGCTCGCGCAGGTTCTCCCTGTGCTTCGAAATCCCTCGAACCGAGATCGAATCCTTCCGTGCGAAATTAATTATTTAAAAATTTTCGGGAAGAAGAGAAAGATTTTCGAGAAACACGGCTCACCATCCGCTCCGCTTTGCTCTGGCCGAGCGTGCAGGATCGTCTAGAAGACGGAAACTGCGAGATCAGCGCGAGCACAGACGCCAGCCAGTCGCTGATTTATCTGTTTACCGAGCTTCTTCTCGCCGCGAAGATCTCGCGGATGAGCTACGGCCTCCGTGCGACGGAAATTTCTCCAGGGACCGACGCGACTTTTTCAAACTTCCTGCAGCTTCGCGCGTCGCGAGTCGCGCCGATCGCGTTACCTCGCAGCCGCCATCTTCGATCCCGCGATCCAACCGCCATCTCGAGATCTTCGATTCCTCCGAGACGAGCATCGCCTCGAGATTTACCGTCGCGTTGTCTCGCGATCGTAACCCACTTCCACCGATTCAAACCCTCTCTCTCTCTCTCACTCCAGCCCTTTCTTTCTCTCCTCAACCCTCTCCTTCGCTCTCGCAGCCCTATCGCTCTGTTCCCTTCTCGCCGTCTCTCGCGTGCCGTTCGAGCTCGCTGAATATCTGTAATGGATCGTATCCGGAACTTCCATTAAGCGCTCTCGCGTCCCGCGTTTTGTTCCGCGAAACAAAACTCTCCCTCCGCGAGGGCCACCAGTCTCAGACTACGGTTTTTACTCTCCAACGCTCGCAACTTCGGATCCCGCTCTGCGGCGATAAGACTCGCCTCGCAGGCAAGATGCAAAGTTTTCGCCGCTCTTTTCCTGCTCCCCTCTTAGACCGGGCGATGTCGTTCGTTGATGTAGAGGGATGCAGAAGGATGCAAAGGGATGCAAAGAGATGCAGAGGGACTCTGCGTTCTTCCCATTTCGTTTTCTCTTTTATCCGCTTTTATTATCTCTCCCGTCCATCTCCTCTCGTCTCTATTGGATGAAAATCTTGGAACGTTCAGAAATCGCGAGATTTTTCGAGAGAATATTCAGGGTTCGTCCTTCTGGTAAACCTGTTGATGAAATCGTCGAGGGACGATTGTTTGGATGCTGGGCTCTGATAGGACAGACGATAAGAAGTTTCAAAGACAGTGCAATATCCGTTGCGATGGTAATTACTCCTTGGAGAGGATCGAGAAGAGGGAGTTTGAAAAATGAGAAACGATCTCTTAATTATGGGTAGTTCTCCTGAATTATGTAGCGACCAACGTCACACCCTCACTCCTACATGGAAAACGGAGGCTCGAGGTTTATCGCGAGTCCTGGATGAATCCTCGACTCCTATAAATACAAATTCCTATTCTGTCTCAGTATCCCTCGATCTAAGACAAGGTCTACTAGAAAGCCTTACTAACGAGTAAAGCCCACTAGCAGGCCCAAGACGAAACGTATCCCTTCCTTGCGTCTTTCTACCTGCTACCTATCATAGCAAGACGGCCATCAGTATACCAACAGGCAGCACCGTAGAAACCACACACGGCCATCATTGCAGCGCTATGGGGGACGACTCCCATAGTAACCCTCGATCTAAGACAGGGTCTGCTAGAAATCCTCGCTGACGAGTAAAGCCCACTAGCAGGCCCAGGACGAAACGTATCCCTTCCTTGCGTCTTTCTACCTGCTACCTATCATAGCAAGACGGCCATTCGGATACCAACAGGCAGCACACTAGGAACCACACACGGCCATCATCGCAACGCCATGGGAGACGACTCCCGTAGTATCCCTCGATCCAAGTCGGAGCCTACTAGAAATTCTCACTGACGAGTAAAGCCCACTAGCAGGCCCAGGACGAAATGCATCCCTTCCTTGCGTCTTTCTACCTGCTACCTATCATAGCAAAACGGCCATTATATGCCAATAGGCAGCACCCTAGCAACCACGCACGTCCATCATCGCAACGCCATGGGGGACGACTCTCATAGTACCCATCGTCTAAGACACGGCCTGCTAGAAATCCTCACTGACGAGTAAAGCCCACTAGCAGGCCCAGGACGAAACGTATCCCTTCCTTGCGTCTTTCTACCTGCTACCTATCATAGCAAGACGGCCGTTAGGATACCAACAGGCAGCACACTAGGAACCGCAAGACACGATAATAACCCCCGTGAGGAGGATCCCTACAATTAATTTTGTTACTTCGTCGGGGGGTCGATGTCGCTTATAAGAAGTCTCGGTGATGCTCATTCTTATTCGCGCTGTTCGGATAAACGTCTTCTTTAGTCGGTCGAGTGACACGCAGAGTGATGGTACTGTTGAGAATTTATGTCAGAAAGTACCACTGCATTCGGCCGCAATGTACAATTGATGGTGCGTCTAGGTTCTACCGCAACGCGGATTCTACGTCAGTCATAGTGATATTTAGGATAAAAGGATACTATCGCACTGTCCGACGGCTTCCGTCGTAAATAGCAACGGATATACTCTGATGATGTTTCTCTGATATTTTTTAATAGGGAAAAATTATTTCTGGCTCAAATTGTATTCTTCGAGATTCGCGAAGATGTACGAATTCGTAATTTAAAGGCGGAACGAAATTCGAGATCGATATTTTCCATTTCCCGTTAGAATAGTGCAATTTTTAACGTCTCTTATCTCGCGCATGAGCTAATTACTAAAATCCCACGGTCCACCATAATATATATTATACCTCCTCGCCGATCTGATAAAAGAGTATACGTTTTTAACCTGTTTCCGAGGAAAAGTATGCGAAGAAAATCTTGGTCAATTTCTCTATTATAATATCTATATTTTACAACAAAAAGACGATATTCAAAATTGGAGGAAACAATATTCATTTATCATTTTACTCTGATTATGCGATATTTATTTTTATCTTTGCGCGAGAAACTCTTTTTATAGTTACGCGATAGTTATCCATTGCAAACAGACTAGAAATTGTATATGTCTCTAAATGAAATTAATCTAAATCAGGTGCAGATTAAAAGGGTGTCGGACCTGACATCTACCATGGGCCCTGTTTTTAAAGTAGGAGACTTTGTACAATTAAAATATTGTAAGCTGTATGTATATGTCTGCGATGATGCTCAACCCCTGAAGACTGAGTAACATTGCCATGATACGATGATCAGCCATAGTTATCCATTGCAAACAGACTAGAAGTTATATATGTCTTTGAATTAAACTTGTCCAACCCAGGTGCGGATTAAAGGGGTGTCAGACTTGATGGCTACCAGGGACCCCGTTTTTAAAGTACGAGACTTTGTCCACTTAAAATATTGTAAGCTGTATATATATGTCTGTGATGATGTTTAACCCCTGAGACTGAGTGACACACATTGCCATGACACGATAATATTTCGAAGAATGGAGAATATTCCGAATCAACGCAACACAATAGAAAAATACACTATATAAAAGGACTTGAAGACCAGCATAATAATTAATTAATTGTCTGTCCTAAATAATCGAAACTACGAATAAAGTGTATAGTAAAAGTTTCGTGTATCTTTGATTTTCATGTTGGACTCCTTTCATAACATTGTAGGGACCAACGTTCACATCCTTGCTGATAAATGGATTCCTATGTGAAGGGGGTTCTAGAACTTTCTCTCAAGTCCTCGGTGAACTCTCGATTTCCCATAAATAGAAATTCTTAAGTAGCTAAGTATCCCCTGTCTAAGACAGGGCCTGCTAGAAGTCCTCACTCATGACTAAGACTCACTAGTAGGTCCAGGACGAAACGAATCCCTTCCCTGGGTCCTTTTACCTGCTACCTATCACAGCAAGACGGTCATCAGGATACCAACAGGCAGCACCGTAGAAACCACACACGACCATCATCGCAACGCTGTGGGGGACGACCCCACAGCACCCGTCGTCTAATTGTAAGATAGGAAGTGTTTTAAATCCTCACTGATGACTAAGGCCCACTAGTAGGACCAGATCGAAACGAATCCCTTCCCTGCGTCCTTCTACCTGTTATCTATCATAACAAGACGGTCATCAGGATACCAACAAGCAGCATTCTAGGAACCACACATGATCATCATCGCAACGCCGTGGGGGACGACCTCCTCAGTACCAATGGTCTAAGACAGGGCTTGCTAGAAATCCTTACTGACGACTAAGGCTCACTAACAGGTCCAGGACGAAAAGCAACCCTTTCTTGCTTCCTTCTACCAGCTATTTTACAGGGGAAGGTCGGTACTGTGTGTCGGGATTGATAAAAATATCGCAACGGGGTTGCTACCTTTGGGATATTCCCGTAAACACAGCGAAAACCGATACTTCCTGTTTATTTATTTCCTAAAGATAACACGATATCAATATCGGCCGCCAAATTCGAATTAAATATAAAAATACGTAAGAAATATTTGCGCTGTGAAAAATAAAATCTCGTTGGTCCGTTTTTTCCCCAATCTCTGCCATCGTTTTATCGCATTAATTTTTAACGCGAGCAGCTGGAATTCGCGGGAAAATTACAAACGAGTAATCTTGATAAGAGGTTGCAAATAAAATCCTCGAGCATAATCACGGTGCAGTTACTGAGAACTGTAGCTTCGAGTTAAAAATGAAAGAAAAACGATTAATTCCTGCTCCAAGTCGCGAATACGATTACTTTAATGGCTGCTCGTAAGCAACATCTGCATGTATATCACTGCCAGGAAGAAACACGGAAAATAACAGGCTGAGTCATCACCCTGCCTCGTACTGTATCTTCTTTTCCTTGCCAGTTTCTTCCCGAAACGAAGCGAGTACGTGCTCGCGAGCGGACTCCGCCTCGCGCTTGCATCGGCACAAACTGCTGGAAGTTAGGATGATTGCGCGTCCCTTTACGTTCCGGCATGCTCCAAACTTTTTAATTCCGCTTTTGATCTCTTTTACACCTTCCTCCATCCCCGATACGAACTCACCTCTCACTCTGCTTCCTTCGCGTTCATCGACGTCCGACCAAACTTTTCCCCGCTTTCCCGACACGCTTTAACAGCCTTCCCGCTCGCGCAGGTTCTCCCTGTGCTTCGAAATCCCTCGAACCGAGATCGAATCCTTCCGTGCGAAATTAATTATTTAAAAATTTTCGGGAAGAAGAGAAAGATTTTCGAGAAACACGGCTCACCATCCGCTCCGCTTTGCTCTGGCCGAGCGTGCAGGATCGTCTAGAAGACGGAAACTGCGAGATCAGCGCGAGCACAGACGCCAGCCAGTCGCTGATTTATCTGTTTACCGAGCTTCTTCTCGCCGCGAAGATCTCGCGGATGAGCTACGGCCTCCGTGCGACGGAAATTTCTCCAGGGACCGACGCGACTTTTTCAAACTTCCTGCAGCTTCGCGCGTCGCGAGTCGCGCCGATCGCGTTACCTCGCAGCCGCCATCTTCGATCCCGCGATCCAACCGCCATCTCGAGATCTTCGATTCCTCCGAGACGAGCATCGCCTCGAGATTTACCGTCGCGTTGTCTCGCGATCGTAACCCACTTCCACCGATTCAAACCCTCTCTCTCTCTCTCACTCCAGCCCTTTCTTTCTCTCCTCAACCCTCTCCTTCGCTCTCGCAGCCCTATCGCTCTGTTCCCTTCTCGCCGTCTCTCGCGTGCCGTTCGAGCTCGCTGAATATCTGTAATGGATCGTATCCGGAACTTCCATTAAGCGCTCTCGCGTCCCGCGTTTTGTTCCGCGAAACAAAACTCTCCCTCCGCGAGGGCCACCAGTCTCAGACTACGGTTTTTACTCTCCAACGCTCGCAACTTCGGATCCCGCTCTGCGGCGATAAGACTCGCCTCGCAGGCAAGATGCAAAGTTTTCGCCGCTCTTTTCCTGCTCCCCTCTTAGACCGGGCGATGTCGTTCGTTGATGTAGAGGGATGCAGAAGGATGCAAAGGGATGCAAAGAGATGCAGAGGGACTCTGCGTTCTTCCCATTTCGTTTTCTCTTTTATCCGCTTTTATTATCTCTCCCGTCCATCTCCTCTCGTCTCTATTGGATGAAAATCTTGGAACGTTCAGAAATCGCGAGATTTTTCGAGAGAATATTCAGGGTTCGTCCTTCTGGTAAACCTGTTGATGAAATCGTCGAGGGACGATTGTTTGGATGCTGGGCTCTGATAGGACAGACGATAAGAAGTTTCAAAGACAGTGCAATATCCGTTGCGATGGTAATTACTCCTTGGAGAGGATCGAGAAGAGGGAGTTTGAAAAATGAGAAACGATCTCTTAATTATGGGTAGTTCTCCTGAATTATGTAGCGACCAACGTCACACCCTCACTCCTACATGGAAAACGGAGGCTCGAGGTTTATCGCGAGTCCTGGATGAATCCTCGACTCCTATAAATACAAATTCCTATTCTGTCTCAGTATCCCTCGATCTAAGACAAGGTCTACTAGAAAGCCTTACTAACGAGTAAAGCCCACTAGCAGGCCCAAGACGAAACGTATCCCTTCCTTGCGTCTTTCTACCTGCTACCTATCATAGCAAGACGGCCATCAGTATACCAACAGGCAGCACCGTAGAAACCACACACGGCCATCATTGCAGCGCTATGGGGGACGACTCCCATAGTAACCCTCGATCTAAGACAGGGTCTGCTAGAAATCCTCGCTGACGAGTAAAGCCCACTAGCAGGCCCAGGACGAAACGTATCCCTTCCTTGCGTCTTTCTACCTGCTACCTATCATAGCAAGACGGCCATTCGGATACCAACAGGCAGCACACTAGGAACCACACACGGCCATCATCGCAACGCCATGGGAGACGACTCCCGTAGTATCCCTCGATCCAAGTCGGAGCCTACTAGAAATTCTCACTGACGAGTAAAGCCCACTAGCAGGCCCAGGACGAAATGCATCCCTTCCTTGCGTCTTTCTACCTGCTACCTATCATAGCAAAACGGCCATTATATGCCAATAGGCAGCACCCTAGCAACCACGCACGTCCATCATCGCAACGCCATGGGGGACGACTCTCATAGTACCCATCGTCTAAGACACGGCCTGCTAGAAATCCTCACTGACGAGTAAAGCCCACTAGCAGGCCCAGGACGAAACGTATCCCTTCCTTGCGTCTTTCTACCTGCTACCTATCATAGCAAGACGGCCGTTAGGATACCAACAGGCAGCACACTAGGAACCGCAAGACACGATAATAACCCCCGTGAGGAGGATCCCTACAATTAATTTTGTTACTTCGTCGGGGGGTCGATGTCGCTTATAAGAAGTCTCGGTGATGCTCATTCTTATTCGCGCTGTTCGGATAAACGTCTTCTTTAGTCGGTCGAGTGACACGCAGAGTGATGGTACTGTTGAGAATTTATGTCAGAAAGTACCACTGCATTCGGCCGCAATGTACAATTGATGGTGCGTCTAGGTTCTACCGCAACGCGGATTCTACGTCAGTCATAGTGATATTTAGGATAAAAGGATACTATCGCACTGTCCGACGGCTTCCGTCGTAAATAGCAACGGATATACTCTGATGATGTTTCTCTGATATTTTTTAATAGGGAAAAATTATTTCTGGCTCAAATTGTATTCTTCGAGATTCGCGAAGATGTACGAATTCGTAATTTAAAGGCGGAACGAAATTCGAGATCGATATTTTCCATTTCCCGTTAGAATAGTGCAATTTTTAACGTCTCTTATCTCGCGCATGAGCTAATTACTAAAATCCCACGGTCCACCATAATATATATTATACCTCCTCGCCGATCTGATAAAAGAGTATACGTTTTTAACCTGTTTCCGAGGAAAAGTATGCGAAGAAAATCTTGGTCAATTTCTCTATTATAATATCTATATTTTACAACAAAAAGACGATATTCAAAATTGGAGGAAACAATATTCATTTATCATTTTACTCTGATTATGCGATATTTATTTTTATCTTTGCGCGAGAAACTCTTTTTATAGTTACGCGATAGTTATCCATTGCAAACAGACTAGAAATTGTATATGTCTCTAAATGAAATTAATCTAAATCAGGTGCAGATTAAAAGGGTGTCGGACCTGACATCTACCATGGGCCCTGTTTTTAAAGTAGGAGACTTTGTACAATTAAAATATTGTAAGCTGTATGTATATGTCTGCGATGATGCTCAACCCCTGAAGACTGAGTAACATTGCCATGATACGATGATCAGCCATAGTTATCCATTGCAAACAGACTAGAAGTTATATATGTCTTTGAATTAAACTTGTCCAACCCAGGTGCGGATTAAAGGGGTGTCAGACTTGATGGCTACCAGGGACCCCGTTTTTAAAGTACGAGACTTTGTCCACTTAAAATATTGTAAGCTGTATATATATGTCTGTGATGATGTTTAACCCCTGAGACTGAGTGACACACATTGCCATGACACGATAATATTTCGAAGAATGGAGAATATTCCGAATCAACGCAACACAATAGAAAAATACACTATATAAAAGGACTTGAAGACCAGCATAATAATTAATTAATTGTCTGTCCTAAATAATCGAAACTACGAATAAAGTGTATAGTAAAAGTTTCGTGTATCTTTGATTTTCATGTTGGACTCCTTTCATAACATTGTAGGGACCAACGTTCACATCCTTGCTGATAAATGGATTCCTATGTGAAGGGGGTTCTAGAACTTTCTCTCAAGTCCTCGGTGAACTCTCGATTTCCCATAAATAGAAATTCTTAAGTAGCTAAGTATCCCCTGTCTAAGACAGGGCCTGCTAGAAGTCCTCACTCATGACTAAGACTCACTAGTAGGTCCAGGACGAAACGAATCCCTTCCCTGGGTCCTTTTACCTGCTACCTATCACAGCAAGACGGTCATCAGGATACCAACAGGCAGCACCGTAGAAACCACACACGACCATCATCGCAACGCTGTGGGGGACGACCCCACAGCACCCGTCGTCTAATTGTAAGATAGGAAGTGTTTTAAATCCTCACTGATGACTAAGGCCCACTAGTAGGACCAGATCGAAACGAATCCCTTCCCTGCGTCCTTCTACCTGTTATCTATCATAACAAGACGGTCATCAGGATACCAACAAGCAGCATTCTAGGAACCACACATGATCATCATCGCAACGCCGTGGGGGACGACCTCCTCAGTACCAATGGTCTAAGACAGGGCTTGCTAGAAATCCTTACTGACGACTAAGGCTCACCAACAGGTCCAGGACGAAAAGCAACCCTTTCTTGCTTCCTTCTACCAGTTACCCTATCATAACACAACGATCAAGGGGATACCAGCTGGTAGCACCGTAGGAAGCACAGAGTCATCATCGCAACGTCGTGGGGGGCGACCCCCACAATATCAACACCCCCACATATAATCGGTCCTGACTTACTTTACATTTATTTCGCCCCATGCACTCGCTTTCCGCTGACATGTCACCCAAGGTTTTCCCATCTAACTGGGGCTTTACACCCTCGACCCTCGTTCTCTCGCTAAGTATAAGAAATTAGTCTCTGACTCAAACCACGTCTTACGTGTGAACATCGCTGAAGAATGTCGAAACGAGCAGTTTAATCGACTGGATCCTTCCCCGATCTCGCGTAAACCCTTCGCCTCAGCATCATCCCCCGATCCCGCGTGGCACGCCGTTTCCAAGGGATGGAGAACGGAGGCGAGAGCAATTGGAGAAAGCTGGGAGAAAGAGCGAGGAAATCGGGGTTAGAGGCGGACGAAATTTGCAACGGGGGATAGGAAAAGTTGTCGGCGGTGGCGAGCGTTTTAATCGAGCTCGCGGCTCGCCTTCGGCCGCCGGCGTTTTCTATTAAAATTAGCGTACATCCTGGAATATTAAAAAGCGTCGGATAATCCGCAAGATTCTCCGCTGGAAGGCGGAACGTTTCCATTAGCAGTACGGACGTCGAGCAAGCCGCAAAACTGCGCTTCCACCCTGTCCCGCGCCGCACCCCTAGCTTGGCGAGTCTCCAGAATTTTTAGGGAACATCGGGGACGCCGCTTCTACTTACTCGGCCGGTTATACAAAACCCTCGTTGTGCCGTTCCACGGTTAATTACACGCGGGTATATTACTCGGCGAGAACCACACGATCGTCTTCGCCCGTCTTTAACACGGGATTCAACGTCTTTGTCACGGGACAATTACACCGGTGACTCGAAGAAAACGGCGCTCGGCGCTACCTCTCCTGTAGAAGTGTAATGATTAATACTAACGCGGATAACTACGTATATGTAGGATATCTTTAACACATTGCAGCGGGAGACTGTGATCACAGTCCGAAAAAGAACAAACGTTGAAAGCGGGAGACTGTAATCTCAGTTGCGTGAGACTGCAATGAACTGCATTCTATGACTCTGAAGGAACTTGCGCTTTACTTTATCCTATTTTTTAATTTTATCAATTTTGACTTGTGTTTCGTGAATTATCAAATTGACTAATAGGCGAAAAAGCTGGATTTGCCCACTACACGTTCAAAAACTTGGAAAACCGTGCCCGCATGCAAAGTGTTAAGGTTCGAGAGTGAGTGCATGGAAACGATTGGGATAATAAACAGCGATCTCGGGTGTAGAGTGGTATCTGGAGTGTGTGCGGAAGGACAAATGACAGCGCGAAAGGATTGTATGGAAGGGATATCAATGACTGTATCGAGTGATCGAGAAAGAAGGCCTGTGTATGAAAGAAGAGAGACTGTATGATTAAAACAAGGGTGCAAGTGTGTGGGTAAGGCAATGTGTGAAGAGTTAGAGTTTATGATCAGAGTGTCACAGTCAGAGTGCGTAGAGTAAGTCGTGAGTTTTAGTATTAGCGTTGTGTGAGAGTTGTGAAATTAGGCTACTCTGAAACTGCACCGAACAATAGTTTATATTTTGATTTTTATTATATTTTATGATTATTAAATTCAAAACCGTGTGTCTTGTCCGGCACGTGCCCTTTCCTCATCCATCAACCTTACGTATAGTTATGGATAGTACTGTGGCGACTATTGTTCTCATCCTCGCCAATAAATGGATTCCAAAATCAAGGAGGTTTGAGGACTTCTCGCCAGTAAAACCTCCGTTTCCTACGTATACAAGTTCCTGACATTCTAATAGTACCCCTGTCTAAGGTAGGGCCTGCTAAGTAACCTTACCGATGAGTCCACCAGAGGGCCCGTGAAGAAACGCATCCCTTCCATTTTCCTTTCGCCCCTTCTAGCACTAAGATACCTATCGCACCAACAGACTTGAAGCTACCGTGGAAGAGGACCCCCATGACTTCATTGACACCCGGAATTCTTTTGATTTTAACCAATCTTTTCCGTGACAGCGTGACGCACCCTAAATCCATGATACAAGGCCAACAAACATACAGAGGGCACAGCCATTGCCTCTGTGACACATCGTGACTCGCTAAAAGATAGCTAGCCAGTAGCCTAAGACCTTTGATACAGCCCTAACGAAGAAAGACTGTATGGAGTTGAAATAAGGGCGCGAAGATGCGAGAAAAGACGGTATGAAACAGCGAGTGTCAGAGTGCAGACGTGTGTTTTATATATAACTAGATCTCGTGTGTTCTACATTCATCTCCCTAACCTTGTACCACTAGCACGTGGGATTTAAATAAAAATAATCCCCACATATTCTTATAAGTACAAAGTAAGTTATGGCATACATGGAGCTATAATGTCACATTATATGGCTATATTGTGGCACACATTATTGCTATAAATTGTTTGAAACATTTTCTCGAAAGTTTCGAAATTTGGAAAAATGCCTGTTTCGAGATGATCGCGTTTTCTGCTGAAATTTGCATACTGGACTACGTTATATTTTTAGAAGGATAAAGATCAGCTTATTTTTGTCAGTATAGTATCAAAGTGTGGTCTCTTAGCTATATTTCTGTAAAATAAATTAGTGAAATATTTATATGAGGGGTCTTACTGAATACATATTCTTTCTCGTTTTTATATGTGCATATGTGTGTGCACAATATACTACCTATATGGATAGGTACTTACACCGAAAAATCATACGTTTCACGTAATTTTGTTTTATCTAAACGATAAGACCGAATTCTGATTAATTTTTCGAAATTACGACCATCAGTGAGTACATACATTACTGTGTCATTAACATGTTAATGACAGCCACATTTGCGAAAAATACAATTTTCCTTTCCCCCGTTAAAACATTGTAATAGTAACGATTGTCAGGAATTGATGAAATTTTCCACAAAGCCTGCGATTTCAATCATCCTGATTGAATTTTAATGAAACACCCGCTGTAAACGTAAATTGCAAAAATTAGAGATATTACTTCCCGGAATGACCAATCAAAAAATAATGCACGTATGTCGCGTTACGACGACGTATGCAATCGCGTTATTATTTCGTCCAGAAAATTACATTTATTAATAATAAAACTACCTAAACACAGGGAGTATAGATAATAGTAATTTTTACAATACGATAAAGATAAGTAAATATATTAATTATAGTTGTGGGGATCCTCCACCACCCTTGTTAACCGTTTGAGTCCCAAGCAATGCTTGAAGCTTTCGGAAAAACACGGTCGAAAGATCCTGAACAGCGCGATAACGCTTGCCTTAATCTAGTGCGAAGAAGTTCAAACGGTGCGATAGGGGTTGTTTAATTTTATGTCGAAAAATCCCAATCGTCGCAATAGCGCTTGTTGGTACTATGTGACGTACATGCATCAGCAAAGTTGAGCGCGATAGCGCTGCTTGGGACACAAACGATTAATGTCGTGCTGATCGCAGGTATCCTCGTTGCGGCGTAGCTAGAAGGGATGATAAATAGGAAAAGGAAGGGATGCGTTTGGTCCCAGGCCTGCTAGTGGACTCACCAGTAAGGCCCTAGCAGGCCCTGTCTTAGACTGGAATATTATTGGAAGGTCAGGAAATTATATATATAGGAATTGAAAGTTTGGAGGAACGGAGGTCAAGTCCTCGAAGTTGAAATCCATCTAGTAGCGAGGATGAAAATGATAGTCGCTACATAGTTCTATCTCAACACGAGTAATTCCAATTTTAACTTTATGAGCTAATTTTTTTAAAAGTATTTAATAATTTCCAAAAGGAAAATTCGGAGACCAGTTTGATCGAGTTGGGGATACTATTGGAAAGTTTGGAGAGAGGGTTTTTACCGAGAACTTGCGAGAAAGTGCTCGAACCTCCTTCATGTAGGAATCCATCTAGTGGGGAGGGTGAGAATGATGGTCGCTACATAGTTCTATCTCAATACGAGTAATTTCAATTTTAACTTTATGAGCTAATTTTTTTAAAAGTATTTAATAATTTCCAAAAGGAAAATTCGGAGACCAGTTTGACCGAGTTGGGGATACTATTGGAAAGTTTGGAGATTGTAAATATACAGGAAACCGAGTGTTTTTACCGAGAACTTGCGAGGAAGTGCTCGAGCCTCGTTCAAGTAGGAATCCATCTATCGGCGAGGGTGAGAATGATTCCGCCACAGGAATAAACCCCTCGACTGGAGCTTTCGATCTTCGAGAATAAGTGGAGAGAATGAACGACCAGCCAGCAACTGTACGTCGTCCGAGAAGCTTCAAAGCCCGGAGAAATTGGTGGAAAAGTAAGTAAGATATCCGCTGAGAATCGGGAGAGAATTTTCAAATTCCACGGACGGTCTACCCGGTCCGAAAATCCTGCATCCCGGAGCAAGGTCCGCGAAGAATTCAATCTTCGATTCGAAGATCGAGGCCAATTCGTGCGAATCTGGCCGCGAAAACTTTGCCGCGTGGAAGAAGATAGCCGGGATCGGGAAGAACAGCGGGACAGCGGGGAATTTCAATCTCGACAAGTCGATAAACGGAAGTCGAGACCGCGACGCGGAAGTTGGCCGGGCGAGGACCGCGCGCTGCAAACAATGGCGCCGAAGCCGGCTAAGTTCCCGGCACCTTTGACAACTTCGACAGTTAATACGATTCCCCGCGTGATGGGTTTCTTTGTGAACCCTCGTCATGCTCGCGACAATTATCTCTGGATTCGCGTACGAATCGGCGAATCCCTTTCACGGAATTCCACCACTTCCGAATGCTAATTCGCGCAAAGTGAATCGTTCGAGTTCGATGATACCACGTAGATGGGACTTATGGAGGTGTATCGCGTAGGATTCATTTTTGGGAGCAATTTGTGACGTTGGGATCTAGATTTTAACCGGTTAACGCGTTAACCCCTTGACTACTGTGAGCGCCTATAGACGCTTAGAAATTTTGCGTTTGTGACACGGAGGGCGCCTAAAGACACAAAAATTTTGCGTTTATGGCACGGAAGGCACCTATGGACGCTTGGAAATTTTGCGTTTGTGACACGGAGGGCATCTGTGGACGCTTAGAAATTTTACGTTTGTGACACAGAGGGCGCCTATAGGCGCTCGACGTAGTTAGGCTTTATGACATGGAGGGCGCTTGTTTTCACGAAAATGGCGCACATCGTAACTCAATTCCTGCCGTATGGTACGGCCGCTGAGTAGGAAAATCTGCCGTAGTCAAGGGGTTAAGTGCTCAGCCCGTTTTGCTTACTGTTCCGTTCAGGCCCAGATTCGACCGTCAAGTGGGCCAGTGAAGCGAAGTGTTCGTAAAATCGGAGATACTGTACCAATTGTTATAATAGGAATTCGCAAACGTTAGGTCAAAAGATGGCGAGGAATTTAACACCAAAAGTTAGTACTTTTTGGTCCTAGTCTGGGTCAGTCCCTGGCCCCAACGGAAAGTCTAGCGCCGGTCCCTGGAGACCGTCATAGCACTTAACGTGTTAACTGCGTTCAAACTAGTGACATTCTTATTATATTTTATTGAAATTTCGAGTTTTTATGGCAAACAATAATTATTTAGTTTCCAAGACCAGTATACGCATCGATTGCACCGCAATAGAGACTTGAATTGAAATTATTGAAATTTCGAGTTGTTATAGTAAATGGTAATTATTTATTTTACAATTGCACCGTAATAAAGCTACGAATTGAAGTGTATACACGTCCAATAAAATAAACCATTACCATTTTCTATAAAAATTCGAAATTTCAATTCAATGCTCTATTGCAGTGCAATTGGCGCGTACACTCGTCATGCAAAATAAATAATTTCGATTTACTATAAAAGCTCGAAATTTCAATCCAAGGCCCTATTGCAGTGCAATTGGCACGCATACTCGCGTGCAAAATAAATAATTACCATTTACTACAAAAACGTGAAATTTTTATGAAATATGGTAAAAATGTCGTTTGTCTCTTTTATATTACCGATAAAACTGCAGTGTCTTTTATAAAAAGAATTCGATTATTCTCTTTGGTATATTGGGTACTTCCTGTAAAAGGTATTGCTTTTTACAAACTGAGTTGATTACTTTCTCTTCTGCATGTGGTATTCTCCCAATTGTTTCGTGCGTTTTAAAGTCCATTGAAAAATGCCACATGAAAATCAACTGAATTTCTTAAAATTACCTTTCCCCTCTCATTTTTCCTGCTTATGAATTTGATTAAATTTTGAGAATTTTCAAATTTTTAATAACGATAACCTTCCATAAATGTATTGTTAATTTTTTCGTCAAATAAAAACGTAATCCCTCCTCGCTGTGCTTCGCTTTTGTCGTAAAATTTATAGCAGGAACATTTGCCATTCGTTCGACGCGTACACTCGTCGTTGCTTGATTTTAATTCCGCATCCCGTGAGGGATTTTTCAAACTAAAAATTCCGCAGTTAACTGGTTGTAAAGAACCTAAAACTCGTTTATTAATAATAGATTAACGGCTATAAAACGTTCTGACTAAATGCCACTCGATGTGCCTCGACTGACTATTATTGAGAAATCCAAGTCCTTTTATCGGTGGAAATATCGTAATACCGTGCGACATAATGGTGCCGCGTGAATTTTTATGGGAGTCAGCAGGATTAGCATTTCTCCTTGGAAAACGAGATATTTCCAGGACTCGCGTATCATGGAAAATAAGATATTCAGGGGAATCAATCGGGATACGGATTTTCGTGCATTCCCATTGTTAAGGGAGTTATTACACAAGGGAGAGTAGTCAGTGGAAAACTGTGGAAAAACTGTGTAGATCTTTATTCAACGGGCGAATGGTTAGAACTAGCCTGTTCAGGGCCTCGCAGGTCAAAAGTCGTCTTCAGAAGACTGGTGACAAAAGACAGAACATTGAGGGAAAGGATCGCCCCCACACCTCTGGAATGTAGAATTTGCTTCACTATCGAATTTTACCATAACACCCACGGGCACCCGGCAGCACGCGTATTACAGCCCTGGATCGTGCGATAATTATCGTAAAAATATCGTCGCTTATTATTCGCCAAGGATCGTTTTATTTTTTAATTTCTTCAGCAACGTATTTCCGTTTGGAATTTAAGCGAAATTTCATTACCGTTTATTACTCTGCCGGAATGATGACGAATGAGTTTCCGTGAAAAAGCGCGATACGATTGTACGTTAAAGAGGAATTATTCGACCAGTTGCGAATGCTGATTTTTGCAAAATAAATCGTTTCAACGAGATCGGTAATACCGAATGGCGTGAGGACGCGAGGGGTGGATTAAACGAGGACGTTGCGGGGGTCAGGATTGAAACGAAGATTAAATGTATCGTATATGCATCAGTAACTATTGGAAACGATTAAAAAGGAAAACTGAATGACTTCAACGATAATCGAGGAAAAAGAAACGAAATTTGCTCCTTTAATGAAGACACTCTTCAAGATAAATACACACTTCGGCTTAATACTAAACCCACCACGATCAGTCAAATGTGTGAGTATTGATTTTACGTGTGTGAGTGTGAGTGAGGTTGAGCGAGAGAAATTCATTTGCCTACAATTGTGAATACGTAAATGTAATTGTTATTAAGAGTGAGTGAGAGAGAAGGAACTTCTGGAAAGATTGCACCGATTTATAATTTCAAATAATTTATTATTTCAATAATTTAAGTTAAATGTACTTTGCGCTACTCGTTCGAAAGGTCTTAGACATTATTGTCCAATCTATCCACAAAATGGTCGATGTGTGACGAAAGGGAAGAACAAGAGTCTATTAAAAAATGGAATAAGAGGAAGAGAAAAAGGAACCGGAAATGGTCATAGACATCAACCCTAATCGGGTTAGGTTGCCCTAAATAAACTGAATTACTTGAGCAAATTTTTCTCAATAATATACTTCTCAGAATTTCCGAATTGCGGGATAATTATGGTAAACGTGTGAATGATCGCTTGACAAAGGACCGTTTTGCTTTTTCCTTCCATTTTCGCAACGCGCTACCGTTGAAATTTCATCAAAATTCGAATTTATCCTTTATTACTCTGCTAGCTGATCGCGGGTGAGTTTCCATGCAAGAGCATGGTGCGATTGAATGTTAAAGAGGGGGAAAATACGTATTGTAACATAGAATGTGATTAAAAATACGCAGGTACGTTGGGAACAACGATGTGCACGTAACAGGTATCTAGATGTCGGGAACATAGCATTACCGCGTATACTCTTGTTACTGTTATTATTGATCGACTGACAAAGTAAAACACGCGAACGAGTATTTATTGTTTGATTGTATATATTATCGTTGTATCCGGCACGATCGTCAATCCCGGGGAAAGAACAAATAACCGCGTGTATTTGATGCAAGCTGCAAATAATTACACGTATCAAGATGAATCCTCCGATCCCAATTTATGGAACCATGCACGTGAAATGTTTCCATATTGCAACGGCGTTCAGCGAAAAATGGAAAAAAGGGGAAAGGAACGCGAGGATAAAAAGAGAGGAACAGCGGGGAAAAAACGGGGCAATTTTAATAAAACCCGGAGCCCCGACACGGACGACCGGATTCGCCATTAGAACATAAATCAGCGGATTCTTTCCAGCCGCGCGATAACCATACGCGATTACGCCACGCTAATGCAAACTCGATTCGCGAGCAGGCCGGTCACGAAATATCGAAACGCAGAGGGATTCGAGAATTCGAGGAGAATTCGAGGAGAATCGCTGCAAGCCATTTGTCCGTCCCGACGTCGATTTTTAACCGCGATTCTACGGCCATTTTCCGCTCAATCGAAACGCGTTACTCGACAATGTAGGGGGTACTTAACCCCCTAACTCGACGCGAGTTTGTCATGCCTAAAATGCAAAACGCGAAGAGCTAGCTAGGGTCTTCGTACTAATAATAAAATTACTAGCGATTAACGAGATTTAACAAAAGTAAAATTCGTATGAATTCTAAAAATTTGTAGAATTTTAATACGGCCATTTTCCACCTAATCGAAACGCGTTACTCGACAATGCAGGGGGTACTTAACCCCCTAACTCGACGCGAGTTTGTCATGCCTAAAATGCAAAACGCGAAGAGCTAGCTAGGGTCTTCGTACTAATAATAAAATTACTAGTGATTAACGAGATTTAACAGAAATAAAATTTATAAAATTTTAATACTGCTATTACCCTCCCAATTAAACGCGTTACTCGATAATGCAAAGACGAACTGCGTCTTACGGCCATTTTCCACCTAATCGAAACGCGTTACTCGACAATGCAGGGGGTACTTAACCCCCTAACTCGACGCGAGTTTGTCATGCCTAAAATGCAAAACACGAAGAGCTAGCTAGGGTCTTCGTACTAGTAATAAAATTACTAGTGATTAACGAGATTTAACAGAAATAAAATTTATAAGATTTTAATACTGCTATTATCCTCCCAATTAAACGCGTTACTCGATAATACAAAGACGAACTGCGTCCTTCGCATAAATAATAAAATTAATAGTAATTAACGCGATCTAAAAATTTGTATAATTTTTGAAGATCGAAATTACTCTAATCTGACTGATTAATAAACTAGAACTAATAGTTTTTCATTACATATGTATCCAAAATTAAATCGTAGTATATACAAAGGTTTAATCCCTTTCCGTAGGTTTTCATAGATTATTGTAGATTATTCGAAATTATCGTTGATATCTTCTTCGATTTTCCAGCGCCGCTGTTTTATTCGGATCAATTGTATATCCGTTGGATAATTGGAGCTCGGTATTAATTAATGAATAAATAAACGAATAAGTAAATTTCAATTACACGAAATACATCTATTTCGTTCGAGCTACAGTTATAAAAGGATTCGTGCATATCTCCCACACATAGAAGAGTATCGATAATAATTCCAATCGCGTGCGTGACGGGTATAGCTCGTCTTGTAAAGTTCACAAGGAATTAATTAAAACGCGTAAATACGCGACGCTCGAAATATTTCCGTGCGTCGTGGAAGGTGATCGAAAATTTCAGCTGCCGGATGTTCCCGCGGGCCCAGCCACTCGGCGTTATTGGCATCGGGGTAGTTATCGTTGCTCGTGCACCGGTATTTTCGCAACGGCGTTCCAACGAGAGAGGAACGTTCGGTCCACGACGAAGAGATCGTCCCAATTTCCAGGAAATTTAATATTTTCCAGTCGCCACGAGGATCGCGCAGGAAAATATCCAGCCGGTAGAAAACAACCTCCGCGAATCGACTCGCTCGCTTCCGGGCGTCGTCGTCGACCCGCGAACAGCGATTAAAGCGTAAACAGGTTAAAACGAATTAGCTCGAGGACCCTAGGGAATCGGCGTCTCTTGCTGGAGACAACTCGCGCGGAAATCTCGTTGCTGCAATACGGAATGCACTATGCGAGGCACTAGTGACAGTCTAGACAGAGGAACTTCGTTGGACGAGGGGAAAGCAAAGCAACCGATTCGAGGACATCATCGGCGACCTGTAAGAGGTTATCTGTGCGAGTAATGCGTCACGGTGTGACCAATGAAGTGACTTCGTGGCGGTTAATTTGAACCCTAAACGAGATGACACACTATAGAATCGATACGCCAAAAATCGGTAGAAAGTAATTTTAGAAAAATTTTATTTTAAATCAAATTCTTTTCCAATAGTTAATTAAGACTGTGGAGCATGATATGGTATCATTTTTGTTAACATTCGTTCATTTTTAACGTCACTGTAGGACTTTGAAGCAGTCGAGACGCGGAGGCATCAGCGAGCAGTTACCAAGAAACCTTCGACTGAAATGGATGCAATACGGAATGCACTATGGGTTGCACTAACAGCCTAGACGAAAGAACTCCGTTAGGCGAGAGGAAAGCAAAGTAACCGATTCGAGGACGTCATCGGCGACCTGTAAGAGGTTATCTGTGCGAGTAACGCGTCGCGGTGTGACCAATGAACTGACTTCGCGGTGGTTAATTTGAACTCTAAACAAGCCACTTTAGAAAGATTTTATTATTTTAAATAAAATTCTTTTCCAATAGCTAATTAAGACTGTGGAGCATGATATAGTATGCTTTTTGTTAACATTCGGTCATTTTTAACGTTACTATAGGACTTTGAAACAGTCGAAACGCGAAGGCATCAGCGAACAGATGCCAAGAGACCTTCGACTGAAATAAACCTTTTTAAATTCTTGACTCGTATTCCTTCGTGTCATTATCACACCTTGTACCATCCATCTCCCCTGCTTCTCTTACCAACGACATCGAGGGTGTCATCCGCGTGGCCGAGCAAATTCCAGTGGACAGGTTAAGCGCAAACCCGAACATTTCCCATCGCGGAAGACGCGTGGAATCGGATTTCCGTGGAAAATTCAGTCGCCTCGCTCTTCCCATTACGCTAAAATCACGCAACGCGGAAACGTACTCCTCGATCGGATTGCCCTGTGCGTTCGCGTAATGGCGCTTTAATTTTAATGGACGACCGCGCGCTCCGATCCTCCATCTTCCATCGTTACGTGCCATTATCTCGCTGAAATCTTTCCACATCTCCGTGCTTCCCTTATCTCCTCTCCTACTTCTACCAACCTCTATCCGACATCTTTCCCGTCTTCGCCCAGTATCAATTTCACGGAACGAGAAACACATAGTCGAAAGCGACAATGGCGCCAGCGGTTCTCCGGTCGCGAGCTGAATCCCTAATTTCCACCACCGCCATCCGCGCTAATAACGCTCTTCTGCCCCGGTATTTAGCCGGATTTCGATCCGCTTTACCACCTATTTCGCGCTCGTTTCTTGCCGATCCTCCAGGCTGACTGTCCGCCATTGGAATCGCCTCGTTGGAGACGCCGAACGTCCGCGATGGCTAATCTAACAGTGGCTGATTCGTATCTGGGTAATTATGTACATCGGGTATTCGATCAGAAGGCGATATCGCGGCTGGAAATTGTTTTAGGAAAAGGGCGACGAAGCATCAGGGTGTCCGAGGATGTGGATGCTGGCACGAACACCAGAAGATACGACACGATGCTCTATTTCGGATCTCGTCGCGCTAGATTCTGCACCGATGGCTCGCATAAATTATGAGCACCTTTGTTCTTGTCGACACGGTACGTGGTCCGGGCCACGCTCCGCGATCCTGTGATTGGAACTCGATATTCCGGCAATATTATCGATTATCCCCCTTGTCTTCGGCAAGATTAATGGAAATTAGCGCGCGTCTCACGTACAGCCTGCTAGGCTGTCAGCTCTCCTCGACGTAACTTCCACTAGCCGTGAACGGAGGCGTGTTAATGCACGGCATCGTCCGCGATTATGGTTTTTCTCCGCGTGTCTCTGATTAATCGTCCCGCGGGAAAGAACTCGCGAAAGGTAGCCGAGATCGTGGCCAGACAACCGTGCGAAATTTCGACAGCGTATCGGAAAGGGATTCTTTTAATCGGTTGCCAGCGTTCCCGGCACAACGTTCATGAATATTAAGCCAACATGAATATTTATACGCGGTCTTGTAATTATGTTAACGAAATCGCCCTAGCAACTAAATACCGCGAATAATTACTCCGTCAGCGGTCGCCTTTAATGCATACGCTATGTATTCGACCTCCTCTTTGCTATGTAAACCGCAAACAGTGTCGAAATGTCACTGTTCAGGCTGTTACGACGTCTATTAAAATGTCAAAGGATTGGAAAAATAATTCGCCACGACTGACCAAGGATAAGAATCGCGTCGAATCGTAGAGTTCTGGCCAAACAGCGGCCTCGAAGCAGAGGCCAAGGCAAAATGTCTATTAAAATGGTAAAGTCTTGGAAAAATAATTCGCCACGACTGACCAAGGATAAGAATCGCGTCGAATCGTAGAGTTCTGGCCAAACAGCGGCCTCGAAGCAGAGGCCAAGGCAAAATGTCTATTAAAATGGTAAAGTCTTGGAAAAATAATTCGCCACGACTGATCAAGGGTAAGAATCGCGTCGAATCGTAGAATTCTGGCCAGACAGCGGCCTCGAAGCAAAGACCAAGGCAAAATGTCTAAAAATATGGCAAAATTTTGGAAAAATAATTCGCCACGACTGACCAAGGGTAAGAATAGCGTCGAATCGCAGAGTTCTGGCTGGACAGTGATTTCGAAGCAGAGGCCAAGGCAAAATGTCTATTAAAATGGCAAAATTTTGGAAAATAATTCGCCACGACTGACCAAGGGTAAGAATAGCGTCGAATCGTAGAATTCTGACCGGACAGCGGCCTCGAAGCAGAGACCAAGGCAAAATGTATAAAAATATGGCAAAATTTTGGAAAAATAATTCCCCACGACTGACAAAGGGTAGGGATTGCGTCGATTCTATGCATCAAATCCCCCAGTTCTACAGGATGGACAGCATCCTCGAAATAGAGGCCAAGAATTACGAGGCTTTCAGCTCGTGGCTGTAAATGTCCACCATGTCACCGGCTACTCTCTCTCCCCTGCAATTTCCATCAAATTTGTCTCTTACGCTTGTACCAGACACAAATTCGACGAACCTTCGACATTCATCGCGACTTTTCCGTTTACAAAATGTCGAACAGGTTCGTCAAATCTACCAATCTAAACCTAGACGTCGGAAAAGAAGCGTACTTTCTAGGTTATGTCGGTTAACCTCGAAGTTCACAAAATGGCCGAAGTTGCCCGACGAGCCATTTCGACACCGCGCTGATCGATACGGCGTTACTTTCACCGGTCGGTTATTTCGGCTAATTGGAAACAAATATACGCGTCACCTGGAATTTATACACTCCCGGGAGGGCGTCGAGTATTCGGCAAAACTAAATATTTATATCACGCGTGGATAACGTTTCGCGGGTTTCCGCTTTGCACGCGCACGAAACGGCAACAAAGTTCGAGCTGCCGGATGAACGGGAATAACCACCGCGTTTGGTTACGTAATTCCGAGAATTATTCGAACCACCCAGTAAAACTGACTAGGAGTGGTACAGATTCGAAGCCTCGGCGAGGATCGCGACGTCGAATCGTGCGGAAACCGTGAAGTTTCGCGAGAACTCGCGCTTCGTGGACTAAGGGATGAAACGGCAAAGACCCTTACGGTAATATATCTTACGGTAATATATATATATATACATATATATATATATATATATATATATGTGTGTACAAGATCTCTTTCGCGGATCTCGCTGCTCCATGGGTTTAAAACTCGATTCGGGGATATAAAATCACGAGAGGTTGCGTAAGGATCCTTCACCGGCGAATAGACGCGAGGAACAGGGCGAGCATCCCCTATGCAGCTAGAAAGGGATCTGCGAAATGTACGAGGTTAAACGAGGAAGTTCGAGACCTCCGATTCATCCGCGAGCCTCGAGGTAACTCAAACGAAGCGTCTTCCGTGTCCCGGTTCAAATGAATTCTTCCTTAAACGGGACGAAGCTCGCGGTAGCGTTCTCCGAAAGTTATCGGGCCACGAAATCAGTGGCGCAACAAGACCGTAGGAAATCTCGTTTCCGCGGGATCCACGGGATTTAAATAAATTCTATCCGCGCGGGAGTTACGGTAGGGGCCAGAGTAAAATGCAAACTCGGTTCACTGTGAATTCTTTGTTTCAGTGAAAAAAAGAAAAGAAAAAAAAAAAAGGGAAGGGAAGGGAGAAAGAAGGAAAAAGAAAGGGAAAAAGATGAAACGAAGAGGGAAAAAGAAGGGAGCGAGGTAACGAGGGAAAAGAACGCGAGAGCGGGAGAAAATCAAGAGAAGGGGCAATTGTATTTCATCTACGAAGGGTCGACACCCCCTTCCGCTGTTTCATAAGCAACAATTTCGTTTTCGAGTCCGGCAAAAACCTTCGTTGCTCTCGAACAAAGCACACGGACAAAGCGAGTTGCACGCAAAGCGTCACACCAGCGGTCGAGCTTTCCTCCCGCTTTCCTCTCGCAACTCGCGCAAGACGCATCACGCGCGCTCGTGCGGACGGCGCGCGCGCCGCGCCGGTTAAACGCGGAGCGTAGAACGCACGGACGACGCGAGCCGACTACGAAATTCCGCGGTGCAATTTATGCTGATTTATATGCACCTGGCGGTCCGCTCGGTACAAAGCACACACGACCCATCCCGGCTCTGTGCTTCTATCTGCCTCTTTCCGTGTCTCTCGTTTCACCCGCGCCGGTTTCTATATTTCTTCTCTCGCCACGGTCGTCTATGCGCCGCGTGAAAGTTAACGTCGAGTTTCGAAAGCTTCCACATCGCGGTAATTCTCCCAAGGGACAGACAGAGGGATAATCCGTTTGTATAAACCTAATATTCGGGATACCGGAAATATCGTCGGTGTCGAATCCGCGGCGCGAGCATGGAGCTGGGCCTCACGTCGCGGCGCGAAAAGAAAAATCAATCCAGCCTAAAATTACGAGTACCTTGAATTCCGATAATTTCGGCAGTTTCGAGAGAAATGGTTGAAATTCGAGTGCCAATGAGTAATGCACGCTGTCGATTTTTCTGCCGAATAAAGTTAAAGTTCGCGTAAACGTTTCAGAGGTTAAGTAGAATTTGAATAGAATTTTGCAAATAAAATGGGAGTGACGTGATGATAAGTGGCAATTGCGGAATTAAATCGCAATTAAAAGTTTGGAGATAAATACCTGCAGCTAAATTGTACATGACTCGAGAGAAATAATTCCGACATTAATACGGACCATCGCTTAATATAATTTACAACTCGTTACATTATTCGAATCAATCGTATATGCGTATAAAATAAATTTACTTACTCTGCGACGCTCTCTCCGTTCCTCTGTTTGCAACTCTCGCCGCCGAGCCTGCGTCGTCATCTTCTTCGTATCACGACACACGCGCGAAGTTAAAAACTATCAACAAACACTGCTACGTATCCTGCTCGCTTAGAAAAACCTCGTTATAATAGCACTCGACTACCGAACCGGATATTACTGACACTGTATTGTTTATATATCGTCAACTTGAACTACGTCGTCAGCCGGTAACGCGGTGTTTACTATACCGGCGCGCCGTTTATATGCCCCGCAGCAATGTTCCTAACCTACGTCGCGTCACCCCGAACGCTTCTAGAATTATCCATTCGCCACAAATTCGCGACCCCACTGCCGACTACCGACGCGAATGCTAAACACCGTCGACTCGCCGAATTAAGACGCGTCCTGTCGATTCCCGATGCCCTTTCACCGACGCGCGCATCAAACATGGCCGCCGACTCGCCGAACCAAAGCGACGCGAGTCGATTCCCGATGCCTTTTCGCACTCGCACGAATCAAACATGCCCGAACACTTCACTCTTCGCGTCTTTTTCCGGCGCAGCAAAGAACGCGGTTTCTGATCGAAAATAAGCAACGTCGGATCAACTACGCGTTGAATTCGCCCCGCTGGGAACGGCAGGAACGCCACAGAGACGCGAGCCATTGTCGATGACGAACAAAGGTTGGAAAATCGGGGTTGCAGCGCGGTGGCGGTGTCGCGTTCGCATTGTTCGAGTCACAAATTAACGAAATAAAGCCACTCACCGAGTTACGCGATTATGAACTTCCTCCACGCCGAGTTTGTTACACGGTCGCGCGAATTCGAACGTAACTGCGAACTAACTCGAATACGCGAACGAGCTCGACGCGCGGGCAGAGGGCGCTGCCGACTGACTGCACGATTTCCGCCTTCCGGCCAGAGGGCGCGTGGGCGGGATTTTGACCGGTCGACTCGCACTGTCGCGAAGTTTATGATTGGTTATTAACGTCGCGCGCTCCTGGGGCTCGGTTTGAATTCGTTTAAGCGACGTCACGCGTTGTACGATGCTCGAAGAAGACTCAATAATTCCAGATGCGTTAACGGAACGCGATAAAACGGAGATACGAAGAATATAGATCAGGAGTCTTCCTCATTGGCTAAAATTTCGTCTGGGAAATTGGCAATACTACGCGAAGCTGCGATATCACTGCTCGCTTTTCTGAGCACCTGTATAAAATTCGGCTACCGATAAACGACGTCCAGTCTCGATCGTAAAATACGAATATCGTTACTCTGCTCGATCTCTTCGAGAATTTCGAATTCTATCATACGTATCGTCGCTTTACTCGATTTCTGTTTTAAATTCTCCTGGTTATTTCTGACAGCTAGTTGGAAGGAACGACGAGGCTATTGAAAATGAGAGATAACGCGAATAGGATATTGCAGAGTATAGAAAATGATCGAAGAGATATCTAGTATTAACCGATTGACTATGAAGGGCATATATACATGTACGTTGTCACAGATTCATCAATATATACGAAAAGCATACATATGCGTCGTCCATATTGTTCTCGATGAAACACGTTTACCATTTTATCCAATCGAACTATAGTTAAGCTCAAAAATGATCGTCCTGCGAGTCATGATCGAGGAATTAAACGATAAAATCTCTCAGTATCGAGTTAATTCCTATACCTCCCTATAGCACGATCCATCATAGTCGCGAGACCTACAGGCAACCGCACACAGCTTAATATCTTCTCTGTGAGGGAAGGACTTTACTATACCGAGGAGAACCGTGAAAATTCCACAACTTCCTCGCTACTGTTACCACGCGACATGCACCAGTCCCGCGGTAATTCAGCCAGGAAAAACAAGGCGAACTGTAACGAACTATCGAAGAAAATCGGAGTGCGGCGTTACGCGGAGGTCGGCGCAGGGTGTAGTGGGTGGAATGAGATTAAGAGGGACCCCGGGCGAGCACTTCCGGCGTCGCGGGGCATGAATTATTCGCAGTCGTCGCGCGCGCACAGATGCCAGCCGGCTGATAAGCGATAAAAGGGCAAAGCGGCGTTTTATCGGGAACGCAACTAATCCGGTTTACAAGGCGTTAACGACGAGCCGCGTCTCCCCTAATTATCCTTTTCAGCCCGAGCAGAAGCTCGAGCAACGCCGTCGGGCTGCGTGTCTCGAACAATTAAGACGTGACTCCTCTCGTCCTCTTCGTCCCGACGATGCTCGCGCTCCAGCCAACACGGAAACTCCACGGAATAATTTCGCAAGTTCCGACGTGTTATACACCTGACAAGCTGCACTCTTCCGCCCCTTTGGCCGTGGTAATAAATCAGCTTCCCTCCGCCTTGCGAACTTCTTTATCCAACGCGCTGCTTCCCTCTGCGCGTGATCCAGGCACCCCCTCGGCCTTTGTCAACCGCCTTCGACCTACCCTTCGACCAACCCCCGTCCCACAACCCCGGATACGTATTTACGTTGCGTTCGCGGCACCCAAGTTTCTTCAAAAACTGCGCCACTTCGCCAACTCGACCGGGGACGAGCACGTCCCCCCCCCCCCCCCCCCCCGTATTCTCGTCCTCGTCCTCGCGGTACACTCGCTGCTCGAGGCCAGATCTACACACCACCCTTCGATCTATCGATCCACCACTGGCAGCAGCCGTCACTGCGACACGGCTCGCACATGGCTCGAGTAATTTCTTTTCGAGATACTCACGGTAAATATGCTCTGCAACGAGATGGAAATGGAGAATTTGGGAGAGCCGAAGCTTCCGGGATCGAGAGAGACAGCCGGTGACATGGGTTGATAGTGGAGCATTCGTTCCGATCGATATCTTTCATATCGAATCGACCGAACACGCGCGTCTTTTAATTTCCGCGCGAACGAACAGTCGGCCACGTGATAAAGGTTAAAAGGTTGCGAGAATGGATATAAATTCCGCGGCGCGAATAAATTTCGCGCCCCTCGGGGGAATATAGATTATAAAGGGGAGCAAAATGGACGAGACGGGACGGGTTTCGGGCGATTTTTCGGCCCGCGCCGAAAACTGCATCGCCGTCCCCTGTCTGTACGCTTAACGAATTTCGTGCAAATTTTTTTCCACTATGTTTCCATTTATTTTGTATATGACAGCAGTACGATCTGCTTCGTCTCTTCGTGTAACGAGAGAAAAAAAGAAAAAAAAAAAGAAACGAAAAAATTAATACTTCCTCTTTGTCGTCATACTGCCTAATAATCGCTGTGTAATTACAACTTGACACGCTTTCGATATATGAAAAAAGAAAAAAAGAAATGAAATAAAGAGAGAAGATAAAACGAAACACACGCTGTTGTTTTCTTTCGCCATTTTAAGTCGCACACGTGTTGAACCAAGCGATCGCTCGTTCACGTATCTTTAAGATCTCTGCCCTTAAGTTACGCTGGCCGCAGCCTTAATCTTAAGTAACAACTTCAATATCTTTTACATACTAGAAGCTCTCCCTCTCTTTCTCTCCCTCACTCACTTCTATGCACTCTACTCATTCTTCCGTCTAGTGCTCGATCGTATTCTTACGTATGCATATATATATATATGTGTGTGTGAGTGTATGTATATATAGTAATAGTAATATTCTGAAAAGTTACATAATAAACCCTAAGCTCAATTTTGATTGGTATAATAAGTCTGAGATTTGTCCAACGAATCGAGCACCATGATCGCGATTCGAAAAAGAGAAAGGACACCTAGAACCGTGAGTTTCCTTGACGAAACGATCATCAAAACGACGCGTCGATTCTACTTTCTCGTTCTCTTTTCGACCAACTTGGCACGCGAGTAAGTACACGGTTAAAGGACAGCGGGTTTCCTCGATGGAACACGGGTATTCCGATCGCAAGCTGGATTCGCAGGCATCGGAATCGGCCGTTCCGATCGCGAAACGCTCGTTCCTGGCTCAAACACGTTCTACGTCGCTACGTTGTACTGTCGCTGTGATGACAAAACACTGTTACTTCGACCATCGGTGCAAAGCTTGATCGCAGGCCTTCGTTCGATCGCGTCTCGAGGTAAATTAAGTACTCTGCTTGGTTCACTGTACACGTGCGAACATGGACGCGAGGACGTATCGGAAATCCTACTCGCGAATGTTAATATTTCTCAAGAAAGTGGTATCTCGATCGAGTTACATCTTAAAGCGAGGATAACCTCAGACGAACAGAGAAAACGAGAAAGACGAGTTACTCGAAAAATTCTTTCACGCTTCGCGCCATGTGTCGTACGTGATCGTTCACAGTTGATGAGCCTCGAGGGCAGTCGGCGGAATCTTATCGCTAAGTATACCAAGTATGAAGGCACAAGTTCGGGAAAGTATCTGTCGCCAAGTTCGACCACGGAAATCCAACCACCGTATGAATGGGTCCTCGACGCACGGAAACGCCTAGTGAAATGCCTCTCCGCGTGAACGTTACGCTGCCCCATATTCGCAGAACTTTCCAAAAAATTCTCGTCGTGCATCCTTTTGATTCGACAAACCCGTGTGTCGATCCTAGCCGGTGTTTCGAAACCACGATCTTCCTGTTCGTCGTTGAAATCCAACCCCCGCCCCTTCTCTGTCCCCAGCTTCGAGCTCCTGTCGCGTTCTCTTAGTTGAGCAAGGAATACGCTATTGCTAAGGCACGAAAAGCGAAGGATTTCCATCAACATTCGCCTGGTAAACGCAACCGACACCTTATCCCGCGGATGAATTCGTTAAAGTCCAGTGGAATCCAATCGGGAGACGCGACGAGTGGCGAGAAATCTGGGTTTTGCGAGCGAGGGTTGACAGAGAAGAGGGGAAGGCGACTGCCTGTATCGAGAGTCACGTTCATACATTTTTCATGCGATTGGACGTAGCCCGGGATCGTAGAAGAAGAGGACATCGTCGAGACGCGTGCAACGTGTCGTTTTACGAAACACCTGTCGCCTTTAGCCGGTCTCGATCGACGCTGATCAACCCCGTGTGCCCACGTGGATGTCTCACTCGCGCTGTCTCTTTAATTCGATGCACGCGTCCTGCGCCACGTTCCTCGACTTCGATCATATTTGCATCCCCGTCTACCAGGGACGGTCCGACTAACGCATTCGCGGCTACCCCCGACGGCTAGTTTGGTATTCTCGACCAGCGACGAATGGTTCAAGGGATCGTTGATCGTGGCTACGTGCCATCCTACGGAGTCTTCGTTCGAATGCATCGAGGGTCGAGCGATTTTCCGCGATCTCGCGAGCATCGTAAAGGCCGTGGAAAAAGGAACGCGCAGTCGAAGAACTGGATATCGTTTCAGGGAGAACAGGCTAGTGTCCGTTAAGCAGGCAGCGTAGTCGAGAACGACGACGCGTTTTAACGTTCGCAAGCTAGGAGATCGTTACACGTATAACGCGCTGCAGATAGGAAGATCGATGGGGATCCAATGGCTCCACGCCATGCTGACGCTTGCTCGGTCCACGGGGCAGTTTCCGGTTCCGATGCACGGGTTCCTTGGTTCCTCCTTCCCGGTACAAGACGCGAGGATCGGCATGGGGAGGAGCGAGCGCCGTGAAAACGCGAGTGTTTCGACGTCTAAGGTACGAACGAAGAAAATATCGACGTGACAGCTAATAACAATATTCAAGTCCGCTACGGAGAATCCTCTTCCTGCAAGTCCCTCCACTCTGCACGGTGAAACCGATCCTAAGCGAGATGGAGGCACGCGAGGAGGTTGAATATACGCATAATTAAAACCGCGAGAAACTATGGTTGAAACGTAGTCTATGATAAGATTAGGGGTCGGCTGAGAAGACAAAGGGAGCATCTGTCGGTGTGAAAATATAACGAAAGCTCCGACACGCGTTTCCTCGGGCTTCCTATAGACGTGTCAGGTGAATCTCTCTGCTACTCTCGTCGGCGAGCCGGAGTTCATCCGTTCTTAACCGATTGCACCCGGGTGGCTGCTGGGTCGGGACGCCTCGACGGAAACCGGTGCGTTTCATCGTTCGGGCGTTGCAACCCCGTGGAGCGTCTATGGGACGCTGGTTCGACGTCGCCGTTCGACTCTACTCCATGGCGGCCTCCTGGAGAGCGTGCAGGTGAGCGTAGAGGCCATCAGCCGCGATTAAATCGTCGTGAGTGCCCATTTCCGCCACGGTACCCTTCTCCAGCACGCAGATCACGTCGGCGTTCCTTATAGTCGCCAAACGATGCGCTATGGTGATGCACGTCCTACCCTCCATGGCCTTGTCCAGGGCCGCTTGCACCACCTGTACAGAAATATCGTGGAATATCGACTCAGTCCTCGAGTTCTCGTTATCTCGCCGAGGCAACGATGAAATCGCGTTACAGCGAAATGAATTCCGAGATGACCATGTCCGATGGAACGTTCCGCGAAGCTCCGTTTGTACGTACAGTTTCTGAGGTTAGAACAGATGCGACGGATAAGGGAATATAAATAGACGAAACGTCGAGAGGAACGCGTGACGGTCACTCCCGTTGAACAAGCAACGCGCAAAATGGAACGCGACCGGTCTATTTTCCCGCGGAGGGTGGCACAACAAAGAGGAAAACAGGCTGGCCTGTAAGCAGCCGTGAAACAATAATTGCCGTGAAATTCGTTCGGCGGACGAGTCGCTTTGCGTCCACGGGAACAACAATCGAACATCCTCTCACCAGGCTGGGTATTTCCGATTGTTACCATAGATAATAATACTGTCGCGTTGTCCACGATTGTTACCGATTTCGAGAGGACCACAACGCGACCAGGCTGGAATAATCGACCTTCGTGGCTGGGAAAATTAAGCGTCGAATCGAAATAATCGCTCGAGAGGGCCTTTCGGCTTGCTCGGGTCGCTTTTCGCGAGATATCGGCAGAGAAAGATAAAACGATACGCGATAAAAGGATGGAATTCTATTTTTCACGAACCGCTGATGGAGGAAGAACGGTGGATGATATAATTTCGAGTAACGAGATACGATCCCCCGAAAACGACGTTTCGATCGTTGACGCAACCTGCAAATGTATGAATTTTAATTTCGAAAAATTAGCATACAAAGTACATCCGTTCCACGAGATATTTCCTTTGGTACTCGTGTTTTCTCCTCTTTTTCCCTTTTTTCTCCTTCTTTTTTCCTTTTTTTTTTTTTTTTGCCGTATTGTTCATTAAAATCCATCAGGATCCATTAATATTCATCAGCCGGCGCACTCGCAACACTACCGTTAGTTTACGTTGCCGAACCTCCGCTTTTATTCACGTTCACCGTTCACCGCAACAAAATATTTTCCCTCTAATGGTAGACGCTCGTTGCGCCCCGAAAACACACCCCTCGCATAAACGAGAAAATTTCGCGCGGGACCTTGTGTCGCGTAAACTACGTGTAAAATTTCAAAGGATTATTTGTGCACCGCGTGGCGATAAACCATGTACCAAGTATCTACCTTGCATTAATTTAACGCGATAATATTTGTACGACCCAGTTACTCGGTGACTGTGGAAGAACGTTCATCCCGAGCCCAAGACGACGCCCGCGGCGTCGAGTCGCTTGATCGTTTGATAGGATCGTTCGATAGAATTTGTCGAATCTGCTCGAGTTTCGTCGATCGTCCGCGAATTCCTCGCGAAACGTGTTAAATAATTATCAAGAGAAACGGTGCCCGAAGTTACGAGGCTGTTAATTGGTCACGAGGGTAAAACAATGCCGCGGCGAGAGTGGAACGCGAGGCTTTTGTCCTCGCGAGAATTCCTCGCACTTCCTCGGCCTCTCGAGAGGACGGTTGGTCATTTTTTCGCCGCCTTTCTGCTTCTATCCGCGACTAAAAAGCGCCACCGCGTTCCACCGCGTATTATATTACTGAATGCCCGCCGCGTCTACTTCAGCCTGATTTCACGACCCATTTTCCCGCTCGCCCGCGGTGTTTCACGCGACCATCTCGACGGAGCTTTTTGTCCCCGGGTATTTTTCGTCTAAGCGATTCGCGAGGATACCTCTCGAAAGACGAGGAAACACGCAAGACGATTGTCGAGAGTGCCTTGGGAACCACGAGTCCTTACCTTCTCGCTCTGAGTATCGAGAGCAGACGTTGCCTCGTCTAGCAACAGGATTCGAGGATTCCTGACCAGAGCGCGAGCTATGGCGATACGCTGCTTCTGTCCTCCGGACAGCTGTGTACCCTTAGAGCCTAACCTAGTATCGTAACCCTGGAATGAAAATCAGAAGTCTGTCTAGTGGGAAATTTCGGTTAGCTGTGTCATCGTCGGATGTCTACCGAGGGTTGTTCTACTCACTAGCGGTAGAGAGCTGACGAAGCTGTGGATGTTTGACTTCTTGGCGGCCTCTATGATCTCCTCCATCGCCACTGATCTAAAGTTGTCGCCGTAAGCGATATTCTCGGCGATCGTCCTGTCGAACAGGACCGGTTCCTGGCCGACCACGCCGAGCTGAGACCTCAAATTACGCAACGATACCGACGAGATGTCACGCCTGTCCATCGTGACGGAGCCGGAAATCGGGTCGTAGAGTCGTTGCAATAATTGGATGCAGGTGGACTTGCCGCATCCACTCTGGCCCACCAATGCGACCATCTGTCCTGGCTTCACGATTAGATTCAAGCCCTGTAGAATGTGCATCTCTGGCCTGGTCGGATAGTGGAACTCGACTTTCGAGAATTGAATCAAACCGTCCGCTTTCTGAAATTATCATTTTAAACGTCACGATATTAATTCGTTGTCGGTCCAACTCGTACTAGGCTCGAGCAAGAGGGAATTAATTCGACCGAACTCGTTATAGGTATTTGCTCGCGAAACGAGTTATACGTGACTGGCGTTTGAACAGCATAAGTTGGGAACGTCGTTTATTCGTATCGCTTCATTAAACGGTTTGGGATTCTGCAGGGATAGTCACGGCCTCGATCAAATAGAGCTATGCGTTTTGAACGTAATTAACGCGTCTAGCCTGAGGCGGCGCTGTCAGTATGTCATAAATTCCAAGCTTTGCTAAACAGACGTAATGAAACGACGAAATGGAGCGCCTGACCACCTCCGAAAACCACCTTCCCGTACTTTACACGCGATACGGTATTTCGCTGATAAACCGGGTGCTAATTAGATTAAACTTCGACTGGCCTGACGATAAGGATAACCGATAATTCGACTGCCAGCGATAACGCGAGACTAGCTCGAGATAAGGACGGGTTTCTAATTATAATTTTCTGCCGAGGTTACACGATCGGCAGCGTAGATCGACCCTTATAGACCGGGCACTCACCCAATCTAGATCTTTATCTTCCGAATCCGGTGGCGAGGTAATCTCAGGGACCCTGTCCAAGAGTTTGAATATCCTTCCGGCGGAAATCTTGGCCGTGTTGAAATTGGGAGCAAAGGCCAGAGCCTGTCCCAACATCCAGGAGCCGAAGATCAACGCCTCCGACACTTTGATCACGTCCTGATAGCTCAAGCCTTCCGTGGCCACCAAAGCGCCACCGTAATAAAGACTCAAGGCATAACCGAAGAATGGCGTGGTCTGGCCACACGAGAATACCAGTCCTCTCAGTCTGTTCCTGATTCTCGTTGCTTCAGCCACGTGATCCAGCTCCACGCAATAACGCTGCAGGAAAGCTTCCTCTTTCCCAAGACTGGCTACCGTGCGAATATTCGAGATCGCCTCTATGGCGATTCTCGTTGCCGTCTCCATCTTCTTCTTCTCTTGCAGACCCTGACCGCTCATAACCCTGGCCTCGAAGAACACCGCGCCTAACACCAGAGGTATCGAGACGACGGAAACCAGCGTCATCTTCCAAGTATAATACATGGATAATCCAATTCCGAGGACCAAGGTCGACAGAGCCTGGAGAATGGCTCCAACGCGTGTCCCGGTTGCACCCTGAACAGCACCGGCGTCGGAGGACAGCCTGGCGCAAAGGGCACCCACGCTATTCGTGTCCTCGTCGTACCAGCCCATTTCCTGTCGCAGCATCGCGGCGAATGCCATCCTTCTGATCCTGGTGGTCATTCGCACGCCAGCCAAGCCGAACATGTACATTTGCAGGAAAGTGCCTACGCCAGTGACCACTCCTACTATTAGAAAGAGAATGGAGAAGTTCACCGTCTCGCGACGTACTTCCTCGTCGTCTTGAAGACCCAAAACGTAGTAAACTTCACCAAAGAGGACCGCGAATGCCGGGAACGAGGCACCCACCATGGCCGCTGCCAGGCATCCTGAAAATGGGAATTTCTTTGCTCGATAAACTCGTCGGAATTAGAGGAATCGCAGAATGCTGGAGGACTTTATCGGAAGATGAAGAGACGGATGATTTTATTCGTCGATAAGATGAACGGAGGAATGGCTTGAGGAATGGTAAACGAGGCAATTATACCGATCAAATTGAAAGGCCATTCCGGTTTATTGAGTCCGAATATCCTCATCATCGGTGCATCGTACGGCTTCTCATGTTCTTCCAGTTGGTTCGCCGAGCTTTCGGATGCGCCAGCCAACGACAGCCGATGAGAGTGCATCGACAAAGTGGAGAATTGCCTCTTCAACGGTGGCTTCTGCTTCGGTATGGTTGCGGTGATCGTCTTTGCGGCTGACGCCGTCGCTTTCGCTGGAAATTCGATCGACGTGCACTCGTAATATCATGCCGTTTGATGTCGGGGGTAAGAAAAATATTGAATTTCTTTTATTTCGAACAACTGCGGTGCCTCTATTGCTCTTTATATCGTAAAATATGCATAAACAAGCTTCTCCCCTTTTCTCGAACTCGCCCGGATGGTTAAAGAATAGTACTTAAATTCCAATCGAATCCCGATATCTTGGCAACGAGAGAACCACCGTTTCCTTTCGAAGAATTTAATTTCTATCTCGAAAATAACGAAAGACAATGAAATAGAGCAACAGCGAGCCAAGACAGTTACCTCTGGCGGTGGCGCTAGCATCGGCAGAGACCAATCCATAGTAATGCTTTCCAAGGGCGAGCAGTTCCTCGTGTGTACCCTGTTCAACCACCTGACCGTCCTTTATAAACACTATTCTATCGGCATTCGTGATAGTCGAAAGCCTGTGAGTGACAACGATCGTCGTTCTACCCTTCGAGGCAGCGTCCAAAGCTCTCTGCACGGTGGCTTCGCTATGTAGATCCAGGGCAGACGTGGCTTCGTCCAACAAAAGTATGGCAGGTCGTCTGACCAAGGCTCGAGCAATCGCGATTCTCTGCTTCTGTCCACCGGACATTTGCGATCCTCTTTCTCCCACGGGGCTATCGTAAGCCTGAAACAGAGACTCTTAATGAAACCACTCGTTCGTTGCTCACTGATGGACGAAAGTTGACAGACCTGACAGCGGTTCTCAACCTTCTCAACTTAAAAATTATGTACTATTTACTGGGAACATCTAACGTATCAAAGGCTGAGAGAATCGCGGTGCCACGAGATTCGTCCACAATTTCAAGATTTTCCTTGATTCCATGTAAACGCGAACACGTTCGATTAAGGACAACAATGGTTAATGGAAATTCAAGGAGAATGATTTTGGTGTCGGTCACGTTCGTTGATAATTATCAAGGGAACAGTGTCCGCGAGCCATTTGCCTGTTCGATTACCGTACTCGTGGAAGAGGCCGCGCCACCAACGTGGTCTGTGCGGTTTGAAACAACGATTATTTAATTAACGGAAGTACGACATGACGCGTCTATGGCGCATATGCGCCGCGCTGAGATTTAATAAATTTACGAGGCACAGCACTTTGCGTACCGGCCGCAACGCGTTTTAACGATCGTCCCTATTCCTCATGCTCCGCAATAAAATCTTAGATTAGACGCCGTAAACCGCTCTCTGCGGTACTCTTTCGTCAGTCTTTTCCCGTCAGACTACCCCGTCACGGTTCCACGTTCAATTACGCAAATGCATTTCATCCTGCGACTAAACCGTTCCGTTCAAACATGTCCAAATACGTGCACATACGTCGAAATGCATATACACGCGAACACGCGCACGCACGCACGCATAATCCACGTCGTTCGTTCATCAGCACGTGTACATAGAGGAAAGGATGACCGACCTACCCGGATAAAGCTTGACGATCGCGATGTGGCGTATCGATCCGCAGAATAAACTGCATGGGATTCTCCATAAACTGGAAAATGGCTGGTCCACTTGTTCCCGTGGGTCGTTACGGTTCTAAACGCGTCGCGAGACACAACGGATAAAGGGCAAACACAGCCGAGCTCGTGCGGAGACAGACGGTGTACACCAGCAGGACAACCGCGGATGAAACCATCGCGAGCATCGAATTCACCTACCGATAATTCGCTAATAAACGCCTAATCGTTGACGCAGCCGTAATCTGGGATACTGTTATTTGGTCCAGCACGGTTTAGCGGGTGTTTTATCGTCTGTTTGCACGCGTGTTGCGCGACTCGTCGCTCACACCTGAGACTATGGTTACCGCTACCATGGTTAACGCAACGAGAGCTGGATCTCTGACGGCCAACGCGGCGTTACGCAACGTTACGCGCCACTAAATTTACCATTTCGACATAACCAGAATACACGTGTCCTCTCGTTTTCCACGCTCGGGATTGCCGAGCGTGACGATCGACGAAACGCGACGAGACGAGACGAGACGACAACGTCGAAATCAGCGCATGGATCAACGTCACGAGGACGGGATTAAAATTCCAAGGGAATTCACGGTCCCCGGGCAGGATTTTAATTAGACCACCCTTTGTGCCGGATATGGGTGTCGGGGCTCTAGGATCCCCGAGGATGAAAAGAGACGATGGAGCCAAGAGGACGGGAATCTTCCGACGGATCTGCATTACGCGGACGTAGGTTACAGCTGGAGGTTCGGTCTGGTCGTTGAAAAGTGACCGAATCAATCGGGCTCCGTCTGTCACGAGCTGCAAGGGAAACTGAAATTCCGCTCAGCCGGAGAAAACGGTGACGGAATGGGAGAATAGGTTCGAAGCCACTCACCTCGGGCAGTTTGCTGATGAAGTCGTGAGCGTTCGCTTCCTTCGCGGCTTTGATCATCTCTTCCTCGGTAATGCTGTCATTTCCGTACCGGATATTCTCTCGTATCGTCGTGTCAAAGAGCACCGGCTCCTGGCCGACCACACCTATGTGCGAACGGAGCCATTGCACGTTCAGCTTCGAGATATCCACGCCGTCCAGCATCACCTGTGCCAACAAAGAGGTTATCGTGATCGTCGCGGGGATCGGTCTTCCTCGTTGATCGATGATCGAGCAGAAAGATCGCTGACACGCCGATGACAAGGGTAAGACCCACGGATATAACGCTGAATAGATAGGTTGTATTAATAAGAACGTCGAACGAGGTGGTTGTCGACGGTTCGGTCGAACGGATGAATTTTAGGCGCGGCCATTTTATGGACAACGGTGCAACAGCGGCGCGGAGGAACGCAAATGGGGAAATGACGCGGGGAATGGGGGAAAGTAGTTCAAGAGCCGGCAGGAAATCAGTATGCCAAATATACGGCGTAATATTTTCGGCGGGAGAAACTACGACGGATGCAGAAACGCGAGAATCGTAAAACTTTTACTACTGAGAAAACTCCAGCCGCCACTGTGTTCCGCCGCGAGAAACGCTTCAAACTTGTTCCGTAAAATTCCCATCGTCGCTTCCGAGTACAGATGTAATAATGGAATATTCACGGCCGGGATATTGTTAACCCCGGGCGCAATAAATAAATTCACCCTCGCGGACCGCGCCGGTTGCCCAGAAATTTAATCGAGCCCGAATTCGAGCAATGAGAAACGGGCTGTATTTTATTCCCCGCGTCTCGTAAAATATTCCCCGGGATAAAAATCGCGATCGTGCTTATCGGGACCGGAGGAACGGTCTTGAAGAATGGCTGGGAGAGAAGGACGATAATGTCGTCTTGCCAACGACGCCCTCGAAAGCCGTAATGGCGCGTGCAGCGAACGCTTCGCCCGACACGCCGTTGCAATTTCGACGAAAACAAAAACCTCGGCCGGATATTCATGAGCCGGTGCTTGGTTATTAACCGTGCTCGTTGCGCAACGTCTGCACAAAAATATCGCGAGTACTTGCGTTTTAATAAATTATCCTCTTCCCCTTGGTAAATAAGCGAGTCGAAACGGCGGATGTGCGATCTCTCCGGGGATGGAAAATTCGGGATACCGTTAAGGACTAACGCGACGCTCTCGAAAACATCCATTGTTCAGCACGAACGATAAATACGGGAATTTCTCACGTCGCATAATCGCTTATAATTAGCAGAACGGCTGCGGCGCCGTCTCGTTACGGTTTTCTAAATTAACGAGTTGAAACTGTACACCCGGTATTACTACATGCGCCAGCGGTGTGTATTTCGACGCCACTGCGATAGCATTTTTTGATAATAAATCCGAAAGTGCGGCGTGTAATTAGCGTACCATTGGTCGACCTTTCTGCAAGATCAAACAGAGGATGAATTTCTGCTTTTCGGTGTTTCTTACGTAAACACGACTTATCTGCCTCGCTTACCTGTCCCTTGGCGGGATCGTAGAGACGTTGGATGAGTTGCAAACAGGTAGATTTCCCGCAGCCGGATCCACCGACGAGCGCCACTGTCTCGCCCCGATTTATAGTCAGATTCAAGCCCTGCAACACCTTCACGTCCTTCCTAGCGGGATACTGGAAATGTACGTTCTTGAACTCGATCTCGCCGTTGACGGATGGCAGCTTCTGGCCGTCCTTGCTCAGACTGTCGATCGAAGGCACGCGATCGAGCACTTGGAAAATCGCTGCGGCCGAACCACGAGCCACCGCGAACGCCTCGAGATGAGGCGAGGTTAGACCCATGTTCTGGGCACCGGCCAGCACGCCGAAGAACACGATCACCAGCACGGCTGGCGTGTACTCCTTCACCTCCTTGGGTCTGTCCTCTAGGATCAGCTGGACACCGTACCTGAGAAACAAGGAGCATCAGTGTCAGAGACCGTGGACGGAGTCGTTGATCCTTACTCCACTTGGAAAATTCGATCGAACTACTTTGGGAATGCTTTCCCTTTGACAGTGAAATATCACACGGGATGTACACTCCGGGAACGAGGAAATACCCAAAGGGAAGATCGTTCCATATCGAATTAGAGTATACGAGACAGGCACTTTTCGTGGCAAACAAAGGAACGCCCCCGTGTGATGTTTCCCTTTTAAAGCAAACAACTTTTACTCGAAACACCCGTGACACAATGCGGGAATTACTCGGCTGACCCGTTTTCGTGCCACTCGTGGCTGTTTGCTCGCGTGAAAGGCGTTTGCTCTGGAAATACTCGTGTCCCTTCCATCTAGACGCTAGACTCGTAGGACAACGTATCCACGAAAAGTGTTCAAATATTTTCGCGCAACCCGATATAGACGTACCAAAACGCGACGGCGTAGCTGATGTATATGATGAACCACATCACGCCACCACCCACGCCGGACCACATTCCACGTCTGATCCCTGTCTTTTCAGCCGGCACCAGCTTCTCCGCGTATCTGTCCACCTCCTTTTGCTCGCCGTTGAAGGCGATCACGGTCCTGATGGCGGCTAATACTTCCTCGGCGACGTTTCCGGCCTGGCCGTAAGCGTTCAACTCCTGAGCCGTTAAGGAGCTCTGAACTTTCGCTACCACGGCAGTGGCTATCACGATGATTGGCGCGCAGCTTAGCACCACCAGCGTTAATTTCCATCCATATACGAACGATATGATGATGGAGGAGATGAAGGACACCATCAGGTACGTGAATACGCCGAGCTTCTCTCCTATGCCGTCTTTCATCTTGTCCAAGTCCCTGGAACATCGCGGCAACTTTTAGCATTGTGCGCGTCGCAAGATCGGTAAATGTTTGACGAGCGTTCGAGCCGCGAATAAATTCGCGGAAAATTCGCGGAAAATTCGACGTCGCTTTTGCCAGACTTCTCGACGTTGTACAAGGTGACTCGCGCAATTAGAAACGATCGTATAGCGGGCCACAGGTTCTATCGAAAGTAGTTGCCGACGAAAATAACACGGGGCCGCGGGCAGCCATTCAGCGCATTAATTAAACTTTGCCTTATCTTCTACAGAGCAAAGGTCACCTTGAGGGTGTTCGAGGTGTCTCGCGTTAGAAATTACATTTATCTTCGCGTTCGTCCAACGCGGAGTCGTTATCTGAAACTCTTACGTTCTTGCGACGCAATCGGGTCAACGAAGACCAGCTGTCAAATGACGGTCATATTCTAAAATTGGAATCCGTTGCGGCACGATGTAACGACTGTGTTTTTCTCGCCTGTAACGACACTTGGTACGGTAATGACGAAGCAAACGACACGGTTGCGAGTCATCGACTTTGTACCATTCATCGTTCCTCGCCATTATTCCGGGACATTTGCGAATACAGGTTCTGGCGCCAAGTTTGGACATTTCCGGGAGATTACGCGGCATTTGGGGTACAATAACACGTCCTCGCGGTTGTCGCGTAATCGCATTGAACTAAAATCAATATTGCCTCGGCTCGTGCGAGTTTTATTATGATTCCGTCTTACGGCCGTACATGGTAAAGCAACAGCGTTCTTTGGCTGATAAAAAGCGATGTTTGACTAAAGGTTACGACTCGAGGAGCGCCGTCGCGATTTCGGGAACGTCGCGTTCGCGTGACAGAGATGTCGAGAGAAACGGGTGACAGCGAGATGACGCAACTTTGAAGTTGTACAATGTGATACGCGATAAATAAGATCCCTTGGATCACGCCGATCGCTGTCACGCGTTAATTCCCCTGTCCCGAAGGAGATTCGGAAAACTTCACCGCGGCTCGCAACCGAGCGCAAATAAAATTTACGTAATTGTCATTATAAATACGGCGAGACGAGCCAAAGCGATCCTAATGCCAGTCGATGCGAGTCGATATAAACGCATCGCGACGCTATATTTGCGACACAGTCCACGGTGACGTGAGTCACACTGCTTCCGACCGTCTGCTGCAACCCGGAAACGCGAACTGGCGACGAGGGAAAAAATTCGAACGAGGTGCAACGTGGAATATTTTCCATCGAAATGCCTGCTGTCGCAATCGGGCGGCTTGCGCCACGGATACATTGTCAGTCGAAGATTCTCGTCTCGAAATAAATATATTGCGCAAAACAGCTCTCGTCGCGACTGCCTAATTGGCCCGTTATGAATCCATCCTTGACTTTTCGATAATTACACGGCCTGAACGCGACCGCGAAACAGAGGGGAAGAGAGAGGAAGACATTGTATCGAGCAAGGATTTCGAGTTTCGCGAGCGGCCACCTGTTGATGAGCAGATCTCGTTTCCTGAACTTTGCTCCTCGCTTCTCCGCTATGCACGCTCCACGCCGCGTTTACATCCGCAGTCTCCGTGAGATCGAAGCCACGATATTCCTCTTGAAGCCGGATCACCGTAAGAAAATACGGCTACTTAAGCGTATACGTCTCCGGGATATCGCCTCGACGAGAAGAGAGACTCCTCTTGCGCACACAGCTTTCGCAGACGTTCGTACAGGGTAAAACTGGTTTGCATTCATAATTCGGGTCGGAATTGATTCCGAGATCGAAAAGCACGTCTGGCTGTTACCTGCATCGTCTCGGGATTCAATCTCCGAGGTATCTAACGGTATCTTTAACCGGTCGTTGGCTGTCAGCCAAAGATACTCACTCGGTGATCCTACTGGCGAAGTTGGTCGACGTGTTTATGTCGTACCAGGTCATGTCCTGCCTGAGGACAGCGCGCAGGAACATTTTGCGTACCCGGACGATCTGTCTAGAGGCGGCGATATTTAGCAGATCGACCGTGAACACGGCAAAGACAAACTGCAGCGTGGATAACGCCGCGGAGGATACTCCGAACGCAACCGAGTCGTCGTACAGCGCATCCATCCTCTCCTCGTAGGGCACGTCCGGTCCTCTGCAACGAGAACACAAGCGAATTACCATACATCGTTCCGTGCTGTGCGTCGATGCCTCGCGAGCAGCGCGATTTCGCTGAAGAAAATCGGCGACGAGGATTGCGAAATGTCACGCAGAACCAAAGTAAACCAGACAGAACTATATTCCCTCCGGGTGATCTATTTTCTCGTTAATGTAACGCGTCAGAGAAAGACGCAAACGGAGCTCTCGCGGCTCGGTTTCGTGCTAAAAATACGAAATTTCGGTAGTAGGCGTGTCTGGGTACGCCAAGACTTACAAGACCTTTCCTCCTCCGAACCACTTCATTATGAGCGTCGGTGTACTAGTCTGATTCTCCATGTTGCGATCCACCAGCAACGTGGTGAATTCACCGTACTGAATCGTCGAGATGGGGATGCAGAGGCCTGTCAGTGTTCCCATGATCAGGCCACCGAAGACCAGCATCAGCTCCCCGCATGTTGCAAATCGAAACTGCGAACAGGGAGAACGGGAACGGTTCAACGTGGTGATTTAGCGAGCTTTTCGCGCCCCGATTAAACCGAAATCCCAAGTTTCGAAGCGAGAAGACTATAGCAGAGCTAGAGTAGAGAGGGGAGAAAAGGGGAAAGTAGGTACCAACAGCCATGGCCGCGGACGTATTTTAATTAATTGCACGCGAGCATCGACGTTATGTTAATTTTCCGAACGATGGGTTCACCGGGAATTCGCGAGATTCCGTGGCGTGGACGGAGCAATTTGTCGCGGAACTAGTCGAAAATTTCAGAAACATATTCTCGGGTGATTTAGTGCCGGCAACTTCTGCCTTTCCGAGAGATTTAACCCGGGGAAAATTAATGCTGGCCTAACGGTGATTAATGGCCGCAGATCTGACTAGTTCTAAACAAAAACAAGCCCGATCGATCGACAGGATCGCGGTCGTTAGGTTTGTCAAGGACAAAGGGAGTCGATGGCCCGGCTGTGCTGCTCCCCCGAAGATGGATTTCGTCGTTTGAATCGGAACTGCTCTGGCGATATTTCAACGGCGCCGGGACGTGCGCAGAATGTTTGGCAAATGTTGCACACATTTTTCCATTAACTCCTTCCGTCCCCCTTTTCCTTTTATTTCCCCCATCCTTCGATTTCACCGGTTCACCGATGTACTTACGAGTTTGAAGTAAGGCACTGGCGGCAGGATCTGATCCGGCGTAGCCGGCTTGTCCTCCTCCTTCGTTTGTGGCGGTACGAATTCACTGTGGACACAAAAGGGCATAGAATTTTAATAAAAGCTCGTCCAACTGCTCGTCGACCGTTTCGCGCGTTATTCTTTCCTTTGCTGCACGTAGCAGAACAGAAAAGAACCATCGAATATGCATCGCGGAGTACTTCTGAACGAAACAATTCAACGGAGATCCGTTCGTTAAGAATAATATATTTCCCAGTCTCGATAAGAAACGTGGAAAGTTGAAAATTTTAAACGCGTTATCCGGTAGTACTCTCGCGAGGTATACTCGCAACAATTAAGAAATCGTTATGTATAAATTTATACGATTCTTCCGCAGTCTCGAGGACGAGCAGGATTTCTCCTAATCGTTTCCACAATTCTCTACGCTCATTTCTGTATCCCGGAATTCTCTCACGCTACGTTTCTTTCATATTTTATTTATTTTAACAACAACGTCATTCATCTGTAAGAATCTTATTCGTACATTGGTTTGCCATTCTCTTGAAGCATGTACTCAGTTTCCTCTTTATCCTTCTCCGCGTCTTGGAGCGTGTCTGAAATGAAATATACAAGGTACCGTACACAGAAGATCCTGCAACAATATTTTCATACGCGTCGGCAGGGAAGGCTTAAGTATACTTGGCCCCCTCCCTACGCGAGACCGGAAGTCATCCGGCCAATGTTGGCGCCGAGATCCACGCGAGATCGACTTTTCTCACCTTCACCTTTACCAATCGTTCAAGATCGACCCTCGCAAACGCAATTTTTAAATTACCAGCCGCGATCTTTATACTTTCGACTCGAAAGACGCGAAAAATTCGAAACCGAAGCAATAACAATTCCATTCGGACACCAATAACGATCGACCGTGTCGCATTTCCCGGTTCGAGAACGGAAAACACCGAGTGGGAAAAATTATTTTCTGCGGGACTTTGGAAACGACTCAGGAATACCTGTAGGGTTCTTTAATTAACCGTTTGAGTGCCACGGGTCATTATTGTTTCCCAATCGATATTTGCCAAGCGGCGCGATAGCGCTTCTCATATTCCGCGTTCACCAACCGAGCGCGCTGATTGTCAGCTTCGCAGCTCAGAGCGCTGGCACTTTTGGACACAAAATAGAAGAAGCGCGATCGCGCCGCTTGGCACTCAAACGGTTAAAATACCGCGGAATTTTCCAGCGTCTTCGTGAGACGGGACCCAGAAAGCTACGTATATATATGTAGGAATGTTAAGATTTGACAGTGAATGCAAGGGAACACTTGGACTTATTTTACTGATGATGGATAATGGCCTCGAGTTCGGATCGAATGTTCAGGGTGATATCTAAAGTACATGTAAAAAGACAAGTAATCGCATGGAAGGATTACACAGACGGGATGTTTATGAGTGATCCAGGAAGAAAGCCTACGTGTGAAAGAGGAGACACTGCTAGGTCTAACCACTTGCGGTGGAAAGACGTGCCACGCACGTCGAGATGCTTCTGTTACCGAAACACCGGCGACGTGTTACACACGTTGTGAGGCGATTGTTGCAGAAAGAAAAATGACGTGCCTGGCACGTCAACTGTTAATGAAATTCTTTACCGAGGCACAGTTTCTGCTTGCACTTCATCGTGTAAAGTTATCAGTATTGACCCCAGACTGTAAAATGTAAAGTGACAGTGAAGCTAGCGATATTATTTGCGTCTCGAAGTGATTTGCACTCGACTCAAGAACTTCACTCAACCGTGAATTTCTTTGCACCGCAAGTGGTTAACACGTTAAACAACACGGCTCCCTAGGGATCGGCGTTAGACTTTTCGTTCAGGCCTCGCCGGTCCATACGGCCCACAAGGACCCACAAGGGCTAACTGTGGCGTGAACGAAACGGCACGTAAATCTGGCGTGGCGTTTAACGTGTTAACTCTTTGCACTCGAGAGACACACCTTTCAATCGCCATTCGATAAAATTTCGAAGATTAATCAGTATGTCAAATTTAAGATAGTATAACGATCTACGTGGTATCGAAATCAAATAACTCTACGTGCTAATTATTATACGATTTCTTATTTATAGCAGAAAATCTTTAAACTCCCACTCTTCTTTAGCCAAACAATTTTCGAGTGCAAAGGGTTAACACTAGATTTACAGACGCTATCTGCATATCTATTTCTAAGAACACCTGTCAAATTGACCGGTAAAGGAAAACACGTGACTTTCCTTTAACGATTAGTTTAATTTAAAAACAATTATATGTGATATCGCAGGATGAGTGGGTCGAGCGTGTTATCTAGAGTGCGTGCGAAAGGACGAATGACCGTGCGCTAGGATCGTGTGGACGGGATGTTTATGAATGTATCGGATGAAAGTGAAGAGTGTCTTTAGGAATGCGTTTGAGTGTTTGGGCTACGTGACCCGCTGAGGGTAAGATTGCAAGGAGTGCGTGGGAAAGTGTGATTGGGAAAGAGAGAATAGGTATGAAAGAGGATAGAATGTATGGTTTTAAATAGGGATACAAGGGCGTGAGTAGGCAGTATGTAGTATGTCGTAGTACGGTGTGGTATGTTAGAATTCGTAGTAGAATTATTAGAGAGAAAGTTGTGAAGAATTGTGTTGTTAGTTATAATCGTGTTATTAGTTGTAGTCGTAAGAGTTTAGTTGATAGATATCTATATTCGTAGTCTTCACCGTCACCGCACATTGTATATTATATTTTATGTCTAATAAACAGTTATATATTATTTAACAACCACCCTATCTCTACATATATATTATATTAATTAATCTTAACTAAATCTGTTACCATCGTATAATTGGAGCAACCCTTCCGTCAAATTGACGGGTTCCGTAAATCTAGTGTTAAATAAGAGTGCAAGGGCTGTCTCGAGACAGTCCTTTATTAAGCTTTTAGCAAGAATTGACATGAAAATATCGGTCGGTTGTATAATCATAGTTATCAGTCTAGTCTAGTCTTTCAGTCTATACTTTACACCTAATCCCATTTACCTCGTAATAAATATCCATTTCAGAATAAAATAACATCTCTTATTCTCTATATTTGCCAATGAAACAGTATCCCTAGATATCCGAAATACCAACGGGTCGTTCGTAAGGAAGCAATGGCTTCTCCAGAGCTCGAACGAAACACGGTGACAAACGAAGCAACGACTCCGGGGAAAATGGCCCCGCTAAATTGTCCACGGATCTTTACGTCCTCTGGCGAGCGTAACGACGTTAACCCGCGATGATAATTCTTTTTCCCGAAAAACACACCTGCTGTCTAGGACGTTTGTACGAGTAGCGAGGAGCCAGCTAAGATATCCCGGCTCTCCGTGGCGAAAATTCGCCGGGAAGATTCAACCGTACCATCCCCCTGCTGGCAGATCGATCGCCATTATTTTACATGGTAATAAACGAGCCGGGAGGCGCTTCGCGCGGGGTCATAAATCTGCCCGGTACACTATGTAAATCGAGGAGTTGGCGGATCAACGAGGACACCCGAGATCGTCGTCGGTGCGTGAAAGGAAAAGCGAAGTTTCCGGTTGCCGTCGCGACGGCCGGGAAGTGTCGGGCCTCGACCAAGTCTGGATCTTCCCGTAGGGGCTCCATTAGCGGCGTAATTGCTGTTCGAAACTCCTGCGACGAATCTACGATCGGTATTTTATACGGGAACACGGCTGCCTTCCCGGTAACAGTGCCGTGCACGCGCGAATTTACCCCCCGGTGCACCAGACGCGTTCGCCGAGCTCGATCGAGGGGGTTGGGCGCCAAACTTTTCCCCTCGATCGTAATTGTATCTCGGAGGATGACGATTACGGAGGTCCGGGTTAAACTAGGCAGCATAAGGGGAAGATTGGCTGCTGCGAGATGCGGTGGAAAAATGGATAAAAATAGCGGCCGATTCGAAACACGCCTGTTACGAGGTTACAACGCAGAGACTCCCAACGCTAAACTGTCACCGTGACAAATCCCTCCGCGGAGGGATGAAAAAAGGTACGGGGTGTCCGATTTTGATAGATAGCCTCTCTCGCGCATATCGAACGATCGTGCCGAGATCCGTGACTAAAGCACGGTCACTCGTGGCTGAACACCGTAGACAAATTCGTCGATCTTACCCGGAAGCTCGGAACCTCGAGGAGGGTTGTATCGACTGGCGTCTGCCGATTTTTATGCGACTTCTTCTATTTCTCGCGTGGTCGTTTCTTGCTTCCGTTTCTCACTTGGGGTGATTTATCAAGATATATGTTCCCGAGGAATATTAATCACGTTCCGTTTACGATCCATCTTTCAAGATGAACGATTATTTCCCGGTGCACCGAGAGTCTCCTTGAATTATTGCTCGCGCGGTGGGTAGCACCGCGAAACTATCCGTGCGAGAAAAATTTCTACGCGCCTTCTCGGTGTCGGTAGTTTCCGTCATCTGTCGCCACTCGAACCGATCAATCTCCCAACTTTCTCACCCCTCCCGCCCCACGCCCCTCGGTCGAGAATAAATGCAAATTCTGCGGAAACTCGCGGAAGAACGATAACGATCGGACCAGGGGGGTGGCGCAGTTCGAGTTCTCCGCGAATTATTCCAGTCGATGTGCCGCTCGTTAAAAGAAAAACGGTTTGATAATCCAGCGCGAAGGTCGTGGCTGAGCGTTATCGAGCAGAAGCGACACCGTCGATCCGCGAGATCGCGCTGATTATTGGCCGGCGATCGATCACGAATGATCGAGCGTCCGGACAACGAAACGCGGACAACGAGCGGTCGATCTTAAAGAAGAGAAAAAAGACCTGCAATTTTTCATCCCATCGATCACGAACATTATAACCATCGATCAGTTACGAATAAGCCGGCCATATATCCCACTCCATCTGCCGACCGATTCCACGGGAAGCAAGTTCTTCGGAAAGTTCTAGTCGGCGAGTTGTCGATAGAGCAACTCGCTCGTGTAAATTAATTTTTCGCGCGGTCGGCTTCCGAGTTACGGCCGCTCGAGTACCCCGATTTCTCAGTCCCCCCGCGAGGAGGGTGAGATTTGAGAATAGGCGGGATTCGCAAGTTCGTTGGAAATTTCGCGGCTGGGTATATTAAATTCGTGAAAATGGTATACTTACACTTCAAGAATATTTTTTCCTGACGGTGAGAGTTTGTTTTTCGGGGTTCCATTTCCATACCCTGCGCCTTCTCGCGCGGGTTTGCTGTCCACTGATAAATTCGCCGTGTCATCGCGCATTCTTAATTAACAACTCTGCAATCAGAACGGGAGATAATGGATTTAAAAGCCATAAATAAACGCTTCGATCTTAATCTCGTTTCATTCTATCCGTAACATTTATCGATATTCCATCGAGATTCGATCGAGATTCGATCATCCTCGAGTGTCCGATTATCCGATCCTCGTAAGGAAAAAAGGGAAAAAATCCGAGAAACTCGGAAAACTCGGAAAATTCGGAACAGAGGGTGTTCGAGTAACCGTGGAACGCGTCTTGGGCCTAACACGATGAATCGGGGGGTGATGGACGCGTCGACGTCGTGGCGTCGGAGCGTGGGCCAAATTCGCGTGGGTTTCTCTCAGCCCTGCACGCGCGAAATTCGCGTTGTTCCCGTGTATTGGTTGGAAAGTGGCGTTTGGAAACGTCACGCGCAAGCATCGAGCCACGTCGAGCCCTTGAGCTTTCAATAAACGCGGAACAATCGACATGGCGGCGCCTGCGTTGGAAAAACGCAGGCCGCGGCGGGCAGCAGCCTTGCAGGATCGCGATAAATTAAGCCGGCCTGACGTTTTGATTGTCGGCCCGGCCTATATTTGTTGCGGTCAATATTTGCACCGGTCGATCCATTGTCGCCGCTCGATCCGTTACAAGCGTCTGTTTCGTCGGCCCCGGTGCGAGAGGGGGTCAGCTTTGCGCAAACTGCAATTAGCAACGATAATCCAGGGACAACAAACTCTATTTACCCCGGTCATTATCCACTGTATCACGCGTTTACCATACAGGATATCCAATCTAAGCGACGACTAGAAACTGCGCTAATCCGTGTTAATTAATCGATTGACCGATGGGACCTATGATTACGACCGGGGGTGGGCCTAGTCGCGTTTCGATTACGCCTTAACGACGATGATGAAAACATTCGGTCGATAATCCATCGCGGCTATGATCGAAATCGGGTTGAAAATGACAGCGATTACGCGCGCGTATCATCGTAATATCGATGTCAATGGCATCGGTGTGTACAATTACAGGTATTTATAGTAAAACCAGTGGCTCGTTGCCGCGTAGATTTGCCGGTTTTATTGGCCTAAATGGTATTTTTAAAGAGTAAACAGACGGTTAAGAGAGCCGAGAGGGAAGTTCCGGTGGATGGCCGCGAAATGGCCGAGACCTTTCTAAATCTGCGAGTGCTCAACAGGCCATGGCGCGAACTAAAACGATAATTCATCCCTCGAAGTGGCTATCATTTCCTGCTCGCGGTATATACTACGCGTCGCTGCCCCGTAAAGTCGACTACGAAAGAGACGAGAGTTTTCCTTTCGTATCAGCTGCAGTTTCTGCGAAACTTCTCGCGGCCATTTCTCTCTCTATTAAAATACTTAAATGTAAGATGTACGAGAGCATTATAGTCCGAGACTCTTTAAGCTACGGACAAAGAAAATGTTGAAACACGTAGTTTCTTAGAAGACAAAAGAAACGCGTTGAATGTAAAGAAATTCTCCTTCCTTTCTCCTCTTTTTCCCTCCTTTCTTTCCTTTCTCCGCTCTCGGCACATGGAATACTTTTAGATCAGGACGAACGAGAACGAGGGACGAAAATATGCAACCGGTCAACAACCGAGCGCCATTTCTTCAACGACGGATCGAACAGGCACTGTGGAATACCGACGATTCTCGCGGAAAAATGCTCCAGGAGCGTGAAACTTGGGTGGCGAATGAATACACCTGGCAAATGAAACCGCGGGACAAGCGACAAAGCGTTAATGTTTGGCAACTGCAATTTGCAACTCGCGTTGCTCGGACTTTCTTGCGTTTAATTGCTGTTCTAATCGCGAAATGAACAGCGGGATAAAAACTACCAGGTCGTTGGATAGCGTCGCGAACCGAGTTAGAGGCCTTTAATCGAGAAACGGAGCTGCTTTCTCGCAGACTTTTTCCATCGAAAACGTACGAAGCGTCCTTTTAACGCTGGAAAAGGCGACGCTTCTAATTGTCGAAAGAAGCACCTTAATGCCGCCATTGTTCGCACCTCGGAACGAATTAAATCGGGATAATTCGATCAATAACGGTACGTTAATTTACACGGGATTGCACAGTACACTGGTCGTAACGCGATTAACTCGAGGCATGCACGATCTTTCAAGACATCCTCCGACCCCCAGTGTCCTTCCTCTTTTTCCGTACACCCGCGATGGCCAGGGTGTCTCGGGCACCTTGTAATAAGAAGGATCGAAAGCACTCTGAACGAGACTCCGTGGAGTAAACGAGAGGGAGCCAGTGGGAGAAAAAAGGGGAAGAAAAAGGAAACCATCCTTTTTATTTCCACCGTCCGTATCTTTTATTACTTTTGCCCTTTGATCAGGCGTTCCTTTGTTATGGCGGCCCGTCTCTCAGCGACGAATACAGGCGACTTTGCCTACGCCTTCGGTAACTAGAAGTAACGACTCGACGCCTCGGTACCAACGTCTTGGCCCCGTGTTTCGTCTCTTTCCTTCATCCTCCATAGCCGACTTAAAGCGAACGTCCTCTCGCTTTTCGACCACTTCCAGCGACAATCTCGCTAAATCGCGACGAACAGAATCGCAGTAGGACGATATCTTGCAAGTCCACCGAATATCCTCTCGAAACTCCGAGCAATACTCCGACGGGCACAAAGAGAACGACACGAAGCTACGAGACTCGAAGGTGGAAGTGGAGCTTTTATTAACGAGCCTCCAGCAAGACGGAAGCTGCCAGGACCGAACTCGGGGGGTAATAAAGGTCCGCGGGATCGACGACATCCAGGTCAATTTCGAATTATCCTATTTCACCGGGACGAGAGCTCGCCGATTTCATTTGTCTCCGATAACCCCGCTCCCCTCCGCGTCACTGTACACGCGATACAATTTTTCCTCCGCTGCCAACGGACAGTTTATAAAATTCCCCGTTCGTTACGGGATCGATGCAACGATAAATTGTCTCGGAAGTTGCAGGCCAGAACCCTCTCTCGTGCTTGGAACACCTTATCCCGGTGCTCTGCTCTTTTTCGCGGCTCGTAAATCATCGATGAGATCGTGGGACCGGAAGTCGAGCGGAAGGCCCTGCCAACGAGATACGGAGACGCATTTGCACCGTTTTGTCATCCCGTCCAGAGTCTCGCGCGCCTCGAGTGTCATCAACGCGATCGAGAGATCGATGGAGCAGCTCTCTCGTTTCCATCTGGACACATCTGCCTCGTTTCGCGAATAATCGCACGTCGTGATCGCGATTAAAAGGAACGCCGAAATTCCACCGTGTTCGCGTACGTTCGCAAAGTTCCACGGTGCCCTTGATTCCCCCCGGGGAGAGGCAATTTTTCTACGAATGCAGCGACCAATCTTTTCGAAATCCCGGTAACACGGCGAGGAAATTTCGGCACGGAAAACAATCCGCGCCAAGTTTTGTCGCGCTAATGTATTCGCCAGTCCGGGCATCTTTGGTCGCCTCTCTGCTGCTCGCCCTGCACGCGGCGGCCTGGCAAACTTCGTCAGGACCGTGTTCCGGGGTTGAAAAATCGCGGCTAATGGGAAAAATTGCTAAAGTTACACGGCAAGTTCGCGACGACTTTCGTCGTCCGTCGCGGCACCCTTCGCAATCGCGAAACTCCATTAAGCTCGCAAACTAATTCTCCAGACCAAGCTCTCGCGGCCAGTGTAATCCCTCCGTGGTCGCCGGTGACTCGAATAATTTTTCCGGAAACAGACCTTCGCGGGGTTCCAGCGATATTTGTCCGTGCAGTTTGTTCGCAGAGTATGGATCCGGCAGATGAGAGAAGGACAGAGTTCCGTTTGAACGCGAGTGAATGACTAACCTTGAGTAACCTTTACTCGAGAGGAATTCCTATCCAGAGATAGAATATCTATACGCGGAGAGATACAGGCGGGTATAGCGTAGGTCGTGTCGCTCTTCACTGCGTCTGACCATACCCGGTCCGTTTCCCTTTATGCGCTCTACCTTACCCCCACTCCCGAATTTACTTGCATCTATACAAATCCATTTTCTCGACGTTTCCCTTCGGGAACGTTCGAATCGCGTAATGCTACGATACTGCATTATACATTCGCTCTAAATTCGAGTACCCACTGAAATATATTCCTTGTTTACCATGTATTTAAAACTCGGTTCTCTTTATCAATTTTTGTTTCACGGGTAAATAAACGAAACGTAAAGCGAGATTAGAAACGATAATTCCGGAGATGCTCAGAGATAAAATTAATAAAGTACGATTACTGTACCGAGTAAAATTCGAATTTACGCGATGGCGTCGCGATTATGAAAATCTGCGAAGCAGAGATTGCCACTAGCGTGATTTACGGGGAACACTGAAAACATTGGACTGTAATTATCGATGAGAAGGTGGAAATGCATCGGTCACCGCAAAAATGCATGCACTCGGAGAAGATAGAGGACGCAAAGAGGGGTTGCAAGTTCTTTGAATGGCGCAGAAGACAGTCTATTCCGAAATCGCAGTTACGAGTGTTGCAAGTGCTAAATAGTGAATGACTCGAAAGGTCAAGGTTCAATCTTTCAGACGCTATTGCCAATCCCGCTCTTTTCTTGGGACTTAGCAAACTTATTTATACTTCAACGCGGATATAAGAAATTTACTTATAAACTTTTCAACTTCCTCGGAGTCTTTTATAAACCCCCTTTTAACCGTGTTTTAATCCGTCCCGCACATTTATAATAGCTACTAATGTACATAGTTGAAAGCAGGATTACGTGTCATTAGCTCTCCATTTGCGAAGATTTATTCTTAAAACCTGATTCACCGAGTGATTTTTGAGTTTCCAGCTCAGTCATACTTAAATTTGATCACCTTTGTATAAATTCTATATTTTGAAACTTGAAACGGCGAACAATGGCGTAGGTGGAGTAAAAATTTCCAAGAACAGAAGCACTTCATCGAGAAAGCGAATCGATCAGTCGATATCGATAGCAGGATCGCTGAGACGCGACAGTCGCAGAGATAACCACGCGACGAAGCAGCCGGAAGTGCCGGCAAGCGGCAACGAACCGGTTGACAGTGAAAAAGAGCAGTTTTTAATCCCCTCATATCTGTCAAGAGCACGCGTACACCCAGCTGGTCGCGGGCCGCGTATTTACGATCGACGCGTGATTTACGGCGGCCGTTTAATTAGCAACGAAAACATTACGGGCGCCGCGAGCCGGGATCATCTCTGACTGATAGCGGGACAAGAGGCGAGAATTTTTCAGCGCCTGGTTTTTCGGCGAGAACGGAAACCGTGAATTATGAAGCGGCCACCGGGATCCTCGACCGAGCGAGTTATAATTAAAGCGATTCCGCGTTTGCGTGCGAGCGCTGCTTTGTGCCCTCTGAGGTTCGTTAAGCCCGACAAATTAATTTCCATTGTATTTTCAAACGGCCAGCGGGCACAATTCTTGCGGCCTCTAACCGTGGCTCCGAGAGAGAACCGTGGCCTCGCCGTTCGCGTTTCCGCTTCCGGCCGTCGATGTCCCGTGGAAAGCAGATCCTCTGCGGTTCGACGGAATTTTCTCGCTCTCCAACAACGATCGACAAATGTTTGAACTAACTTCCCGACCGGTCGGGGGAAAAACTTTCCTACGGAAACGTTCTTTCCAGACGACTCGCCAATCTTTTATGCATCTACTTGCGAAAAATCGATCGATCGCGGTGGTTAACAGTTAGATGACTACCACGTTGCTCATATATGACCAGCCACGGTTTCCCCTGTGACGTCAGGGTGGTCATTGGTGACCAGAGCGCTTCAATTACAAGTAACCCTCCTACAACACGGTTTCACTATAACACGATTCATAAATTGCGAGAACCCCAACACGTGTTGCAAGAAGATACGGTCCTCTTCGGTTGAAATAGAAAATGAAATTGGTGGTATATTAGAATTAGCTAAATCAATTAGAGGTGCAGGTTTTGTGGATATGGCTATTGAGGACGTTCAAGATTTATTAGTGGAGGAATAAGTTGACGAAGCGGATTTAATGGAAATGGCATCTGAAGCTGTAAATCAAATCGATTCCGAGGACACTGGCACTGATGAAGATTGTGCAGTTAATAATTTAACATTAAAAACATTACTAAAAGGCCTAAGTTTAGTTGAAAATCTCGAGTCATTTTTCTTGAACGCAAACCCTGAAAGAAGTCGAAAATTCAAAAGGAAGCTGCAAAACTCTTTAGCTCCATACCGAGAAATTTGCAATGACCTGTTAAGAACCAGCAAGCAAAGTGAAATTACAGATTTTTCTAAGAGGGAAGAAGATGCAAGAACTTTAAATGAAGAAAAAAGTTCTGAAAGCGAAGGCGATATCATTTCACCGAAAAAACGTTCTCGGTTGATTATATTGAGCAGTGATGAGGAAGAAATTTATTAAATTAAAGTTTCGTTAAATTAAAATAATATTTTTGTCTTGTACACACACTTATATTTTTAATAAAAATTAAGTTGTTTATGTAAAATTAAAAAAGAAATTTGTTTTTAATAAGTTTTCGGAACGTAACCTCTGTTTTTGTACTGGCTTTGGGTCTCATACAACACGGTTTCATACAACACGGCATTTTATAGGAACCTATCTACCGTGTTATAGGAGGGTTACCTGTACTTACAATTGTAGGATACCAAAAGAAATCGCGAATCGGCTATTGCCAACAAAAACAAATTGCAAACCGATCGATATCTTTTTAGAAGCAAATGGAAAAGTTATTCTATATAACAAAATTAAGTTGCTTGGTTTCCCTGCGAAGAGGTGAAGCGTAGGTTAAGGAAGGCATAAAAGAGTGGTCCTTCACTGAATAACACACAATTCATTCCTTTTCAGCGCGGTTCGAAAGCTGCTTCTGTGATTTTGTATCAAAAATTCGATTTCTTTGCGATAAAATCTCACCACTGCATCAGAACTGCGCGAAATTGCACAGAATAGAATTATTAACAAGCAAAACAGAGTCCTTAGAAATTTGTTGCGACCAGCACAATCGTGAGTTGCTTGGTGTTGGAAAGAGAATTTTAACCCTTTGCATTCGAGAGCTGACCTGCAGTCACCGTTTCATAATATTTGGAAGATCGATATTAATTAATATGTCAAATTTAATATAATGTAACAGTGTGCGAAGTATCGAAGTCAAATAATTCTACGATTCTATTATTATACAATTCTTTATTTACTGCTCGAAAACGTATCGTCAGGTTTTTAGTAGAGAATCTTTGAATTTCTTCTCTCCTCTAGCTAAAAATCGTCGAGTGCAAAGGGTTAAAAGAGTGCGTCTTTGTATTTTCGTTTCGTTATCTTGGTTATCTTTTCCTAAGTTAAATCAGTTTACGAGTTTTGAATTTGTGTTATCGCGTTCTTGATCTTTCGACAATTTTCGCTGTCTCAAAACTAGTATTCGCCATTCTACACAATTTTAACAATTTTTTAAATTTTAAAAATATAACCGTTAATTAGAAGCTACTTCGAAATTGTTGCAGTGAAAATTAAATACTAAAATAAATTCTAAAATCCCTTTCCCTGCGTTTTGCCTTTTGTCTTCCGTTTTCTAGAGACGTCTTAACCCTTTGCACTCGACGCTTTTTTCATTCCAGAAAAATGGTAGTTCGAAGATTTTCTGTCATAAAGTCGACGATATTTTGAAATCGGTAAATAAGAAATCGTATGCAAATTAAGACGTAGAATTATTTTACTTCGATATTCCACGCATCGTTGCATAATTGCAAATTTGATATATTAATTAACATCCATCTTTAGAAGCTGTTTAAATGGTGACTGAGAGGCGCCTCTCGAGTGCAAAGGGTTAACATCTACACAGTTTTTCCTTCGTTTTCACTGGCTGCTATTTCTTTGCATTATAACTCTTTAACGGAAATAAAAATTGTCCCATTGAACAATTAAAAATTTTGATTAGAACATCGATCAAAAGAATATTAGAACGAATCTTGCATCTAACGCTGGACTAAAAAGATATTCCCGTGGCGTCCTGAGAGAAACTTGTGATTTCAGCGTGGCTGTCAAAGGGAAAACGTGCAACTGGTCTCGGATCGTTATCCGTGACGTTCGTATTTAGATTAGGATTTTATCGCTCAAACGATCAATAAATGGCACGGAAGGCTATTTCTCTGGATCATCTGGTTTCGATATTTATCTTGGCACGACAGCGTTATTAGCGGGAATTTATTTCGAGTATCCTTCGTTATTAAAGATCTCGATTACGCGTTTCGCGGCCTCCTTTCCGCGGCAGACGTCTAGCCGGCGGAGCAACGAATTCCGTAATCGGCCGCCGACTAATTTTAGCCGTTTCGTGGACCTAGAGCCTACTCCGCGCGTCATCGACCCTCTTCGCGACCACTGGAAAGATCCTACCATCGTCTGCGGTCCGAGCAAATCCACGGAGTATTTCCATTTCGACTCGGTTTTAATCGCGAGCATGGAAGCCTTGAAACCACGCTGGTCGCGTCGCGAACTCTCTTTTCGCAGGATTTATCACCCGTTTACGATCCTCCTTTACGATCCTCGCGCTTATTACACCGATCAGACCGCATAGCATTCCGAACTCGACTCGATTCAGGATTTATCACCCGTTTACGATCCTCCTTTACGATCCTCGCGCTTATTACACCGATCAGACCATTCCGAACTCGACTCGACTTTACGCGTGAAACCTTGACATATGGCTGCTCGCGTCTTCGACCCTACTCCGCGATCACCGAGAAGATTTATCCCTCGTTTACGATCCAGCGGAAACCGTGATCCCGATTTCGATTCGATTTTAACCACGCGGCAACTGCGGCGAGATGATCTCGTCGTCGTCCATCTTTGCGACCGCTGCAATCGGTTCAATTGTCATTCGAGATCCAACGGAGGACGTAAAGTGTCTCCATTTGAATTTCATTCCAACTGCTCGCAGGGAAACCTTGAAGCAACCTCTGTCCATCTATCGCGAAGATTTAACTAACGTCCGCGATCCTGCTGCCGATTAGGCGAATAGAAACGACCGGGTATTTTAATCTCGCTTTAATTTTAACCACGCGGCGGGAAATCCGAGAGACCACGAGCTACGCTGAATGCTCAGAAGCGGCTTCTCATTCGGAGTTCAAAGAGCCGATCTATCATCGCGGCGATTTCGCGCGATACGCATCAGAGACGAGCGCGGAATCGCTAATTCGGTTCCGCAAAAGGCGCGGAGTCTCGGAGACGCTAAAAATACCCAGATCCCGATATACCCGCGTATCTTTGGATTTCCTATGAACGATAACGTTCGTCAACTCGAGCTTCGAACTACGCTGTGCCTCTTATCGACCGATTATTCCAGGTCTCGGAATCGCGCGGGACCTCGGGAGCAACCTTTACAGCTCGCGCAGCCGTGAAATCTTCGCGGAACAACGAAAATCACGGGAATTGCATCGCGGCGCGGATTACGGCCGCTTCCAGTGACGTAAACCGAGAAACAAACGCGTGCCTGAACGGTAAATTTAATGATCTATTTCGAGAGTAAGCCGGTCGCTTAAACGCGCGGAACGGCACAGTTTCCTCGAGTACAGCCGTGGAAGAGAAAAAAGAAGAGAGAAGAAGATGGAAGCTAGGAAAGAGAGGAGCGACGAAACCGCGTATTATTCGCGGACAAATCGTCTGGCTGTATTTTTACGTACACGCGACCCGACGTCCACGTGCGACTAGCAAAATGCTAAATACGCGCAGGACCCTGACAGACGAGATCGTCTGCAACCTTGGGCGAGTCTGGCCAACGCCGCCCACTTTTCTGCCAACTCGATCTCGCGGAAGAAGCTTCTTCGACGTTGGCAGGAAACCTTGTCCCGCTCCTCTCCGCCCGCGGTTTTCCATCCTTTTCCCCACGCAGCATCGGCCGGCTAAATCCGAAATATCGCGCGATAATGGCGAAACGCGGAGCCACTAGACAGCAACCTAGTGGAAGTCGGAGATTTTTCCACTAGGTCATCGAGCAAAGTGTCTCTTTTAAGCGCTAAAAAGGAACGTTCGCGGTGCCAAGAATGGCACTCGCGGACCGGGCCTCCGTTGCCAAGAGGAGCATCTGGAGATCGAACCAAGTGCGTCTAGAGCTTAATCTAGATAATCTAGATAATCTAGATAGTCGCGAAGCCATCGGAAAAACGGCAGAGGCGGATTAATCGATACTAGCGCGAAAGATTGGGCGAAAAGAGTGATATCTCGCGATGGATGCGTTATCGAGGAGCTAATCCGGCGCCAGATTTGGTTCGTTCCGTGGTCACGATATCTCGATGATTAATGACAGCCTCCGATCGATCGAGATACGATGGCCGCCGCTTCTTCGACCCCCCTTAGCCGAGATTTCGACCAACAGCTCGCGGGAACCGCGAAAATTCGCAGAGACGAAACGGTGAAACGGTAATTCGCTTTGACCCGACGAACTCGCTTTGTGCCGTCCCCTTTTACCCTCTGCCACGGGACAAAGGGTGCACGAGGGTCGCAACGATGCGTTCCTCGACGTTTCACCCCGGGGGAACGCAAACACACCGCGTGTTTACGATCGTCTCGCCGCTGCGCGATTTCGTACGTTTCCGCGAGATACGAGTGGAGTAACAGAGGGAAAAGTCTGTTCGAGAAGAGGGAAATCCTGACAGAGGGCTGGGAAACGAGTGGCGCGCAGCGATTCAAGCGACTGGGAATTCCGGGAGAGATCGATGATCGCGAGTGACGCGGTAGATCTCGAGATATCGCGAGGTCGATAAGCCGCCGACTCGTCGCGACGTAATTAGGTACATGATTCAATTACCTGGCGAAGTATTTGGAGCCTGGATATTTATCGCGGTCTAACGAAAATCGGGAAAGACGAAGAATTAGAGAAAACGTGGGGAAAAAGAAACGCTGGATGGTAAATTCGAGTGGGACGAAAGAGAAATAAGAAAATTAGTTTTGGCACGGCTAAACTAATCCTATTCGAATGGAAAGATTCTGGCCCGACATGTTTCTCCGTGTCTGACTCGGAGCTGCTTAATCCCCTTGTAAAAATAAATTCCAAGAAAGTCGGTATCTCGAAACCGAAACCCGTCTGTGACACGTTTTTCGTCTCCTATCTGATCTGCGACAGAGTATTCTACAAGGAAAGACGAGATCAATGGAGAAACGTGAAATAAAACTGGGCTAAAAGTGGTTCCTCTGCGTCCTTACTCTACTTCGTAGAGGAACACGATTGATTTTGGAAGATATCATCTGAGAATTTACGACGATCGTCGCGCGAGATAAGCCGAGCCAGATATCCAACAGAAACGAATCACTGAATGAACAGCTATGCAAACAAACGATTTACCCTTTTTAACCTGTATCGCAACCTTGCCGAAACTCGATCGCGTGACCACGGGAGCGACGAGAAATACGATTTAAAAAAAAAAGAAAAAAGAAAAAAAAGAGAAAAAGAGAGGAAAGAAAATTGGGAAAAAGGAGAACGAGGAAGGTGAAAAAAGCAGCGCGAAAAACGCGCGAGTGCGGAAAACCTTGCCGTGAATTTCAACGAGCGCGAGCCTCGCAGCTCGCGGCGAATAATCCCGCGCGATTTCCAATCGCGGTTCGCCGTTTTTAAAGCGCCTGCTGTTTCGTCGATCGTGTCCAATTTTCGCTGGTTTCGCGCGATAGTAAATGGCGCTGGAGACGCCGCGACCGGGGGAAACAGGGAGAACGAGAGAGAAAGAGAGAAAGAGAGAGAGGGGGAGACAGAGAAAGAAAAACGGACATGAAAAGAACACAAATAGGGGGAAAAAATAGAAAGAAAAATATAAAAAATGGGAGAAAAGAGGGAAAGGGGATGAAAACTGCGCGGATCACGGGTGACGATAATTGGGAAAGGGGTGGGCGCGTTTCACGGGAATTTCGAGTCATTAGAGCGTACGCGGGGAGGAGAGGAATTCGCGTAACAAAGGAGATTAAAGCAGCCGGGAAGGGAAGGGATCTTGTCAGCAGACGAGGGTTGGCAATCCTTTGCGCAACAGCTGCCGCTAACTATCCGCGGCTCGTCGACCGTCCAATCCAGTTAAGAGAGTTCCGAGTTTAACGCTGTTACGCGAATCAACACGGAACGTCGCCGCGAAAATCTCCGCTCCAACCCCCCGGCAACCCCCAGCGACCCCCGGCCTCGTGATCGGACCCGTGAATTTCGGCGCCGCCAAGTTACCAGCTCTAGAGCCTTCCTCGAGGAACGCTCTTTCCTTTGATCGGCCCCAATCGAATTTTCATCCCCTTTTCGTTCGCCATTCGCTCGCAAAGCTGCGGTGCACCAAGCCGACCCCCTGCGAAGACACCCCTGTACTCGAGTAACGCCGTGTATTTCTCTTTTCTCAATTTTGGTTCAGGCGATCTCGAAAGATCTAGAACGTTCAATGGCCAGTCCTAAATTGCACCAGGGGTACGTGTCGCGATCGGGGACCTAGAAAGAATAGTACCATCGAGAGTGCACCGCGACGAGTGGCCCCCCTGCGAAGACAGAACAATCGGGCGCTCAAATATAAAATACGAGCTCCCTATCGCCAGGGGTCAGTCAATCCTCCTAAACTAATCACTGATTTTCCCTCCCTTCCGAATGAACAAACGTCCATTTCGAAAGTATCGAAAATCTGTAACAAGACGATGACGTATCGTTTTAGAAGATCCAAGATCCGATGAACATCGCTCGCGCGGGGTCCTCCACCCGTCGTACCACTCTATCGAATCGTGTCGGTCAGATAAGGAATCAGAGGCCTTGATTTCCGCATGATCCACGCCCAACTCGAAACGAGCGTCTGGAATGAGAACGCGAGACGTTGCGGATGATCGTGCAATCGGGTGGCGCATCCGCAAATCACCTTCGTTTACTCACAAACCCGGCATCGATACCCTGCGCAGACGATCGGTTTATCTGCCAGGTCCGATACAGAATACACGCTTCGGTTATCGTCGCACGAGCGTCCATTGTCGTCGCGACCACGATTTCCTCCGACGTTCTTTCGTCTCCTGCATCGTGGCTAACTTCAGCACCGATTGCACGAGCAATCGATCGCCGGGATCCAGATCTATCAACGACGGGAAAGAAATCAGGGGAAGATTATCTCTCGACCTTGTCATCGACTGAGAGGACTCGAGGAGACCCACGTCCCTTGGTCGACTCGTTATCGTCGCACTACGCTCTTGCGAATTTGTTCCTGTTATTGACAAACACCAAAGTGTTTGTATATGCTCACCGACAGATTTCTACGATCACTCGAGAGATAACGGTGGTTCGTGGAAAGGCGATAAAACGGCGAATTATTGAACCACCGGCTGTGCGAAACTTCGACGCGTTCAAAAATGGTGGGAAAATCGATGGAAACGCTGGTTACTCGGATGATGCCATGGGACCATCGAGCAGAGCGTGTGACTATTTATCGAAAGCTGATGGACGCGATGATTCGACGCGAGATGGAAGATAAAACCGCGGCAGAAGCAACGAAACGGCGCCGATTGTATACAATCTACGATCTCATAATCCGCTGTGTGTCTATTTTAGTTGGAGATAAGGGTCAGCGAAGAACCTAGCTGCGAGATTACGCAACGATTTCAATAGGTTTGCACACGCGTCGATGAACATCGTAGCGTGTATCTGCCCTATAGGAATTTCGCGAAATCCCCAAAGCGCGATGCGTCATGCGATGAAAAGCGCGAAAGTACTGCGAAGCGCGTGATCGGAGGCGAAGGCTAATCCACTCTACAGATAAACGCACACGCCGTGTCGAAATTTTGTTTTGCTTCGATAATGCGTGAATCGCGACACGCTGGAATCGCGATGTCCTTTTGGTCGGTTGCTTCCTAACGGGATGAACATCGGTGAAAAGACGAAGGGTGACGTCGTCGGTGAAAATGGACTCGGGACCACTCGTCGCGTGGAGAAAGGCGGTAAACGTCTCGTTGACCGACGCAGGGCTTCGGAAATACGATGTACCGGGAAAAATAGATTTTTCCATCGAAGGAGACTAAACTTTATCCCACCTTAAACGCGGTTACCGGCGAGAAGCTCGCGACGAGAGATGGCGTCCACCATTTCCACCCGGTACACCGACAAAGAGACACAGAGAGAGAACGTTGGGTAAAATTTGGCGCCCTACCAATTTACCTCCATAGAGCCAATAACGGATCAACCAAGTTTATTTCGAGTCTGATAATAACGCCACCGCGCAACGGCACATCCGGTGAGACTTCATTCCCCGTTGGTATTAACATCGGGCATACAGAGGTGTAATACGCACGATTAATACGAGAGCGGAACTGCGAACGAGCACGCGAATTCCCGCGAAAATTGGTAAATCGCGCGATTTCTCGTTCCTGTAGGTCAACGAACACGACTACCGCGGTAGAACAACCTTGCGCCAGTTAGCAACCGCGCTTTAATAAACGTTATACACGGACCAAGATTATTTTCGAAACCCCGCTCGAGCCATTCTACCGGCTGCGAGTAGGTGTAATTGTAGCTAGCCATGGCGAGAAATTCGCGTGGGTCGGAATTTTTATCGCGGAGTCGCGACTTATCTCGCGCGTGGGAAGAGAAGAAAGAGGGAAAATTAAGACGGAATTTCCAACCACGCGATTATCGATAGAGAAATCTGTAGTTGACGAGATATCGACACGACGAACGATAAAAGTGTCTCGGAACGGGGAAGTTTGCTCATCCGCGAAATCAAAATACAGGTGGCGAATAAACATCGTTGGCGACGCATACGCGTGGAAAAACCGGCGAATCGAAGCGCGTCGCTCGATCGCGATAAGCGAACCGCGATACAGGACCACACGTGTCCTCCGGCTCGCGCAAACAGTCCACGCGCGCCATTTTCGTGGCAACAAGTCGCGGGCCGAAAGGGCCGTCGCCGACCCGCGCGACGCCGCTTGTCACCGATTCAATTTTAAATAGGATTAAGTCGCGTCGTCGCGAGGTTTCACCGGCTCCGACGTATTCCCTGTCCATGGTCGTTTACCTCTCGCGTGTTCGTTCGGCTTCCTGGACCGGGATGAAATTTTATTCCGCTCGCGAGGCAGCCGCGCGACAGCGATGAGAGATCGAGCCGAAGCGCGGCAAAGCCGAGCGATTTTACCGGAGGATGGATCACCACGGGATGAAATCAAAGCTCAAGCATTCCGGCTGCTCGAGCGTTTCATACTCTCTGTCTGCGCCACTGCGCCAGATTTTCCGGAGGATAGAAATTCTCCACCGTTACCGATATCGAGGTCGAGGCACGTCTCATAGACCCTCTACACGGGGTCTAAACACCGTGTCTGCGGGGTGGTATCAAGTCCGTTGCGAAAATATAAAATACGAATCACGAGGATCGCGGTGGAAAAAGCGATCGATCATCGAGATCGACACGCGCAATCGGGATCTCCGGAAAGTTTCGACGTGCGATAATTAAACGCACGAGGGCCCCCCGGTCGCTCTGTTATCACGTACCTTGTCCAAGCTACTGCTTCCAATCGTTATCCCAAATATATCTGTTCTGATCAACGATGGGCCTCGGTGCGTTGACGGACCCCTTCATAAGTGTCCCTCGCAACTTCACTAGGCTTCACTATGCGGGCTGCCAATGCACGCGTATCCCACGGACGTGCACGAACCGTGACGCGATCCGACAACGATCGATCGGAGGATTTATCCAAGCGACGGTTAGAGCGGGTGCAGACGTGGAGAAGCCGAAGAGGGCGAGCGAGAAAGAGACTGGAGGGTAGGCCTGGACACGCACAGCACCAAACAACCGTGTCTTCGCGGGGGTTCACACGCGACGTGGAACGAGAATTAAGACTCCGGGGACCGGTCGGCCTCGCACGAGTACGAATCACTGAAGCCACCTGTCGAAAGAGTCTGTCTTTTATACGCTCGAGGTGACACCGGCGAGATAACGCCGGCTCCCGGAGTTTACATGCGGCTGGGTTTCCTCGTTCTCGGTCGTAGCACCCGATCACCGCGCCGCGATTAAATTACCGTCTAATTACCGATTCCCGATCACGCGACTTCCATCAAACGGATCACCGATCCCGCCGCTCTTTCTCTTCGTCGCAGATTCTCATTTTCGTTCGAGATTTCGCGGAAAAATCGGTAGACGAGCGTCACTGACGCAGGATCGTGTCAATCTCGAATGCTAGAGCACGCTGGTAATTTCGGCGGACAACGACCGACTCGCAAGCCCTGATTCGTCGTACAAACGAACGATCTAAGTAACGTATACAACCGTGAATCGATAGCAGTGCATGATTTATCGTTAACGCGTGTATAAGCTGAAGCGTATACGAGGTTCGCTATCAGCGCCGAAGCAAATGTCGAAACGTTGAAACGAAAAGTGACAGACGGATTGGGTAACGAGGTTGTTCCTCGAATCGATCGGAATATCAAACATTATGCACGTGCGGGAAAAAACGTGAGACGAGTATCGAGAAAATTGTCGCGATTGCTGGAAACAGGCGAGTCTCTTTCGAATTATTCGATCGCGGTTTCCTCGTTCTGGGCTGGAGCTTCATTAACGGTGGTTCGAATGCGTGTCACGGTTGCCGCTGGTCGTCACGAGGAAAAACACAGTAGTCGTAGGAGACACGCGAGTGGACAAGGGAATACCAGTTTCCCCTTGGAGGTTCGCGGAAGGCCTGGAAGCTTCGATATTTAAATCAGGTTGCGCTCTTCGGTATATAATGTGAACGCGTTTTCGGATTCGTGAGAGAAGCGAGGAAACTACGGATAACGACACTCGTCACGGCGCGTCGTTGCAAATACAGGAGTATGAACGTCTAACGAGAGAACCGGGTCGCGAAAAAGTTCAAGCGCGGAAAGTGACGCGCCACCTTAAAGGAGACCAACCACGACCAACTCGAAGCTGCGGTCGAGCCGCGCGGATGAAGCTGCCACGTTGCGGATGTTTACCGAATAACCAGATGATTTTCCATCTCCTTCGAGATGCGGAACATTCGAGAAGAAAGGACGCGTATTTTAAGAGAGATAAGACGAGAGCAGAGGTCGTTGGCGGCTGAAGGTCACGTCGGAAACAACCCCTATCGCGAGGGAATTGGCAGCTGATACGCAGCGTGGATCCTTACGTAACCCGGCGAGGAGGAGCACGATCGCGAGGAGAGATGGGATCGATGGATCGCAGGATGATCCATCCGACGAGACTCGTCCCATAATTGCGCGCCGTCCGCGTCGTCTAGGCGCCACCATAAAATTCGATCTCGCGACGCGGCTGCGCGCTCGGCCGCGCGTTGCCGTTGCGGAGCGACGTGCTGCCATTGACCTTGAATTTTGCGGCATCAAGGTCGACGGAAGAGGGAAATTCGCGGGTGTCGGAATTGACGGCGATAGACGTGGACGAGAGACGAGAGACCTCGAGGAAGCCCAGCGCGGCCGAGAGACAGGGAGAGAGAGAGAGACAGATCGGAGAAACTCCGGTTTGCTTTTCACGGATTATCTCGACGGCGATTATTTTCTTGAGAAACTCACTGCTGCTGCGGAGCGACCGCTATTCTCTCGGGCTTTTCGTGGACCGCGATGCTTAGTAGCTTTCGAACGACTGACGCAACGGTGCCTCGGCGTCCAGACGCTTACGCAACGACGCCGCGTCCCCTCTTTTTCATCCCTCTTGGATCGAGGCAGACGCGACAAGTCGAAAAGGGACGACCACGGCCGGACTTGCACCGCGTGTGTGCTCGTGGACGTGGCGGTGATCGGAAGCGAGCCAGCGGCAACCGGTGCGAACCGGATATCGTCGAAATTTCGACAACGAGATTCGCGTATGCCTGGCACAACGAGGCGTCGCGACGCTCCTGAGATCGAACGGTGACGTCTCGCGCCGCCAGTCTTTTCGGCCGCCCGATGACGTATACTTCGAGGCCCTCTTCTGACGCTCTCGTCTAACCGAACGGAAGTCGCAGCGTTGCGGTATTTTCCATCCCGGCCGTTTTCTTCACCTTCGATCCGTCCGCTCTGCCAAAGCTTTATTTAGACCACCCTCTCGTCCCCTTTCGCCCGCTCGATCTCGATTCATCGCTCTGCCTGTGTGTCGCGCGTACGCGCCTGTGTTCGTACGCGCGTTACGTACGATATGAATTCGATCGCGATCCATCGGCCCTAATCTCGCGACGTCGGCGTCCACGTCCACATTCACGATCCCGATCCCGATGTCGTTCCGCGGGAAACGAAAAAATAAAAGCCGGATAACGAGCGAGAGAAGAAAACAGAGACAGGCAAGATCGATCGCGGCACGGACAAAACGAAAGTAGCAAAAATTCTGCGCGAAGACTGACATCCCTGCTCGGATACGTGGCCCGTGCAAAGCTCAAATACGAAAGCGCAGGCTTGGCACGAGATAAATGTGGGTTGCTGGAGCACAACGGCTACAAACAGACTGTTCGTTCTACCCGATGAATGGATATAATTCGACCGATTTATCACGCTCCGGTTTCCCCACCGACAGCCCCAAGCATCCCCATGAAAATCGCCGATTTTAACGAGTTCCCGACTTTCCAGTCTCTTAATCTTAACTGCGACGCGGGACAGGTCGATAACATTGCAGATACCCATCGAAATCGAAGCTTCGTGAAAATACACCCGCCTATCTCCTCATCGTCTACGATTATTTATAGCTTCCTCCTCTTCACCGATTCGCTACTGCCCACGATTTCGCGATCTACCGAAAACTACTGCCTCGTATTCGCGTCTGACCTTTTGAATCCCGATCTCCGCGTCGCGATACTCGCGATCGAACCGAGTTCAACCGGCGTACGCCCGATTAGAGTACGCGTTCCAGCGATAAAGACGCGTGTTATCGGTTACGAGTTTGGAGGAAGTGACGCCTGGCGTGCGAGCATACGACGCCATCGATTATTCGACGCCTATATGCGATTTTAGCCACTGCAGAATGCAGATACACCGGCTGCAACGGGATCGACCTCGGCGTCGCGGTAGACACACTGACCTATTTCAGCTGCCAGAAATTTTCCAACCACGTTCCAAACACCGCTACTGTCCACAAACGCAAGGTCTGTAAACGATGCTCGGCGTATCTAGAGACTCCGGACTTGACATTTTCGATGATTCACTGATACCAGCGTATCGTTCTCATGCGGGACGCGCTGATTACGCCTGGGTTTTGGCAATCGTCATTGATAATCCTACGGTAAACCTCCCGGTGCGAGGTGCTTCTTCCAGACAACCATGAAATATTTCCAGCTGTCGCGGTTGCTCGAATCAAGGCTCTTCGCGATATCATCTCGCTGAATAAACTCGCGATGCTTATCAGATCATCACGAGAGTTTAAACAGGCTCGCGAGTAGTCACCGTGACGCGAGGTTAACGCGGGTTTCTCGATGAAAGCGGTGATCCGGGCAGCAGGTGGAAAAGATCAACGGACACAGCGTTGACGGGAGGTTGCCGTCGTGGAGCATGAACGGCGATTGGCCATCGAAGGGTAAACAAGATCGGTGAATATAGATCGCGCAATCTATCGACTTGGACAGAGGTAGAGCTCTTTATCTCGATGATCGAGCTGAAACCACGAGCAAATAACGATACCGCGGTCGTGCGCAGTGGTTCCATCCGCGTCGTCGTCGAGACTTGGTCGTTCGCCGAATCGACCCTGATTTAAAGTTCAAATCGTCGCGGTGCTTGTCTATATACGGTGCTGGAGAGGAAACGTTCGAGCCCATCGATAACGTTGTATACGCTAGGCTACTACGGTTATCGACTGAAACGTCCGAGACAGGCTGGAAGAAACACGATCGATCTTCCACTTAGTATCGGGACATTACGGCTGCAATAACGACGGAAACAGCTGAAGTTGGGGAACTGGAAAAGTCTAGCGTCGATCGCTGGTCAGCCAGCGAAACAGTGGTCCACGCGTATTTATCCCGATAAATTCGTCGACCTTTCAACCGGCCATACTCGAATTCCCCTCGCATTTGCATCCCCTGCCAGGCCTGCTGCTGCCATCTTCGATTCGCATCGAGGTCGCTCGATATTCCACGGCATTCAGAACCGTGACCCCGTTCGAGTCGGCGTTACTCGCGCGAATCGCGGAATCTGCCGTTGTCGCGACAAATCACGCTCCGGGACTACGAAATCGCTCGCAGAGAGGCCAGTTGACTATCGCGGTAATACAGAGAACGAGCGGAGAGGAGAATGGAAAACTAGGAAGCAGTCCCGGGTGGAATCCCGGCGAGGAGAGGGAAACACGAGCGTCGAGAAAGGCCAGTCACCTCGAAACTGCAAGACCCAAAGCCCGAGAGCCCGGTTCCTCGCCCCTTGCGGCACGGGATGACGACGACGCTCGTAATAGTTCAGTGGAATTTAATCGAGACGGCAATTGTTTCCTATTAACAGTTATGAAAGCACTCCGACGACCTCTGAACCCCTTTTGAACGGTCGCCGACGCCGAAGCCGTACATACCCCCGGCCAGTCGTTTTAATTGGAATCCATTCGAGGAGATCGTGGCCAAGCGATGGACTTCGAGTCGGCCGAAAATTGCTGGCAAATCCGACCGAAATTCGCGTCCCGCGATAACGATTCGCGCGTTCGCGTAACAGTGCGTACGGAAATTTTTCATCCGTGACGTGTCGCTTTCGGATCGCGCGAGTTGCATCTCGGGAGGAGAAGAGAGAAGCCAGGGAGCGACGACTTGACGAACGATGAGTCACGGGTGAGTCTTCGACGAGATTGAATTGGTATCGATACGATTGACAGGCTGGCTATAAATAGCGTAATAGTGGCGAGTGAGTTGGGAGAGATGGTATAATAATAGAGGGTAGCCGAGGGTTTTAAATAACTCGGTATATGCTCGTTGAAAAGTAGACTGGAAGTGTTGGTGGTTGATTAACGAGGGTGGATCACGTGAGCAGAAATAGCGAAGAGCGAAGGTGAGACTGGCAAGGTCTCGATGGAGTAATTGATAGCAAGGCTGTGCACGGATCCACGCAGACCTCGAGAGATCTCCCTAGAGTCGCTCTACAGTCCCTCGAGAGCTGTCTAGAGGTTCGAAATATTTTTCGCGATGTATATTCCAACCCTTTGGATAACTAATGACCCAAAGAGAATAACGAATGTTGCCGAGCTTTCGAGGGTGCTTTTTTAACGGCTGCAAATTGCAGTAAAACTTCCAAGGAGGTTAGTAAATAGCGGAAGTTTGTTAAGAAATTATTCACCTTCGGCGTCGCGTTCTTCTCCCCTTTCTCTCTTCCGCCCTCCTCGCTCCGGAGCACGGGGAACATCGAAGGGTAAACATCGTGGAGAAATTCAAAGAGGAAAAGCGTGCAGGCGGAAGACAAGAGCGACTCGAAGGAAAAGTATGCCATTGCTCGATAAAAATACGTAAAAATACATCGTGACGGAACCGGTATTGCGAAACGCGTTATCGGAAATCGTCGACCACAGCGTCAGAGATGAAACGTTTCCGGAATAGCGAGTAATTTCTGTGGAAATACAACAAAAAATTTTAAATCCTTCAGCAGAAGCTGCATCCGGAGAAAGGTAAAAGAAAATCGTACTAATTTGCGATTCGAGAAAAAGTCGCGCGAGAGAAAGCACAGGCGAAAAAGCACGGGAAGAAGCGCGAGTTCTGTTTCCGCGGTTGCGAAGGGGGTAGAGTAGACGAGGTCGCGAGACGTGGGGAAAGGTTAAACGAGGAACAACCGAGGGATCGGATCGCGGAGAGAAGGAAGAAAGCCTACGAAGCCTGGAAAGAATCGCGAAGATGTAGATGGAGAGCGTTTGCAGCCGTGGTCGTTTAATAACATCAAGATGCAACGTCTCGTGCAGATCCTTCTCCATCCTTTCGCTCCTTAATCTACCCTTCAACCCCGACCATCGCATGCCCCATGTTCTCCGCGGTCTCCTACCCCCTGAGAATATTCTTCTCTCACGGTGTCCGGAACAACCCGGCTCTCCGGGGTAGTTTAACATCGCGGAACTGATCGACAGCTTTGCGAAATTCGCGAAAATTTTCCGCGACTCGAAGAGGAACGGAAGAGGAACGGAAGCGGAACGAAAGAAAAAGGGGAGAGAAGCGGGAGTGAAACTAAGACGCGATGGTAATACTCGTTGGAGGAAATTACGATTTTAATATCTCCCAGTTTACGCCGGTCGAAGAGAAAATGCGAACGATAAGATTACGGGCCGCTCAAAGATTCTCGCGGATCTTCTATTTTTCCCTCCCAATCGCGGGAAAACTCGTTTCACGCTCGACTGACGACGATCGCTTTTCCACGACGGTATCGTGGCCGAGCGACAGATAATTCGTAATTAATTCAGAGATTCAGACCCTGCCTGTAATTTATTCGACACCAGCGAACCGTAAACATAATCGATTTGTCGCGAGACACTGGCTATTTACAACAACGTTAATTAGGCGCCATCGAGATCATTCATTTGCCTCCCCATCGAGGCTCTCCAACCTTTTATCAACATTTCCAACGGGGACGACTAACGACTCGAGTTCGCACCGAAAGAAGAGAAAATGAAGAGAAAAAGAAGAGAAAAAGTGGAAAGTCGTGGAATTCGGAAAAGAGAGGTTCATCGCGACAAAGGGATGCTCGAATTTTCGATTCGTATTAGCGAGCCGACGAGGGGGATTATTTCGTACCCGAGCAGAGGAATAATCAACGTAATTCCGTGTGTCCTTCGGTCCCGAAGCACGAGTCTCGTATCGCGAAAAGACCCGCTTAGCGGGAAACAGACAAGAGGACTCTTCTCCGAGCACGAATCAAATGACGGAAGTCTAACGAAGCTTCCGTTTCGACACGCGCATGCGCGACCTTTGTGCGAAATTGCAAAGTCGCGTCGCGAGGTGAAGCAACCCTCGAAGCAACGTGTAATTCGCCGACGACTACCTTTCAATTTCGGTACCGCGAAGAGGAAAATTAAAAATCTCGATCGGAAATAATTCCGGATCCGAGTGACCGCGTCCGTGATGGAGGACGCAAAAGCGCAGTTGCTCGTTAATATTTAGCAATCGTTTTAAACTTGGCGCCCGGCGTGACGCGGCGTACTGTGCCCTGTATAAACGTAACTCCGTTTAAACGACTGGAAAAAGGAAGAAAAGAGCGGGAACTTTCGCGTCCGCCTGGGTACCGCAAATGCAAAGCGCGTTAAAGTTAAACTTGCGCAGTTTATTGCACCTTCCTGCCGCCATTCTCCTTTTTTCCACCCCCTCGGCCAAAGCTCGTTACGCTCGTCCCAATGTTTCGGGATTTGAATCTCCGGGTCAGACTTTCTACTTACGCGGCCTGCCAGCGAGCACCGCCGTGGTATTAAAAGTTCGCACGCGTCCGCAAAGCGGATTACGCGCGGTGGCTGTGCGGCGACAGGCGGAATCGAAACCCGAGCCAGAAATGGTCATCTCGCATCGCGTTACTTTCTCGATCACGCTTTCCACCTGGTTCCATCTTTCCATCGCGCGAATTTCAACCGGCACGCGTAATCCAATCCGCGTCACGCTCGTCGTTCGCCGCCATTTCTTTTTTTCCAATTACAGGCGCCGCGAGAACCGCGCGCGGACGAAAGGCAGAGCCGGCTACGCGACGCCCCAGGACGCATGAGGAATCGCGACGATTACTCTTAAGCGACGTCGGGATAATACCGGCGGTATTACGATAATTGCGGCAACAGCTAACAACGGTAGCACTCGTTATCAATGTTGTCGCAGACGGCGTAAAAATGATTATGGAGGGAACAGGAGCGAGTACGAAATTGCACGGCCGACTCTGGAATAATAACCGTTGACTCGCGAGGGGAGGCGAAAAAGAGGATCTAGCTGGGAGCAGGATCCTCCCACGCTCGCAATTTCGCATTCGATTTTATTTTCGCCACGCAGCCAACCCTTCCTATACCTTTCCGACCCTCCAGAGCTTTTCTTCCTTTTTTCCCTCCGCTTTTCACCCCTTTTTTTTTTTGTTTCTCGTCCTCTCCCTCTCTTCTCGCCCCTCTCTGCTCGAGGGGTGCAACGGCGTCCATAAATCGCGGTACGAGCATTAACGCGATTCACAAGCGCGAGGCCGCGAAGGGCTCGCGACAGAGGAGAAACAAAACAGGGAACGAACCCTCGGGAACGAGTCGGGAACGTTGAAAAGGTGCGACACTGGAAACGTGGCGAGCAAGAGGGTGGAGCAATTTTTTACGCAGCCTCGCGGCCCGCGTCCTCGCGTTCCACACGCTCGTTTAATTCTCCCTGGAGAACGCGGCGCGGACGACACAGAGCAAACCGGTGAGGGAAAAAAGATCTTTGAATCATCAATGACGATCATCGTACACCACTCCCGACGTCTTTTCAGGCTCGAGTAACGCACGCTGGGAAAATGATCCCGTAGTCGAGTGTTCCGATTGTTTCGAGTGATCTCATTCACCCCCTGTGTGACTTTCGCCGAGTACTCGTTCGAATGCGAGACTAAGGGCAAAGTAAGAAAGTAAACGCGCGTATAACCCAGTTGAGAACGCGTCAGGTGGAAAGGTGACGAAGAATTAACCCTTTGACTACGGCCGACTTTGAAAAGCACCGGTCGTACCATAAAGAATTCATTTACAATGTCCGCCGAGAACGGCAAAATTTTGGGCAGTGATGCGCCCTTCCTGTCAGAAAAAGCAAACTGTGTTGAGCGCTTATATGCGCCTTCCGTGACGCAAAGGCAAAATTTCTGAGCGCGTATATGAGCACACAGTGGCCAAGGGGTTAACGCCAACACCTTCGTAACGCCCCTATCGTTCCTCGACGACTCGCCTAACCTAAAACCGATCTACCTCGCGCGCGGCCAGCTCGAATCGTTCGCGAAGCTTCGATGTCCATCTCTACCGGGTCAGCCTGCGCCAAAAATACGCCAGTCATACCGTCGATCGTTCGCGAAATCTCGACTTCCACTTCTGCAACGGAGCCAACCCCAACGTTCGAGTGGACGCACGTCGTAGGAGCGATTCGCGTCGGTTCCGGTCGCGATCAACGCGAATTATTCAAACGAAGTCAACGCACGACACGTCGCAGACGGAAATAGAAGCGCGGGCAGACCGGCGTCGGTCACCAAGCCATTCTTAAACGATCGACCGACGAAACTCGACCTCGAGACCTCGAACTCGATGGCGCTCGATCGGCGGACACCCGACCACGCATCCTCGAGCCACGCACGGACCCTGACACGAACTCTATGAACCGATCGCGGCGCATTCCGCGGCCAAATGAAATCATGACACTCGGAGAAGAGCGCTCGCGGATCGGTCGATCGTCAACGATCCTCGCGGGTCGAGTTCCATTGACATCGTTTAGCGACGCTGCTTCTCAGGCGAGATCTCGTCCATCTCCGACGTTACACAACGGATCAGCCCGGACAACGGAAATTCCACGATGATCGGAGCAAATGAGTAAATTTGCTCGTTTCTCGTAAATCGTTGCGAGCTGTAAGGTTAGACGGATTCTTAACTGATCGCGAGACGTACCGAGTGAGCCATCTCGAAGAGGACGGGATTGTACGCTCGTTTGTTACAGCGCCTACTCGCGCACGGTGTTTGCGTTTTCTTCGCGTTAAATAAACCGGACGACGCCCGAAATACAACCGCGAAGCGTTTTCAGCGTGGATTTCGTAAACCGTGTCGAGTAAATCAGAAATAGACCGAACCGAGATTCGCGCGGCTGTATCACAGACACGCCACGGTCGACCCCGAAAGAATTTTATCCGCCAAATTATCGTGCCTCTGCAATTTTCTCGACAACCGTGTCAACCGCGAATACCTGATACGATAATCGAGTAAATTGAACAAATACGACTCGCGGGAGAGAAAAACATGTTCGCCTTGGCGAACCACGAAGATGTTAACACTTTGACTGCCACGTTGGTCATATACGACCGGTCATGGTTTCTCCTGCGAGGTCACGGTGGTCATTGCTGACCAGGCGCTTCAACTGCTTACAATTGTAAAATTTAAATGAAAATTGAATGAAAATTGACAGTTAGTGCATTTTGAATATAACCGCCACGGCGCCACGGTGATCACGCGTGACTGCCAAAAAGATGTCTTATATCGCCAATTTATTAGTATTTTGCCATTATATGCTTTGAATAATAAAAGTACGCCCCTGGCGTCTTGAGAGAAACAAGGTGACGGCAGTCAAAGGGTTAAGATGCGTCTGAGAACCCGTTAACCTAACACTACGCAGAGTGAACTGAAAAATTTCGCGAGGAATTGACAAGTAAGAGGAACAGACATGTCCTAGGCAAATAATTTTCCGATTCCTAGATCTTTCCCTTTTTCTCCCTTCCCTGCCATTTCTTACTCGTTTTCAGCGCGGATACCGTGTAACGATGCTGCTATTTTTGCGACGGAGCGTGGTGGCAGTTTATCTTGTTTCAGGATTTATTGACGGATTACAACGGTGAAAAATAGAGGCAATGAAAACGGACGAATTGATGGGCAACGATATTTTATCGCTTGCTTAACCCGCGCCCGACGAAAATCATTGTCGTTATCGCGAAACGGACGCTCGATCTCGAGTTCACTGGAACGTTCCTCGACCGCGCATCCATTATTTCGGCTCTTTTATCGAAGTACCCGCGAGTAATCATAACTCCCACTGCCAGCAGCGAAACAAAAACTTTCGACTCGAACGGGTCGGAGCATAGTCGGTTCCCGTCCCTTGTTCCGCGTTTGATCACGATCCACCAGCTCATCCCGTGTCCAGCCGTTCGTCGATATTTTCGGACTGATACAAGGGCAGCAACGAGAACCCGAGGTACGGCGTATTACTCGGAACGTCGGAAATTGAATCGCAGCCCAAATCTGAATTTAACGACATTGTTCTATAAATTGATTAGCCGTGTTCGATGTTCGAAACGCCGCGTTACGAATATAGATCGTGCCCACGCGCCACGGAGATGTCTAACGACGCTATAGATCACTGATAGAGGCTCGCGAACGTGGAACGTGGCTAGATCATCGCTCGCTATTCAACACTTTTTCATCTTTTTTCTCCTCTTTTTAAATCGAACGAAACGCGTACGCGACGGAGAAACAGCATCTATCGAGCGTTTAGTCGGCTATTAGAAGGTGTCAGTTACCGAAAACAATTTCGCGTGTCCCGATCCGTGACATCCGCGTTTTCGGCTGCATTGGAGATGGACATGGAAAATAAAAGTGGAAATAAAAGGAAAAGTTGAAAGGCGTCGCGCTGTAAAGATCGAAAAAACCTTTTGAAATCGTATCGACTATTTTGAAATCGCAAACACGAGAAAAAAGGGGAATCCATCAACCGGGGAGTGAATCGCAACAAACGACGGATCGTACTTCGAATCCAATCAGTCACCATACAAGCTGCATATGGAGTACGGCGCGGAGCATGACGGGGCACAATACAGAACGCAGACGACTGAAACAAGCATATCTAGAACGAAACAAATTCCACGACAAATTGGAAGGTTTTCACCCGACTGGCCATCGTGCGTTTCCAACCTCGCTCGCGGTGTAACCTCGTCACGCGGCCAGCGTGTGCTCGCTAATTAAACGACATTATCGTGGCTCGCGTACGCGCGTCTTTTTCGCTCCTGCTTAATCGCCATTGCCGCATCTATTATTTCCGAACCGATTAATACGGGTCCCGCGGACCGGTGTGGCCGCTAATTATTCTTCGTCGGTGGAGAGTTCGGGCAGCGAGGTTAATCGTGCTCGCAGCGACGCCGGAAAATGCGAGAGGCCGCCACCAGAGATATGGAAAACCGCTGACACGCGCGAGTTTTCCACGTGGTCGCGTGTTCAGCGGCCGTTCGGGTGCGGCTTCATTTGCGTTTCGGATCCGGGTCACCCTCATTTCCTCAGTATTATTGTCGCGGGTTTCTTCTTTTCTCCGCGGAACGGCCGTTCCCAATGGGCTGACGGGGATAAAGGAATAAGCACGGTTCTCGCTGCTCGTCGGTGCGCCGCTTTTCTTGCGCCATGTTTTCGCGCCCGTTTCGCTGGAATACAACGAAACTCGCCAACAACGATGGCGCCGTGGATGTTGCTTTTTAAACACGTGGCGCTAGACGCTGCGTTAACTGGATATTTCATTCTGGAGTAAATACACGTTTGCTCGAGGCTGTCGGATGTTAACCTAGTTTAGCCCGAATGTTATTCTCGGTAGTAACGGAGGAACTTTGTTGTCCGAGTAATAAATGCGCTACGTCGATCATGCCTCATCCTATAACGTAACAAATTGATCGTCAGTGTCTGCACCACGCTGATTCGTATAAATCGTTTAAGCCTCGGAGGAGAATCGCAGAGGACGAAAACTTTGCCCCCGGTTATCGATACGTAACGAGCATCGTAATCGAGAACCTTCGTCCACTTGGTCCAGACGTGAGTGTTCTTCCTGTGTGCGCGCCCCCTGCGACCAGTCGCTAGCGCCAACAACTTCAACTCGATTATCCGCCTTCTCTAGGATATTCTATTAGCTGTAACGTTCTTGGCAGAGAAATAGATAAGACGTTCTATTCCGGTAATAAGCGGAATCTACAGCGGAATTCCGTGGTCACGCGAATTAACCAATGAATCAACCGGAAGCGACGAGTCACGAACGAGCTATAAACGCGTTCATAAGTTTCAACGAGCAAATCTCGTGCCGTCCGGTGGATTCGTTTGGAACGTTGTTTTCCTATTTTTCTGCTCCACGTTTGACCGGTCGAGTTCCGAGGATCGATCGACTGCGATCAAGCGATGAAAAGGAACGATGAACGCTTCGCGAATATTTTCTCTGTTTCCCGGCTTATTTTTTTTTTTTTTTTTTTTTCAAATGGTTACGCGAAAACGACTATAACGGAACGAAAATAAATCCATGCACGGTACGGGAGAATTCATTAATTATAATTAAGCGCGATGGACCGAGTCGAGATGCGTAGGCATCCGTGCAGCCAAACAATTGTGTAGCTGCCAGCACACCGTCTACCACGCTGATATAAATTAAGCGCTTCAATGAAAGCCTCGTGACTCTCTCTACCACGATTATTACCTCCCTTTTTCCTCCTTTTCTTTCCCATTTTTCCCTTTTTTCCTTCCCATTTGGCTTACCACGCGCTTACGCGTCGCGACACGAAAGCACGAGGGGAACACTGTCTGATTTTGTCTCGAGGAAGAGTAACGTTCGTCTCTAAAGCGAAGTCGAGACAATGCGCTTTCGAAACGACGCGAAATTTACGAATAAATGAGCCAAGTGTTGCACTTTGACAGTGATGCTTCGTGGTACTTACCATTTTGAAGGAAACCTGCCGATGTCGGCGCTCGAGTCGTAGAGAAAATAATAAAAATCTCTCTGGTTGTTCAAAATTCGTTCGATAGATCGATTTCTCTTTATCCTTTCTTTATATTTCTCCAGCTACGACTCGTCCAACACTTCCACTCTCTTTTCCCTTAGCTTTATTTCGCTCGCAATAATGGAAGGAAAATACTGCATAAAAAATATCACTGGTTTACTTTGGCTTGTCCTCTATCTCTTTGAGACTACTAGAATCGCTGAAAACCTAAGAAAAACCTGGAAAGAAGAAGACGGTGCATTAGCGACGTGCGATCGAGACAAATCGTAGGTGAATAATACGAAATAATGTCGCGCGGACGTGGAATGGTCGAATGGCACGAATGGCGCGTTTCGAAAGAGGCAGTCCAGCGAGGAGAGCTCGGAATGACGTTCGTAAGTTGGAATAGAATCGTCGCTAAACGATGATAAAGTGCCTTTGGATAAGCTCGACGTTAACCAATATTTAGCGGAAGGTCTCTTACCATTTGCTTCGAAAGCATATTGCGATGGAACACCATTCGCAATGGTATCTCGTGCATGAAATATGAACGGGTATATCCCTCGCGTATATTTCTTCGCGTCTTTTACTCTTCGCTATTCCAAATATCCATTTCCCAGTCGGATTCTCGATCGATCGAAAATTCCGCGAGTCTCGCGTCGTTGAAATTCCAATTCGAAGCAAAAGGTGCAAACCTAGACCGGCCTGAATGGATATCGCGAAAATAATGATCGTATCGACGGCCAGTCCCGCTCTGACCTTTAGCTAGATCGCTTTCTAGATTACATTTCCGTCACTTTCCCGAGAAAAGAATTATAACCAGCGATAGAATCGGTTAAAAAAGGAACAACGCGACGCTTCTCGCCATTCTCTCGTCTAGAGGCCATAAATTTTCCACCGTGGCGTGCGGATCGCGCGAGGACGAACGTTACAGGTACGTAATCGTTCGTTGAGAGGCCACTTTCACCGCGAATCGCGATTGACCGGCGACAAACGAGAGGCAGAGAGAGAGGGAGAGAGAGAGAAAGAGAGAGAAGGCGAGAAACGTACGAAAAATCCCTTTTCCACGTATATACGACTGGAGGCGTAGCATTAGAAAGTATCCCGATGGATGTACCTGTCTAACGAAGCACGAACTCACTGGCAGTAGATACGTGAACGTGTACACGCACACAAGGCAGAGCTGTATCGAATCGCGCGATCTCTTTCTACGAGAGCGTGTTACAGGGAACTCATGTTTCCCTCGTTCCTCCTCTATTTTCCTTCGCGTACTTTATCTCTAACACGCTCGCACGAATGCCTTTTTAGATTCGCTCCTCGTACGAACACTCGATAAATCGGATCTGAAACGACATAGACATGAATTATTCGTTAGCCGATGCCGGGAAGGCGGTCAGAACGAACAGCCAAGACGGCCCACTTACCTGCGCGTGAAAATCAAACATCTCGCGGGGGTTACGTAAAAACAGGAAATCAGGTCGTCGTCGTCGTCGCAGAGGCTGACCATAGCTAGACGGACGCGTGACTACACGCCGTTCCTGTACTCCTCTGAAATCTATCGGTGATCGTTTATTTTACATTCACTCCGGATACCTGGCCAGCATACACGTTTTACAATTTGTCGGCTATCGAAACGTGACCGGTTGCGTCGTCGTTGCTACGGGGCCCTGTTGTGCTCTCCTTCAGCGGCATGCAGATCGATCCGCGAGCACGCTTCTCGTTCACCGATCCTGGACACGGGATATAGACACGTGTAACGTATTCCGTCGTGGTCTCACCTAAAAACACCTATAAATATTCTCGTATGTTGATCATCTTGTTGTTCGTGTTCCCGATGAACCTCCTCTGCTTCACCATGTGGCCGCCTGCCGATCTAACCTGTTCGAAGACAACGTTTCAGTGACAAATGGCTTTTTCCGATGCGATTGGTCATGCTAGTCAAACGCGATATCTACGCCAAGGATCACCCGATGCTATCTTGCGCCATTTTTTCCCCAACTGTTTTCCTACACTTTTTCACGATTATTCCGTATCGCACGATACTGCGTCGTCGCGTGACGTAACCGTTCCAAGATCGTTCTAATTAATTTACGTGCTGCTTATGCGGGCTTGCGTGGCATCGCTGAATCCGATCATTTAACCGAGCTAAATGAGCGCGCTTCGGACGCAGAACCGGCCGAGTTTTATTAGACTTAATTCGACCGGTCGCTTTTAATTCGATACGCCGACTCCATTCGCGCCAACACACGGCTGAGTTTCGCGTTTTATCGTGCTACCATGCGCGTGCCTTCCTCGTTACGCCACGTCGAGGGAAAAAGGTGCGAGAAAAAGGGGAAAAAGGAGAAAACGAGGGGAAAGGAGGGCGGGACGGGGGGAAAAATTGGAAAACGTACGCGACGAGATCGGTAGATCGGGAAAGGATCGTACGAAGCTTCTGGCGTCACGCGCGCGGAAATATGCGACGCGACGTCTAACAATGAGCCCGGTACAGGTCGACGAACCGCGATCAACGAGGATAAAAACCTGGACGTTACTCGAATAACGAGATTCCGTGGATCGGGAATGAATATCGGGCCGAGGCGATCGATCCATACTTACACTCATCGGTTACGGGCTGTGTTATCGCACTGGCAGCTCGAAACTTCGCTAAACGGCCTCTAGCCGACGACCCTGGCAGCCATTAACGAGCACGATAGTCTATATAAACAGAAAAATGCCAATGTCAATAATCCGTTTCCGAGAACAAACTCGATCTCGACTCCGTTCGAGTTAACGGAAAGGAGTCAATGAAGACGGTCAACGGGCAGAATTATGGAAAATAGAAAATGTGGAAAAAATGAGGAAAAAAGGAGAAAAATGGGAATGATCAATTTGGATTATTTTCACGAACGAATCGTTCGCGTATGATACGAGTGTAGCGATGTTACGAATGCTTTTATCTTAATCCCTCGTAATCCACTGGAGCCTGGATCATAAGCACGCTTAATTCCCCTGTCAAATTTCGCGCGCCGAGTGGGAAAAATTTTCCACGGATAAATTCGCGTAATTGGAATGGAGATACACGGGGAAGATCGAAAGCCGCTGCATCGATCCCTCGGCTGCTGTGTGTCACACCATGACCGCGCCAGCGACACGGCAGTACGAGAAAGTCTTTAAAAGTTAGCGGCAACGGGTGTGCCTTTTGCATTTGCATCTGAATCGCAGGCGGACGCTTGAATCGCGGGTGAACGCGAATTTTATCCCAGCCAGGTGATATTTCTGCCCTAGAACGGCGATACGAGTTGCAACGCTGCCCGTTCCTATCAATCATCCGGGATCCCGTTGCTTGCCACCTCGAGGCTGCGTTCGAAACTTTCCTACTCCCTCTCTCTACCCGTCAGACGACTCGCGACCCGGACAGTGGAAAAAGGGGAATGGAGTTTTGGTGCAGCCTCGTAGTCGGAGGAAATTTCAGTTTTGCCTCCGAGCGAGGAATTCCGACGACGATGACGACGACGACGACGACGACGACGACGCCTTGGGCAGATGAGACACGAAAGTGCGTCTAGACATTGGGAACCTGGTTCCAAAAGAGTCTGCCACGGAGGATTTCCTTTTTAGGATTACCTTCGCCGAATTTGCTCGGGAATATCCATCGGACTACGTTGAGATATTATCCAACTGAATACAGGGAGGAAGTTAAATCTTTGATAACGCGATTCCCATACTCGTGGAACAAAGTTCACCGTGACACGGCGTGGATCGATGTTTTCCTATTTTTTGAAAATGTGCTGCACTTACAACGTTACCTCGGAGAAAGTGGCATTCTTGGCAGCCGCGGGCTGCGACGAGAAAAACGAAACAGCGCCCTCTCTACGATTTCCCTTTTCTAAAAGCCTCTACACAGCGTCTACGTACATGAACAAGAGTCTGCCGAGCTTTTAGCCATCTACCAACGATCGACCAGAGATCTACCAGAGATCTAGCAGCGATCTACCGGCGTCTACCAGCGATC
>NW_016908335.1:921750-954371 GCF_001483705.2 Eufriesea mexicana | reverse complement strand
AGAGCGTCGAACCGATCGGAAGCACTGACATTGAGCGATGGAAACACCAGCTGCGGTATAATGCGCGTTAATTTAGCTACGCACTGTACACTGTCGAACCAGACCGGTTTAGTGGAAAAAGTGGCAGGAAATCGGTGCACCGCGACACAGGCTTCCGCTCTTTTTAACCGAGGAAAAAAGCATTGATGACGACCAAGGGGTAACCTTGATGTTATCAGGAAATTAACGCCTATTGGCAGGAAGATAAAAACCAAGCGATCGAAGCGTGTAATGTTCGCGATAAAAATAGAACGCTCGAAACCATCGGACACGTTGAACTTGGAGCAACGATTAAAGAGAAGAAAAATTCCAGGGACGCGGCCAATTTCCGGCCGAGAATTACTCGCCGAGACGTCGCCGCGTTTCAAGTTTCGGTCATCGGCGAGATTATCGCGACCAGCGAACCGTGCAGCTACACTTCGTTCGACCATGCCCTTTTTCCTTCGTTTCATAACGAATTACACCGCTAATTGACCTTCGTCGACGACACTCGATCGCGCGACCAGACAGCCATGCTGCTTCGACGAGACTCGCGCGCCACCGATCCCACGCGACCTATCGTTCCTTCTAAGAACAGGACAATAAATTCCACAAAAGTTCGAGTTAACGCGGGTACGTCGACCTCTGCAACGATCGATGGTGTATCTCCGGGCTGTGTACTTAAAGGTGCGCGCACACCGATCAAACCTTTCCAACGCGATCGATCGCGTCAAAGAGCACGGTGAATCCCACCGGTGTGAGGCTAGTGAGCAGCTTAACGCCCGTTTAGAAATTACTTCGAATTCGTTTCATCTCGTTTCATCTCTTCCTAGAGACGCGTGCGATCCGAACAAAGGATCCACTCGATCGTATAACGGATCGCGAACAATGTTTCGCGAGCGAAATTATTCCGAGAGATTTCGAGATTTGAGGTTATGCGCCCGCCGAGTAGGTTTCGAACGGAAAATTCCACGCGATCGTTCGACCACGTAGCATTTTAAGGATTTTTCGGCAGCTTCCAACCACCGTACCCGATTCCGTTGCATCCACTCGGTGTGCTGACGTTTTGTAAACATTGCGCTGTCCTGCCGATGAAAAGTACCGACGCGTCGAAACTAGCGAATAAATGAAGCTGAATCGGTAACATGGAGGTTATACGCGCACGAGGACCTCGTATTTCGTAATATTACGCGGGGCACCGCGACAACTCGTTCCCGATCGAATATTCCCTGCAGTTCCGTCTCTCGCGGAGAATAAAAATATCCAAGTTTCACCTGGAAAACACTGCACCGAATAAGTACGGGCGAAATGAGCGTCGAAGAGGGTCGATAAGCCAAGTAAATTTCAGGTTAGAATCGCTCGAAAGCACCGGCTCGACTAGGCCGACGATCATTTTCTCTGCTTGTTTTCTGCTCGCCGTTCCGTGCATACATACACACACACACACACACACACTGCGCAAATTATAGAGGCTGCCCTTCCATGTGCACCAACCACTAGGACGCGCTCGGAATTTCTCCATCGATCTACCTAAAATTGCACAAGGACATCGACAAGAAAGGTTACCCGAAGGAGACATGGTAGAACGAGAAATCGTAATTACGTACGCTGGATAATTGCTGGATGCGTGGTCGTAAAATCGATCCACCGGGCGCCATGACAGGAGAGACGAAATTGGTACATGTGGCGACACCTAGGACATCATCGATTATCACCGAAGATCAACCGTGGGTAATTTTTATTGCGAACGTAATTGGATATCGTCGCGCCACTATGCCAGTGTGTTCGTTTAACAGTCTCGAGTAACTTTGACAAACGGAAACCACAAGAGATATTAGAACTATCAATTGCGTGATTACGCGGAACCAACAACGAACAAGCTATCGCTTTACTTTGCAAAAACGATGAAACCATTGATATTCCGTATACCAACGCGACACGCGATCTTAATGCTTAATCACCTTGTAACTTTGTTTACGTAAATATCTTTCGATATATTCGAATCGATTACGAGTCTCGATAATTAATTCCACTTTTCTGGTTGCCCTTTTAATTTAACGTAACTTAATGACAAAGCATTCGATTCGCGATGAACTTCGTATATCTAAAATAAATCTCTACTTTCTGTCACGTCGAATTAATCGATTTGGCAAGCGAGTGACTCACTTTCGATATCGACGATTGCTCGATATCAAAGGTAATACGTATTCGTTTGAAAATTGAAACTGATAAAGAAACGTTCGTAAAGGATAACCTAAATGGAAACGTTAAAAGAAATACCTCGGTGTCGCGGCTCATTGTTCGTTCGTCGTTCGGTTGCAGATGATTATTATAACCATTTGGAACAAATGCTTATCGAGATGTCCAGGACACGGAACAGCTATTCAGGAAATCAATAGTAGTTGCTTCGTGAAACGACGTGGATGTGTCATTGAATCGATACGCAATTCCTGGAGGCAGAAATCACGGTAGCCTGTTGTTAAACGCACTCGTGCAACGCGAGGTTATGTTTGCCTATATTCGCGCCACGCGTTAGCTGTCGTTTGCATTTTTCTCTGGGCTGCTTGCAACGAAATCCTTCGACCCGAAGCGTGCAGGCTCGTACGACCATGTTCGAGGGACTCGTTATTGCCTTCCACGGGTTAACGCGCCACACCATTTGCAGCGGGGAAAAAAGAGAAAAGAAAGTATAGCGCTGTTGGGTGGGGGAAGATCAGTCGATATAAGATCGTTCGAGTCGCTGCTCGCTCGATAAAGGTTACAGAATGCTCCGCCAATTTTTAATTCCTCGCCTGTTACCGACGTATTTATTCCGCTTTGCTGGCGGAATACCCTTTCGCGAAAAATTTGGAAGCCAAAATGTATTATTCATACTGGCAAACAGATCCGTACGGAATTAATGTTCTGTTTATTAATTGAAACATACGACGCGTCAGCGTAAATGAAAAAGCCCGAAAGCTCGACAAAAAATCAGACTACTCGTCATTTTAGAGAGCAATAAAACCATTCCCCATTAGCGAAAGCGGAGGATACGGCTCGTATTTTTATCTACCTCCGTGACTCGGTACGCGTTATCGTTATCTGTAATAAGACAACCAAGAAACGGCCTGAACGAGCGATGCGAGCCAGCTAGCTTCCAAGGCTGCACTTCTGCACAGGATGCAGAATCGAGGTGCAAAAAACAGGGCGAGAAAAGATCGACGATGAAACGTTGCGCAGTACGTTTATCCCCCCAGGCGTCGCGTCCCCTTTACACGAGCCAGACACAGCCACGGGATGCATCGATCTTTGAAATAGAATGTCTGGCAATCGAGCAGACGATCGGCGAAGGGAACTTCTGCGAAGTGGTGTCCGCTTTGGTTACCTGCACGAAGATGCTTGGAAATCGCGAAATCTATTTTTAAGTCTTATCGAGCGTTCCCCGATGAATAATTCAGAATAGATAACGAATATTTTCGTTCAAACGAGCAGGCCATTTTATACGGTCGTTTATTCCAAATCACTGATGTCACTTTTATTATACGCAAATGAAATAGAGAACGTTCAAAGGTGAGCTTCAATGGGACTCGAAACATTCGAGGAATAGCCGCATATTCATCAGCCTCTGATTCGCGGAATAAACTAGCAACGTGTGCAATAAACGAAACAAAGACACATATGACTTAATGACGCACATTATGCATCTGTTTGAAAAATGATCGCACGACACGATGAGCACTGGAATTCTCCGTAGATAAATATCGAACGATATGAATACGAAAACGAACGACTAATCAGCGAATCCGGCTTTTCGTTAATTTATTCCTCTCCGCGAATTGGTACACGGCGCGCGTTTTAAAAACCAAATTAAACGGGCGAACGCGCATGGTCAAAGGGAGACGCGCGCGATCGTCGTGGAAAGGCCGCTTAATTACTTGTCACGGGGCAAAATGATGCATCGCCGGCGAAACACGAGATATACATAAATTTCGCGGCGAACGAATCGCCGGGCCCGATTCAGGAACAAATTCCATTAACGCGGAAAATATTGCAGCCGGTTCGATTCTCTAAATAATTTCGATCTCGTTAATACGTCGGACGTGGTTAGTAGCTATCGATATAAAATCAGTACGTCCGTAATTCGATTTGTCGATTTGCATACCGTGTCTCCCTCTGGCTCCCGCCGACCTGAAGTTTATACCGTGCCTTTTGTTTATCGCGCGTTTGTCGTTCTATGGTGAAAGTAACTTTGGCGGTCTAGTCGGGCGAACAAAGTCTCGCTAACGTTGATCATCTCTGGTGACGCTGGCGTATCATAAACAGAGCTCTACCAACGCGATTCGCATTCGAATGAAACGACAGCTTTGAACGAGACACCTCGGAACTTTCCGATCGGCCGTGACGAATACGCGTGGCCTCGCAACACTCCAGAGACGCTCTCTTTTCACCCATGTCTCTCCCTACTCACCTCGAGAGCTTGTATTTTTGGTCGATCAAAGGGGAATGCGCGTGCACACGCGAAATATCTCTAACACCGGAGAATAACCCGTTCATGGTGACGAGAGTACGTGGAACGGCTGTTCCCATGCGGCACACGTTCTCGAGCAAAACGACGGTTCGCGAGATATACGGTTCCACGAGGAAAATATGCGGCCATTCATCCGACGGGAATGACAATGAACGGATAGAATCACGTCCACGTGTTTCCAGCCAGCTAATCGACTTCGTTTACCTTCGCTGTTTGGAGAAAAAATTTTCGAGATAACGCGCAGCGTCTTTCGCACACCTAACCTCTTACGTAAGGATTCGCACCGCGTTCGAGCGACATTTTTCTCAACCTACGGGAACGTTAGTCGACGGTTGTGTAAGTGAATCTGTCAAATCGACCAGTGTCAAAGTGGCACGTGGGGAACGAATGTTTCTCGGGAAACGAAGATCGAGAATGTGCAGATGGTGACGTCATGCTGCCTAGGCCTTGAAACGAAGACTGTGTGGCTGTAAGGGTCTGACGCGGAGTGGGGGAAAGCGATAATGGCTTCTCGTGAACCGAGGCATTGGAACGCCGCAACATTTGGCCCGAAACCTTCACCGACGATAGATTTCTTACAAATTTCCACTTTTCTCGATAACCTTTCGCACGAATACGCTGAAACCGGTATATATATACTCCGCGGAAGATTCGGAAAGCAACATCGAATGCCGTGCACTAAAAGTACGAACCGACGGGTAACCGGTGTCGCGAAAGCTAGGCTATTGTAAAATATGGTAGGTTTAAGATAATAACGTGCTCTTGCCACGGATGGTGGATTCCGAAGCTAGCGTGCAGCTACCTTTGTACCCCGCTATCAAACTGACGTAAGATTTGTGGGCTTTTAGATAAAAGCGCGTTCGACTCCGAAGGTGATTCCTCCTGTTTCGACGATCGAAAAGCTACTCGCGAGCCTGCTATCTCGCGTGATTCATGATCGCCAGGCTATTTTCTACGCGAAGGCCGTTTCCACGCGCTCGAATCGCGTTTTGGTGCGCGAGACTTGCAATACTCTGTCCGGAATACGTTTAACCGCACTGCATAACACGAAGAAAACCCTGATACGAGGCCTGTTTATTTTACCTAAGTTGAATCCCATACGAATTTCACTTTATGCGGTATAGCGACGCGTCGTACACGAATTCCAGGCAAGCAAAGGATCGCGAATGTTTACACGTTCGCGGCTCTAAACACGATTGGAACGTGGCGTTACCCGATCGCGAACGTTTCGTTCCAGCCGGCGCTATTCAAAAAACATCCATTGCATTTTGTATCGCGTGCCCGTACGTGCTTGCGAACGAATCGATAAAACTTTTGTCTCGAAAGTCGATATTCCTATCGAATCGGCTATGCTCCGTGTCTAAAGCTGTACGACACACAACGTCGCCAACAATATCACGGTCTTTCACCTTCGTTTTTGTTACTCGGTCCTTATTTTTCTAATTTATCGGCAGCTATCCGCGAACAACGCAATCGACGTAGCCACGACTACGCTCCCCCCGCCACGGGGTTCATCCGGACGACCTCTGCTGCATTTTTCGATTACTACCAAACGCTTACCCGTTTATCCGATGATCAGTGACGCTAGCGACCTCATTAAAAAATGTGACGACCCCGAAACTATACGAACGGCGGCAGTACGATGCGCGCGAAGTCCAAATCGGAAGAATACACGTTTTAACCACGCGAGTTTGAGAAAATCGATGTTTCGCCGCAAAACCGGCATCGCGTGAATCCTTGAGGTAGAGGAACGACTAAAAATCCGCTCTCGTGATACCCTGTGTTACCTGGCCCGAACAGGTCAAACACGACCCAACGGAATGAGTCACGCACACAAACGAACATCTACGTAACGACATACACGGAAACAGTGCTCAGTCGTTTTACCTGGTCATGTTCTGCGCTGGCTAGAGTAACTGGCTTCGAGGTCTGGTCAAAATTTAAATTCCACGAAAACAGCGAACACGCGAGAGGAAACGTGTATACACGAAACGTCGTACGTCGTCGAGAGAAATAACAAACCGGTGTAACACGCTCGAATAATATACTACTTGAACGAAAAATAAAAAATCGTCGATAAGATGAAGAATTTTAACAGTAAAGATTTTGAAAGATTTTCTATTCGTTTGCTAAAACTCTCATTTTTCGAAAATTTCGATTTTTCTCGTGTGACAGCAGTGTTTTCGTGTTGCGTTACGAGTTTAGCGAGTGCCTCGAAAAAACAGACAGCTCGCGCGTCCTCGACGCGACGAACGCGTTTCTGGAAGCTACCATAGAGACCGCCTAATTCTGCCACTGATGCTGCACGACATATAGCTATACCGGCAAATATGACGAATGTGCTATATCTGAGTAAACAACATGCGAGCACGATAAGAGTCGTAATGAAGAAATGGGAGACACGTCGCGTGTGCACTATTTTTGGACAAAAATCTTCGCGAGGATCGACAACGAAAAGAGACGAGAGAGAAAGAGAGAGGGAGAGGGAGAAGGAGAGAGGACAAACGTTCACGGGATATCAATAACATGGACGAAATCGAACGAAATCGAACGAAATCGAATCTGTTCGTTCCCGAAGTTAGGTTATAAAAGTCCAGCACCAACAAAAGTCGCGCAAATTCGTCAACAGAGGGGACACACGTCGATTGGCATTGGAAACAAAGGAAAGCACCGCGAGTTCTAACCGTAGGTACGCGCAGGAAGTACGCGAAACAGCGTTGGCGTGTCGCGCGTGTTCCCGTTCGTGGAAATCGCGATCCGGCCTCTACGTTCCCATCGATTTACCTTTTATTCTCGTACACTGCGAGTCAGCGTGTTTTATCGGCGTTAGCTACGACGTTTCGGGGATCGTCACTGTCGTGCAACCAAATGGCGAAACGATCTCTCCGTCTCGCTCCGCGAAACGTGTTTGTAAACGAACTACAGTGACACTACGAACTGACTCGCTTATAGCAACGGCGTTCGACACGTTGCGGACAGAAGGCCGTTTTACACTGACCCCCTGCCACTGGAACTTCTACGTATAACCATCGTCTACGTCCTGCCACGGTTGCCATGTTGCGTGCTTGCCTGTGTGTGCGTTGCCTATAGTCTGCTCACCGCCGGTGTGCATGCCTTCCTAAGTGTCAGGTTCTACCACGGGACCGTACACATCGAAACGCGTGTCTTGCGACAAAGAACACCGAATTCTCCTTCTCTCTGTATCTTTAACTCGTCCTGAACTTCGTGATCTTCTGAACATCGATCCTCAATCGAACGGGAGAGACTCTGCTAGAGAATGTATGGAAAGTATCGTTGGCTAGGTTAGAAATGTTTGGAAAATGGCCGGTGGAGGGGGTCGTGTCACGTTTCGTGCCGACACGACCGCGATTTTATGATAGGTTGCATGTAAAAATGATGCTTTCAAGGCGTTGCGTAATCGTTTGATAAAGCAGAAGGTTTGCGGTAGGCGAAGAAAGAGCATAACTCGGGAAACGCACGGTTTAATCTCCGCAAAAAGGAAGCAATTAACGGAGATGCACGAGTATAAAATGTGGTTCGCGTTGCGAAATCGCGGAGACTGATGGGACTCGGACAAACGGGGAATTCCAATTAACAATAAAATTTCCACTCGGTTTCGTGTAATTGCGTAATTAGGGATTCACTTACTCGCTAATAAATAACCGCGATAATTCTGCGAGTACTCGCCTTCACAGCTGACTAAACATTCTTTGACGGGGAGCTAATGAATGAGAGAGCGAAATAGCATTGTGCGGCTTATCGCGGAGCAAATTCGAACTACGAGTGCGTTCGAAAATGGCGCCTTTTCGAACATCGCGGTCAACTCGATAACATGCAAATCGAATTTGGCTGTTGGTGAACTTCGGTCCCGTTTGCTTAGATAACACCGTCGACGTCGTGGCATCGCATCCTGTCCGAAAATCGCCAACTTCGCGATCGATCATCCAGGCATTAGCGAAACTCCTGTTTGAAATAGAGTTATCGCGTTTATCGCCTAGAAACGCGTAATCGTTCCGACACGATCGCGAAACGTTGCCTCTCAAGGTCGGCACTCTTGAAAAACCGTTCATGACTGGCGGATTCGCAATTCTTGGTAATTTTTTCGCAAACAATTCGCGTCTCTGTAACAACGGCGCTAGAAAACGACGACCGAAGATTATTCAAAGATTATTTCGCATTATCATGATTCTCCGCGAAGCATACTTACGTAAAACTCCCTTTCAACTACGGACGACTCCTTACGTAACGATCTCTAATTTGTTTTTCGATCGTAGCTGCATACCGGTTGGACGCGAGAAGGAAAGCGGACGACGTCGCGACGTCTTTCGAAATTTTGCAAATTCCGGGACCACACACGAACACCACCGCTGTTTGGTTGGCACGACGTCGTTCGGGGTAAATCGATCGGTCGTGAATCATCGGGCGACGAGGGTTGAACGGTAAAAGGCACGCGTTCCCATCCGAAAAACCGACGATTTTACCCTTCGAAATGCGCAACGCGCGTCACGTTGGCACCGGCGCGTAATTAAATTTCGATGGCCGTGTATTTTGCGCGTTACAGGCGCGGCGAGTGCGCGCGGGTGCGCCGCAAAAATTCTCACTGTCGCGCGAACAGATTGTAGATAACGGGACGAACGAAGTGGGGAGTGGAAAAAAGCAAGAGAATCGGAGAGCAGAGGAAAAAAATTTCGTTAATCCGAACGATATTATCTCGATGAAATATTCAACGGCATTGAAAGCCAGGGAGTATGACGAAACGAAATTCACGCGACGTTTCATGCATTTTGCAAGCGCGGACCGTCGTACACCGTGCCGTAATTTATCCGTTGTTACGGTTATTCACTCGCGGCCAGGATCACGGAACGCCGGAGTCCTCTCTGAATAAGTCACGTCTTCGCTCGTTACCGGTACACTTTTGCCTTCTGTATTCGGTGACTCGACCGACCACTTAACCCACTTGCGCGGCATACATTTCGCCAAAGTTTATCGGCACGATAAGGCAAATCGTTTGCCGAACGTGTCACTCCTCGGATCCGCGAATTTCATTATCAAAACCCCCGCATTATCGGATTACCACAGTACGCCCGTATGGCTCTGTTCGCTGTCCAAAGATACGTTCGCGTAAATAACGCGTAGCAAAATTATGTATTTCGCGAAATCACCGAGACTCCGAGGCGAGTGAACGTTTCCCTCGTACGATTTTATCGACAACGAAAGCCATTTCCATGGCAGAGACAGCAGGGCCCACGCAGTTCGGTATTAATTCATGCGCCAGGACGATCTAGAGAAAATGGAGTTATACGCAGAAGCTTCGCGGTGGTAGTCCTCCATAATAAATGAACCTCACATTCACGATCGGGATCTCAACTGTTCGTCCGACAGTCGCGCGACTCGATCTGTTCCCCGTTTCCCTGTAACGAATTAATATTCAAAGTCCCCTGCTCGCCGTAACAAACAAGACCAACGCGTCCAATTACAGGAGGTAATGGCACCGCTCTAATTAAGAAAAATGGAGTCGAGGGCCTGGGACCAGGTGGCGTTTCCGTGTCTCTAAATTCTCGCGTAACGAGGCGCAGCACAACGTCTCGTCGATGAATCGAAATCGCGTTTCGCATTCGAAACGAGATCGCGACTTTCCATGCAAATGGCCAGAGATTTGTCAGGCATCCGCGCGGTTCCCGGTCTTCGGGCCTGTTTTCAATTACCAAAATCTCGGATGGTTCCATCGTCGCGAGAGGCAGCGTCGTACGAGTCCCAGAGTCTCGCGGGATCTTCCCTGCGGCGCTTGGCTAATTTACATACGATTAATCTTGATCACTGCCACCACCCTCCGAGACCCGTCTTCGTCGGCGAAACGACGGGAAGCAGGTTAAACGGCGAATACCTAGCACACAGTCATGATGGATCGTTACGTTTACGTATTCAGGTTACCGCAGGACGAATTCTCACCGAAACGAGAATCGATCTAATTAGATATACCCCTTTGGGCCCTAGGCTGCGAGACGTCTGCCCGTATTCAACGCGAATCCCAAGGATTCGCGACTGTGCGGCTTCCTGCGAACGTGGAAGACCTCCATTTTCGCCAACCGATACCCGGACGGTGTTCCTTACCTGGGAAGACTTAAAGGGGACCCGAATAAAAAATGTCATCTGGTTCGCTGGTACGGAATTCGCGAAAATCATGGAAACACGAGATACAGGAAGTATCGGGAAGAAGTGGAGGAAAGACGCGAGCGAGCCGTGAGAAAATGGCGGCCTGTTGTACAACGATTCGCGGCGAGTGTCGTAAACGGTTGACAGATCGCGCACGTTTTCGCTAAATTTCCACTCGCGAGTCTGGCAAGGATCGTCGACGAAATTAGACGCAGTTCTCTATCAGCGTAGAGCGAAGACATTAGCGAGCCGAAAGCGGATTAAACTGGTTCTCGCGAACGCCGCGTTTCCTGCCGAAGTTCAGAGTGGCGCGCCGCGATCGGATTCACGAAGAACCGTCTGCCAAGTCACGCCTTTCCGACGCCGGATCGAACGATTAAAATTAATCGTTCGTTATATCGAAGTCAGCCCGATTATACCGCGGCTTCGAAATTGAATTAAACGCCAGGTCGTCGATTCCCCGCTCCTCTGCTCACCAAGCTGCCTCCATTCGCTGATGGATCGTTATGCCTACGTGTCGAGCTCACCTCGAGACATATTCGGCGGATTGATCTAATCAAACAGTCCTCCCTGTGAGTCGGTGCAAGGGCGGAGCAAGGAAACTGATCGAATTGCTGCACTCCGCGCGACCTTCCATGAGAATCGACGATGCTGCACGATATTCGATCAGACGCGATCACATTCCAGCAAGACGTGTTCTAATCAAGCAAAGCGGTTTACGTCGATCGGCTTTCGTCGTTAGTTTCTTGGCATGCCAGCGAACCGATTAGAACGCGATTCCGCCTGGATCATTGCTGACGCGAGATCTCGTTGTTCGATTAATGTATTTTCGTCAGCAACGAACAGGCCCGAAAGAGACCCGTGCCTCGAGAAACAGAACGCTAGACGTGGTTCCATCGGGGCATCGTTTTCGAAAGAATTTCTCGTGTCAGCGACGGTCAAAAACATGCTTTCACTGGAGGATCTTAACTCGAAATCGTTATCCAGAAACGCGGTCGTTGGAGCGCGGTTTATCTGTTCGCTGGGTGCTCGCAGTCTGCTCCGGCCAGGTTTCGCCGGTGGCTTTCGAAATTTTCCGTACAATGAAGCTCTCCGGGCCACGTGTACCGGGATAATATTTTCGTTGCACGGCGGGAACGATCGAGAAGTTAAACGAGAATCTACGAGAGGAAAGGCGAGGGTGACCGAATAAATTCGACCCGTTTCAATTTCCGATAGCAATGGCGACGTCGTTACCCACCTCTGCGCCCTCTTCGCCCATCTCGCCCATCCACCATAGCACGCCAGAGGCCACGTTTATTCTCCTTTCATACCGTATGAATTATACCCACGAACTACCGATTTCACCGCCACGAGTTTCTCTCCTATCATCGCTAACACCCGTGTCGTGACTGAACGATGCCCATTCTCTCGGCTAAGTCCGATGAAATCATTCTTAATTGCCGGCCATTCGTTTCGACGTGGCATCCGTTTGTTAACGAGGCTACGAAAAGAAACGAACGCACACTGTCAGAAGGTTATCGCTGATTCTCCGAGTCTATAGTTATTCTGCTATACACTCTGTACGCGTAGTCGAGTGTTTGCGTAAAAGGATGTTGATTTAGCCGGGGTAAATAAAAAACTGGCTGCCGGAGTCGTTTATAATGGACGTGCCAGCAAAAACCGTGTTCCAAGCGTCGCGCTCGCGAATGGCCGCGAGATAAATCAATTCGCAGCACCATCGAGTCTACCGAATTATCTGATAACCGTAGAGAGTAACCGGGATGCCGAAAGTTGTCTCTTAAACTCTCTTCCAGTCGATAACACGTGTGACGCGTGGCGCGAATCGATCGCGAATCGATCGCGACTCGGAGCGATAAAGCTACGTCGAGTGCTGCGATCTTGGCGGGAAAAAGGATCGATCGGCTGGCACCGGTAACTAAGCCGTGTCGAAGGTAAATAACGGGGAAATTAAATCGTTGTTTGCCTGCCCGGCAGTCGACTGATTTTCCAGTGTTAAACGGCGGTTAACCGTTAAACGATGACAGAAAGATCGATAAACCAGCGTGCAACGATCCTCCGACCGACCGACTCCTCCTCCACTCTTCCGCAAGTGTCACGTGTCGGGATTTTTCCACGAAAATTACTCGAACCACCGAATCGATCTCCACGCGTGGACAAATCGCAGGTTTGCCTCGATTCGCCATTGTTTTGAACACGTTTCGCGCGATTTACGCGCGGCGGTGAAATGAGCGACGCTTGAGAGGGTGGTCTCGAATATTTCTCCACGTCGAGCGAGTTCCATGAACCAGTTCCACGCCAAGGGCATCCGTTTCGTGGAAATCGTTGACCGAAGCAGAACAACCCTCGCCGGATTAACCCTCTCGACTTAGTCCCTTAAACCGCCTTACTGTCGCCGGATCAAGAGGGGTACCCTCGGGAAGGTACTCGAAGAACGTTGATAGAGGATCAGCATTCAGCGGAACGGACCACTGTCGTGTCACGAAGCCTCCTGTAATCCCTCTCTATAAATGCATCCGATGCATTGTGTGCACTGCCTAATGGCTAGATAACTGGGACACCGACACGGATGAACTCGCGGACACAAAGATATTCCGCAGGACCCGAACAGGCCATTTGCATACTGCTCGTGTTTTCCCGTCCCTCGATTGTCCGAAAGTTCGGACATCGTTATCTGGGTTATTAGAAATAGAATATCTATTTGCGCGGTCGTTGATTGCAGGGACGGTCAATTGGACCGAATCGCATCGCGCGTGTAATCCACGTGCATTCGCGTCCCAGGTAACGTTAACACGGGTGAGAGATTTTTCCCGATCTATCGATAGCGTCCAACGATCGAGCAGTAGAATTAATCCTCAAGGCGCATTCGTTTGCACGCGAAGGAACGATCTCTCGGTCCAAGGATGAGCGTCGCGACGACAGTGTACATCTCGACTAGTTCTCTTGGAAATTTCAGTAGGCACGCAACACGTTTGCACTCGACGCACGCACACCTCGCCTACGCAGCCTCGTTTTCTTGCGTTCTCCAAAGTAAGGATGTATATTCCGAGAACGTCGCCCGGCCGGCGAGCGCATCTGCGAATGACAGCAGTTGTTTCCAAGTTTAACCAAACCATCGCACTACATAGCCGGTTTTCCGATTCGCTCGGTTGCCCGTATTTACGGCAGTTCCCTACGCGCCAGTAAAATCCCTATGGGGATAATCTCGCGCCCGTTACTCGAGCCTTAGATTCACGTCGACGAATTTCACGTCCCTCCTCTGATCGAGCTGTCTTCATTTTTTAATTGGGAGCGTCACGAGGAAAATGGGAAAAGGATTTTCTTCAAAGTTTGCTCGAGCAGAGACGCTCGTTTCGGTGGAGCCTTGAACGATATTCTTCGCCTCGATTACACGTAAATTGATGGCCAATCGACGTCCTTACGATACACGATAAAATAACGTCGATCATCGATCCATCATTCTGCTCGCGATCGTTAAGTACCAGAATAATTTGTCTATTTCGCGGGCTAGCTCGAAGCTGAAGAGCCACTACAGGCTCGACGAGGTTGAAAGATTAAGGGGTCCAATTTAATCCAGCCGATCGTTTCCTTTATTAAAAGGAATATGGAAATTCGAAAGCTAATTTCGTCGAGGAATATCGTTAAGGATTCCCGTTAGAGTGCTCCTCTTCGTTACCCATCGCGTTTCTTTCATCGCGAAAATGCGCAAGGCTGTTGCGTAACAGAATTCACGGAAGCTTGGAAATGTCTGAAAGTAACTTGCACGTATACACGAGCGATGATCGCATAGATCGGTCGGCTAAGTAATTCACACGGAATTCGATTAGAATGCCGGCTTTCACGCGGAATACCTAAGTGTCGAAATAATTTCCAGAACGATCGTTTTATTGCATTATTAATAAGCCCTGTCGCAATATGTAATACGCGTTACGTAACGCGTTGTTTAACGCGACGATTATTCTTCCGATGCATGCAATTCGAATTTAATTATCGCGCCCGGAAGTGCAGCGCGATTATTGCCACCCCGGACGAAAATTTCGCCCAAACGATATTCCGAATAATTGCCAAACCCGTTCTAACCTCGCCGATCGGTCCCGAGACTGGAACAATTCGGCTAACATCGAGTTTATTCGCCGCGAGAGGCGATCCGAGGCTTGAAAACCGGTTCCGCGGTCGGGACGATCAATTTTTGCTCGTCGCGGTGCATCGAAATCGACGTTACAATTCGCGTCTCTTACGCGATACATAGCGGATCCTATTCGATCGTTCATCGACGTCGTTCCCTCGATCGCTAGTGCTCGTTATCGATCAACTATTGCCGTTGTTCCAGGCTAGAAATGAAAATCCGTTGCCGTGCAAATGGCGCCGATAAATCGTCTCGTTCGTATTTAAATCCGGCCCCCCGAACGCGAAATTCCGCTTTAGCGCCTTCTCGAAAGATTAATTCAAGATCAACCCGGTCTAATTCCCCATTCTTCAAGCAGCGAATCCAGGCGAGCTAATAAAGCGTCCTTCTGTATCGAGCGAAATCGGCGCAGACTTAATCCCTGTCTACGCTACTTTACTCTCCTAAATTCCTCGCGACCGGTGACAACCGAGTCGTGTCACGTAGCCAATTCGGCCCGAGTGCTCCTTAATATGCATGCTAATTCGAGCCGAATCCTCGATCAAGCAGTTGGACGTCGATAACGGCGCCGGTTTAACGTTTCTCGCCATTCATACGGGTACATAAACGACACCCTTGGACCAGCGATAAAAGGCAACGAGTCGGGAAGGGAAGGGCAGGAAGACGGAAAAGATAAACGCGAATCGATTTCGATAAGAGCGAAGCGTCCTCGTGGAACGGAAAAGTCTCTCGTCAACGTCGATTCGAGATTTAACGGTCATGAAAACGGTAGCTCGTAATGATATCACGCATCCGAGACAATGGCTGACAAATCCGCGGATACTAGGCATTGTAAATAAAATGAAGCGCGGCTCGCTGGTACAGAAAGAATAACGAGAATATCGGAGACGCAGAGGCACGTTCGATAAAATTATTGTTCCGTACTTAACGAACAGAAAGGAGAAACGATCCCATCCCCGCTGATGCTTCCCCCCGGAATGGGGTATAATTTCCGTTCTCTCGTTGCTTTTTCCGTCTGCACATGACAACTGTCGTTGCCTCGTTCCGCTATAAAAGGTAACTGTTCCCCCGTTCATGCGCGTCGAAACGTTTATTTAACCGAGGAAATTGCAAGAGATCCGTCCGGAACTGCGCGAAACTTTCCCCGCTATTTTCTCTCGAATTAGAATTATTCTAAACCGATTCGGGGCCCGGACCAGTCGTTTCGTACGCGTTTATACGCCCCGAGTTCGAATTTCGCTCGCGAATAGCCGGGGAAACAAGATGAACAGAATGACCCGTGAAATACGTTCTAAAATAAAGCACGGCCGACGAAATGGAACAATTTAACGGCTGTACCCGCGTGTGTTCCAGGCACGATCGCGATCGCAACTGCGCCCGCAAAACGCGTCAACCGATAGAAGGATAGAAACTGGAAGAAACACGGACCAGCGTGTTTCCACCGATTCCATTCCATTCTAATTAGCCCGATAGTACCTCTCCATTTAGCTCTTTCGCGCAAGTATCCACGGTCAATTACCGTCTCTCGATCGCAAGCGTGAACCGAGACGGACGCCTCGCTTCCGTTTCGAGTGGAAGATCGCAAGCTCGCCGGGTCGAGCGAGTGGAAATAGACACCGGAGCCTCTGTATCCGCGAAATACAGCCAAATATTTCCTCTCCTAGCCGGAGACGACTCGATCGTCCCGCTCGCACCGACGAAAATTTCGCCGACGCGAGGAAACGCCCGGCACGGATGAAATCGTCGAGAACACGATGACGGAAGAAATTCGAGTATTTGCCAGTTTCGCGAACGTTTCGTCTGGTCCAGACAGCGTCAACGTTTCATCCAGCAAAACGTCGCAACGCCCGGATAGACGAACACTGGAATTTAAACGTGACGAAAGATGGCCGACGCGAGTCGCGTCATTCGACATGGGCAAAGGCTACTTTTGCTACTCTTTGTCCCCGTGACTGTTCCAGGCGAGCGTTTCCACTCGACCTGCTCGAATTTCACGTGACTCTACGGTTACGACACGTCGATGACGATACCGGTTGCTCGATCAATTACGCCGCCGATATCACCGTGATAAGGATGCGTAATCGCGGCCTATCTCGAGCGGAGAATTTTATATCGCGCGGTACCGAACCATCGTTGCTGCGCATACCGGTTTTTACTGGCACATAATCGATAAATAAAATGCGCGGATAAACGTAACCGTTACGACACAGTTCCACCTGGCGTTATCGATTTTCACGAATTTTTCACCCATCTACGCGCGCCTGTCCTCAGGAACGTGTACTCGCTTGCTGGGAATCAATTACACTCCAGAGATATCGTTTGACGTTGCTCAATGTTAGCTTGCTGCTATTTTTTCCGGCTGATATCGGAGAATTTTCGGAAATCGGTATTTTCGACGAATCGGATATCGCGAAATGTGCCTCGGGCAATTGTTTATCCGTTTTTCCCTCCTTCTTTTATCTGTTTTCCTCTTTTTCTTTCCGTCGTTTAATAAGGAACTCTAAAATCGTACATCTTTAATAACGTGGTAAATAGTAAAATCTTAAGAAACGTTACATAATATTTTATCTACATTTAATCGATGCATTCATTAACGTGCCGACACGCGAGGAAGAACGCCGATAAATGTTACGCATTTATCGGGGCGCGTGGAAATTTTTGAGTAGTTGACCTGATTTCTTCGCTTTATGCAACACGATCCAACTTTATCTCGGATGGAATGAGCACTTATCTGTGAATGCCTCTGTGTTCGAGCGAAAAGACGATACGCTACAATTAAAGCTACAATTATCGTACACGGTTCGCGACCATCTATTAACGGCCTGTAAAATAATATCAACGCGTGTAACGTCGATTGATTAATCACGCGTAACGTGTAACCCGGGTAAAAAAGAATTTCGGGCGAAACAATCCCGTGAAACGTCAACTGCATATCAAAACTCGATAACCGTTCCTGTATAAATCAACGACTAATTAATCATGAGCACTTTGTCGAAGTGGCAGGCAATCGAAACCCCTTATCGTGCGTGCAACGTGTCGCTAGACAACGAAAGTAAAGCTATCACAGAAGTTACTACGATCTATGTGTCGTTAAAAGATCCGTAAACTGCGTAAAACACGTGTTAAATAGAAAATGCAAATCCACAACGATAGCCGAGCAGGAACCGAATCGTGCAACCTATCAGAACGTGTCCATGTGTATGGTGTCCATGCTGGAATAAATATTCGAGACGTTGCTGCTGCTCTGCGTGTAAACCGATCCGTCCATCTCGTTGTCCATTTCCTCGGAAAAATTCACCAGCACCTGCAAAATTAAAACGTCTCGCCTTAAACTTCCGTCCATTGCTGCCCGATCGAGATAAAAATTCCGTGAAAAATTCAAACGGGACACATAAATCGATCCCTCGGTGTAAAATAACGCACTATGTACGCGTCCAAGCTACAGCACCCGCTCCTGCGATTCTATTTTCCAGTTTCCTCCTTGTCACGTGAATCATCGCGTCGCGTGACGTTTATTGGACGAGAATTTTTGCTGCGAATTTATCGGCAATCCGTTCCCGTCATTCCTGGATGACTCAAATGTATCGTAACGACAAAATACGGAATTGTTGCAAATGCGAATCGCGAAAGTTGCGCGAGGCTTCTTCGGAAACAAAGAGGCTCGAAACTTTCGGTCGTCGCGATGCACAGTGGGAAATTACGCCGAAAACCTGGGCAACGTTCAATTGCTCTTGCTACTGCACCAGATACCATCATTGCATCAAGTTTTAAAGTATAATAATCATTTAACCGAGATATACGTCTTGAGATTTATAGCACGGTCAATGTACCGGTACATCTCGCGTTGATCGTGAAATAAGTACAAAATAAGTACTTGCATCGGTACTACTGCGTTGCATCGGTGGATGAGGTCGCTGCGATCGTTTACGGCGTCCTCCGCGTCTCGACGCGCCGCGGGAGTGATGGCGAACGCAACCGGAAGCGGAAGGACTGCATGGAACAGAGTTATCGGCCGGGACGCTTTCCCTTCGACGAGGAAGCATAAAAATCAGGAAACTCGCGGAACGAGGCGAGCTTTCGCGGTTTACACACGAGCCCGTGTCGCAGAAGCAAAAACCGCGTCCCGGCTTCGACTTGCTTGCGGCCAGAATTTGTCTCGCGTTACCGATTGTCGCGTGAAAAATTGCACGCGCCATCGTGGCAAACATCCGACACCGTCGATTGCTTTATATTTCATTTTTCTAACCTATCCACCGAGACGCGCTGATAAAAACCGATCATCCCTAACGAACGATGCAAATTGTACGAACGATCGAGACAGAGCCACGGTTATGTAGGGTATTTACAATTAGTTTTAATCAGGGCTCGAAAACTGTTATGATATCGATTGCGGTACTCGAAGTCGGTTTCAAACGACCGTTATTGTCTAAAACGGTCATGGAGAGTCGAAATCAACGAAGATATCGATTTCGGTTATCCCGGCAGCTGTTGGAACGGCGCTTCTTTATTGCTTCTGCTTAATTAATTATTTTGGCGTACACGCGAATACTTTTTGGAAGGTAACAACGATATTTTAATGTAGACGTGTCGCGGATATTTATATCGCGAGAGTGTGAATTTAATTATAATTTGGAAGGAACAAATTAATGATTAAATTTGTCGTTAACAATGGAATAATATCGTTAACGACAAATTCGCCGATACACGAATGTATAATAATCAGGAAAAAATGAATAAATCATTGGCTGTTAAAATTGGAAAATAATTGTCAGCGAAATCGGTAATTCTCGGCCAATTTTCGGGGCTGATCACGGGTTATATTAATATATAATATTATATAATATAAAGGCTGGGCGAACGTAGGTCGAGTTCACTTCCTCCTTCGACCTCGAATCGAACGGGGCGAAATTTTAATTAGGCTAAGTTAAAGGTACGAATGAAGAGGACGGTAGTCATCGACTCGCTCCATCTACTCTAATGCTCAGCTACTCTAGCTAATTTAATAATGATATTTTAATAATTTTTTAATTATTTAATCGAGTCACTCAACGATATAATTAATCTGATTATAAATTTAACCGGTACACGACATAGCAAGCAGGAATTATCGCGTAACGATGATAAAATAGCTATTATAAGAAACTAAGGATATCTGTAAAAATACCTATCGATTTCTGTTACGCTTTTCGCTAAAAGCCTTCGAATAATCGATTCTCTTTTAGCTTCGTATCGATTGCAATTGCATGTCTAGGCAATATATAATTCTGATATCGGTTCTATCTCAATTTAAAACCCATTATAAAAATATATGAACATATCCCAAAACCATAACCGTAGCTGTAACTGATACAGAACCGATATGGAACCGATATTTCAAAAGCTATTGGAACCGGAACCATAACCGAAATCGATACGCGAATATATAAGGACCCTTCTCGTTATAACAGCCGCAACATCGGCCCTCGTCTTGCTATTTCTCAAAAAAATCCCTGCACGCGTAAAGCTGATGAAGGATGATTCGCACAGCCATTCCGACGCCCGGTCTTAATTAACGAACGCGCCTAGAATATTCAAATGATCGCGACACGGAGTCTCGTGTACGTTCGCGACCTTAATTCGCTTAGTTTTCGAAGACGCTATATTAAAGGGCGTTCGCAAATCCCGCTGTTTCGCAAACGCCTTTGGCAACGGTACAATTTCGCCAACTAAATTATGCGGGCGGCCTGTTCCGGTCTGTCGAAACGATCGCGGCTCGAATTCTCGGAACGCGATAAACACGGTCGACGCTTACTTTCCGCGTCGTCGACAATTAAATTGCTACCATTCGATTGCCTTTGATAGCGCCGTTCTTCGTTCACGGACTAGAACGAATTTACCATCTCGCAGTATCCGGTTGTTTCCGGCCCCGAAAGGAATTCCTCGGCAATTCCGTCTCTTTGCCGAGGAAAACTCGTTTCGGCCGCGCTCTAGAAGCGGACGTCGGCCATGGACACTGAAAAATCGCTGAAAGAAGAAGCCGCGTACTTGTAGGGACCATAAAATCTACATATCTACCTCTACGATCTCGCCACCGTGGAAATCGGCCCTATGATTTACGATCCAGCCTGGCCCTCGCCCACTGAACACCGTTGCAATTATTTCGCCACGATTCTAAAATTTCCGCATAAACTTTCTTGTCTCGGTCGTCGATAAATTCTCCCCCGCCGTATCTTCTCCTTAATTCCCCGAAACAAAGAGAGACTCGTGACAATGGCTAAACGCGTTCGCTGGAATCCGGGAAATGGGCCAGTAATATCGGAATAAATAACGAATCCTCTATTATTCGGCTACTTTCGTAATCGTTACTCGGTTGCACGCATGGTTTCACCGTTTAATTAATGTCCCCGTTCATCGTCACGCTTGAAAACGTACTTTCTACGATCTATTCGACTCCGAGTCGAGCTACCCTCTCGTTTCCGCTTCCTTTCGCCTATTCATCCCTCGTAACGTAACTGTTCGAGAGAAACGATACGTTGAAAATATTCGAAGTTGTCCTTCCGCTGGACTTGCGTTTTCGAGTGTTAAAACGATCTATCGAGCCGACATTAAGTGGTTCAATGGTTCGAACATACAGCTCGACGGTGAAAAGCGCTTGGCTCGCTTGAACCGATAACGAGTAATTAAGCCCGAAGGTGTTTGAAATTAGTTATTAAGGGGGAATTTTGGGGTTAGCGCCACGGGAAGAGCCGGCTCAGACTAAGAAGGAGCAGTCTCTAAGCCGAGTTAATCTCCAGGGATGAGCTTTGTGTACGGGTAAACATAACCGGATCAACAAATCCCGTCACAGCCGCGTATATAGACGGTCCTGGAATCTTATCTCCATTAAGAAGACAGGACGCTGTGGCGCGAGACGCGGACAAACGATGCGAACGTGATTCCATTGAATGATTCCAGAGCCGTGGTATCTCGCGCTTATTCCGGCGCCAGCCTCGTAATCGCTCGTCTATGAATTATTTAGGCGTCACGCGAAGCCCTGAGTGGCGGAAAAATTTCCAATCCTTCGATTTTCAATAGCCAATCCCTAATGTCAGGTTGAAATCGCGAACCGTGTGGTATCTCGATCACCTTTCCTCGCATACCCGTATCGAGTATGCCTTGATGGAAGTGAAAATTCTAGGCAGGTAAGTGAAACGAGTTCCATCCCTCGTTCCACAACTTCGGAAATCGCGAATACTATGGTACTATAACTAGTTTCCTTTGCATACTTATTTTAAACGCGGTGATAGAATTAAAAATTTTGGGAAGGCGAGTGAAACGAGTTCCTTCCTTCGTTCTTCAGCAACAGAAATCGCGAATACTATCATATTATGACCAGTTTTCTTGGCATACTCGTTTTAAACGCGGTGATCGAATTAAAAATTTTAGGAGACCAGTGAAACAAGTTCTATCTTTCGTCCCAAAACACCAGAAATCGCGAATATTATGGCACTATAACTAGTTTTCTTCGCATACTTATTTCAAACGCGGTGATCGAATTAAAAATTTTGGGGAGGTGAATAAAACGAGTTTCTTCCTTCGTTTTTCAGCAACAGAAGTCGCGAATACTATGATATTATGACTAGTTTTCTTGGCATACACGTTTTAAACGCGGTGATCGAATTAAAAATTTTAGGAGACCAGTGAAACAAGTTCTATCTTTCGTCCCAAAACACCAGAAATCACGAATATTATGGCACTATAACTAATTTTCTTTGCATACTTATTTTAAACGCGGTGATAGAATTAAAAATTTTGGGAAGGCGAGTAAAACGAGTTCCTTCCTTCGTTCTTCAGCAACAGAAGTCGCGAATACTATGATATTATGACTAGTTTTCTTGGCATACTCGTTTTAAACGCGGTGATCGAATTACAAATTTTGGGGAGGTGAGTAAAATGATTACTATCTTTCGTCCCAAAACACCAGAAATCGCGAATACCATGGTACTATAACTAATTTTCTTCGCATACTCGCATCAAAAGCGATGGTCGAATTAAAAATTCTACAGGTGGGGGGTTAAGTGAAACGAGATCGATCTTTTGTTCCTCAACAACGGAAATCGCGAATTGTATGGTATTATGACTAGTTTCCTTCGCTTATTCGTATTAAACGCGGTAACCGAATTAAAAATTCTAGGGGGGGTAAATGAAACGAGTTCGATCTTTTGTTCCTCAACAGCGGAAATCATGAATCTTGCGGTACTATAACTATTTTCTTCGCCTATTCGTATTAAACGCGGTGATCGAATTAAAAATTTTAGAGAGGCAAGTAAAACGATGTACGAGTTGAATGGAGCTCGGAACACAAAGGACCCCGTTTGAATGGAGAAGAATAAATTTCTAAAACGACGTTGATCGCGGGCCACACTTCGGCCACGAACTTCCGAGGTGTAACTTTTTTAATTAGCGTTCAAATTGCGCTTCCTTTATTAACAGGCTCATGCAAATTCGCGGCGCCTTGCATGAATCAACGAGGAAATTTCGCGAGAAATCGTTGCTGCCCGTGGGCAGGATCGGCGCAGGGCAAAGGTACAATGCAAATTTCTCCTTCTCCCTCGTCTTCCTCTTGCTTTTTTTTCCACCGGCTACGGCTTTCCAACTTCTAATTGCATTTCGCGCGGCACACTAAACGCGGTGCTTGCGTAATCTTGCGGAAAATGGAGGAGACAATCGCGAGGCGCGAGAGTGTAATTGGCGTGGAAGGACGAAACATGGTGCTTCTATATGGCGACACGGAAGAAGAAAACCGCGATCGATCAGAAGAGTCGATTACACGCCGTGCCTGCTTGTCGTTGCTCTCTCCTCGCGATTCCCAGCTTAAATGAAAAATTCCTTTGTTGCCGTGCGGCGAGAAAAAATGGGCAAACGTTGGCGAGAGCTCGCGGGAATGCATCGGTGTTGCGGCATTGAAATACTTGAGGGCCGCGGAGAAGATTAAACTCCTCGAAAGTTGCGTCGTTACGCGGCAAATTAAATCGTTCCAGGCCAGTTCGTAATTGATTACGAACAGTTTTGCGGAATCGCCGGGGCGGTCGTAATCGTCGACCTGGACGCGATAGGGCAAGCGGGGAAGCACTTAAAGGGACCCAGAGCGACAGAGGAGAAGGTATATACGAGAGAATCGGTTTCCAGCCTGCTATGGAGGCCACGAAGACGGAGTATGCGCGAATGTGAGCCGTAAGACAAATCCATTAATATTCCTCAGGCTAGGTAGGACATAAACGAGGATCGTCCTTGATCGAACAGCCTGGTGCAGCGTGCATTGGCTGTGCATCATCTGCTCGAGACAAGACCGTTGTATATTGCACGAAACTGTCTCCCAGGACTCCATCGATTCGCGTTCGATTTGGAACGTCCGCGAGCAACTGTTCCGTGAACCTGAACCTATTTGTCAACCTTTGTTCCAGATCGAATTTACCAAACGTCTCGATTCTTTCGCGCTGTGAAGTCCACCGGTTTAATCGGAACGAGGGCGTGCACACCCTTACAAGGCATAATCCCGCGGAACCGCGGAACTACCTTCTCGTGGACAAGCCCCGGACTTTTACGACCAACCAACCTGATCCAGCGAACTTTGGGTGAGCGTGTAGTCGGTGGCTTTCAGTTCCTCGGCCAACAGCTTTAGCTTATTAAAGCTGCTGCTAACTGGCATGTCCTGGCTTCGAGGTATCAGCAGGCGAGCCGCGCTGGCCTGCCTCGTGGAGACCACAGCCTGTGGGAAACACTTCGCAATGGCCTTCTTCAGATCCGTCGACGAGATTGGCTGTCGGAATCGCAAGAACGCCACGTAGCCTTCGCCGAACCTGCGAGCAAAGGTGCAAACAGACATCACTGACACCGATACTTGCGCGAAATATCGCCTGTTCACCTCAACGCGTTTCGCCGAGGTGCTACCTTGGCTTTAATAAACCATGGACGAAGGGGAACGGGGAGGAAAAACGCGCACAGGTGAAATGAAAACGGCGAACAAAAGCTGTGTAACAAATATTTATGGCGACCCGCGCGCGTTCACCGGCAGATCCGTCTATTTGTATTCATTCGCATCGGTATACGTACATCAGCGTCGATAAATTATGCCGTGGGAAAGGGCAGCTTGCGTGGCAGCTATTCCTCGGTAAATTAACATGACCGTTTCGCGGAAACGCGAGAGAGGGATCGGTTAAGGCACCCGCTGGAAATTGCGAAACCGATTCGGTGTTATTTTTCGTAATTTTTCTAAAGTATATCCGCGGGTAATAAGGTCAATTACATTAAAAATGGCGAACAAAAACACCGCGATAGAACACGTGGGGTAGGTGGAAAAGTCGCGACACGCTGACGGAGAAGCTTGTAAAATGGAAATCCTGCACCGAACCAGGTTGTAAAAAATATTTGACGGTAAAAGCTCTCTGGTAAGTGGATATTTATTGCGCATGCCGTTTCACCTGAGTAACGATCGCGTCATAGCAACTGAAAAAATCCTGACATACGGATGAAGAACGCGTACACCAGTGACGTAGCTATAAAGCTTTTACCATCCCTTGCAATGTGGCAAAAATATCGCGAGCGTTAAACCCGTCTTCGTGGATCGTTTATTCCAAACGTGATTGTCAAAAACTAATTATTACGCGGCCTAAAACCAATAATTATAAAATCTACCAAATCGAGGTAAATAAAAAGGAACACCTGAACCTCGGCCTAGTAATTCCAACGGCGAAAGTTGAAAAATCTGAGCGAAATTTCAGCAATAAGATGGTTACAAGGGAAATTTGACGGTGCTTTCTGGCAAGTGGATATTGCGCTCGGTGTTTCATGCGGGTGTCGAGAATATCCTACTGTTTATGCTATGTGCAAAAAATCCGACCTGGGACAGGTTCGTTTCTTGGCATCCGACGTTCTCCGGAGAATGTGGATGGATTACCACACCGGGGAATAGCGTATAACCGTAGTGTGCACACGTGCGCGCGAGATATCGTAAATTCCGTAGCGCCCGATGGCGGGGTGCAAAGAGAAAATAGGAAGGGGATATAAGAGGGACATTTTCCCCGAGTTACTTCCGTGGGCGAAAGGTGTGCAGCCAGAGCTAAATATTCATGGCGTTTATATTTCGGGAAGGGATGTTAAATGGCGTTACCAGCCGTAACGGAAGACACGAAATCGGCCGGTGCGTTTGCTAATATGGCGGAGTATCGTTGCAACCGAAACGTAATCTGCGAGCGTTCGTCGAATGGAAATGAAATTTGATGGAATTCGCAACGGAGGGAATGGAACTGTTGCGCGGAAAATGACGGGTGAAATTAAAAATCAATCGACAGGGCGGGAGAAGGCGAGGGGCTGCGGGGACAGCGAATAAATTGCCGCGTTACGAATTTTCGTCAGAAAGCCGTTCGAGAGATTAAACCAACACGAACGATCCATTAGTTGAAACAACATCATTAAAATGCGTAGGTCGAAATTAATCCTGTCCGGATATTGGGGCATGCATATTCGTGCGAAATAATCGAACGTTTTATTCCGACCGTTAATAGTATATCGACGTCCTATGGAACTTTTAAATTCCCGTGCTCGGACATGGTTGGTGTACGTTGGTAATTAGCGAAGAGCACTCCACGGTCAACGACCATACTTACTTGTGCTTTAAATGCTGCGGCGTCCCTATGCATCTGAGACCAGCCTTGGCGAGAATTCCGACCCTGGTGCATAGATTCTCGCACTCCGCCACGCTGTGCGAGGTGAGTATCACGCAGCTCTGATTCTTCGTCATTCGCCTAATCGTTTTGGCTACGAGGTCCTTTGTGGCCGGGTCCATGCCGCTGCGCGCAGGAAAGAGGGAAAAAGTAGAAGGAGAATTTCGTGTTTATTAAAAAGACGCTTTTAATAAACCGTTTTGCGAAATACCTCGTTGGCTCGTCCATCAGAACCACGGGTACCGGCGCCATGACACTCAAGGCTGTGCATAGTTTCCTTTTATTACCTCCGCTAAGATTGCTCACCCTCTTGTGCGCGTATTTCAGAAGATCGAGTCTCTTCAGCACTGACTCGACCGCCTGAAACGAACAATTTTTCACAGGGTAATATTAAATTCCTGCGAAGGTAGCGGCGCGTGTAGAGAGAAGGTTGGAAGCCCTTAGAGGAGCAACTTGTACGATTCACCCGCGTGGAATTATTTGTCTTGGGAGAAACGGCAGGGAAAAGAGAAAGAAAGAGCCCGATAAATTTCCACTTGCTCACCCCTGCCGGGTTCTTACGCCTGCGGCCGCAAGTTCGAACGCGAAATAATTAAAAACACAATCCACGCGGCGATGAGGCATGATGGAAGTTATTCAAAGGTCCCTGAGAAAACTCGCGGGGCGAGGACGGGCGGCAAGTTTGAACGTAAATCAAGCCTCACCTTGGGAACGTTGCTCAGCCCGCAAACTTCCCCGTGAATCGTTAGACACTGATGCGGACTGAGGAAACCATCCAGACCGTCGCTCTGAGGACAATAACCGACTTCTCCGTTGCACAACGGTCCTGAGCCGATTTCGTTGCCTTTCAGGATGATCCTGCCCGCCGTCGGTATCACCTCCGTGGTCAGCATGCGGAACGTGGTGCTTTTCCCTGCACCGTTCGTGCCCAAAAGACCGAAACATTTTCCCGCCTGCACTCCGATACTTAAATTCTGCACGGCTACGTTCGTCCCGTAAACGCTTCTGTACTCCTTGCGAAGTTTCACCGTTTGCAGGATATCGTCCGACATGCCGCCTTCCACTCTCATCCTTTCCATCAACACGTCGTCGTCCTCCTCGGTCGTCTCGTAAGGACATCTCTGTCTCTTCCAGCTGGGAAGAAGACGACACTCGACCACCAGGTTGAGAGAGAATAAAACAGCGCCAACGAACGCCAGGAAAACGTAATGAAGACCTAGAAGTTCCCAGCTTAGAGGTGATTGATAGGTGTCCATGTGAAATTTCTCCAGCAACTGAGCCGTGATATCGTTCCGCGATATCTGCACCAGAGCGTCGCCCAGTGCATATTGAGGAAGGATCAGCAAGATGTTGTGCAGAATGTTTCGCACGTCCTCCGCGGTTTTCGTTCTGCCTAGAATGTCGAGTACCAAGATAGTGGCTAGAGAGGACACGCCTATGAACGTGTTCACGCAGAAGAGGACCATGTTCGACATGCTGGAGTCATCGAACACCTTTTCGGTCAAGTGCGAGAACGGTAACGCTGCCCACCTGACATTCGACAAATTACATTGATCGAAATTGCACGAGTGAAGCGATAGATCGTGTCGTATCGTTGAAACTTACGCGAAGAGGAACAGCAGTAAGCAAATTCCAGGCAAATTGTCCCTAGCTACGTACGCAGACAGTCCAAAGATCTCGAAGATCACCACAGCCAAGCCAATGGAGCAACCGAACACCTGGAACAATAGGATCCAAGTTACGACGTGGTACTTTCGAACGATGAGATCTTCTCATAGGCTACTCACGAAGAAATCCCAAATTAATACGGTAGTCCAATAAGTGACAGGATGGACGCCAGCCAGGAAGAGAATCCTCTTCTCCTCTGACAGTCTCTCTCTCACCAGTTCTTTGGATCCCTGGGCAGCCACCAAGTTGAACGCGATCAGAAGCACCAATGCTACACCGACATCAGCTACGTGCTGCAATCTGAATCGGAGAAATAATCACTGACATAATCTTGGGAATCATTCCTTCTCGTTACATGCGCCATATTGTTTCAAACTTCACGTTTCAGCTTCATGTGCATATTTCGGCACTTGATTGGTAAGGGATGCAGCGACATTGCGTATCTTTGAATGGGCAGAAATAATTTGATTCGCAATTATTTTCGTATAGCTTTACCCAATCCGCGTGTTCGAGGTGCAATGTACGCGTGTATAATTATTACAAAATGAAACTATCGTTATAAAATAAATAAGACTAATCCTTAGAATATTTTTAGCATTAACCGTCCTTATTATGTCAATTAATATCGGTAGTGATATTCTTCTATCGTGCGCAATAGTCGATTGCACGAATGTACCTGTCGCCCTTCCGGTTTATATAAATGGAGTTCCACTGTAATGAAAACCGCGAAATCCGGTTGAAACGTTGAACGACGCGATCGCGTAGGCGCTTCAAGTTAATTAAAAGTAAACGCAACACGCGCGATTTTATTATGCATATTTTCCGCTTCATTTCGCCGACACGGTAAGATCAGCGTGGTATGCTAATCTTCGGCCTTAATTGAATTTGGCCTATCAAAATATAACGCTACTCGTGAATATGCATGTTGTTATTCCTTCTTTGTCGTTAATGCAGGCAATATGGAAATGCGAACTTACAAGGTCGTTCGGTTGAGTTGATCACTCGAGAGTTTTAGAGGGTGATTCAAGGTCGTTATACGACCTTGCACGCCGGATGCTCTTAAGATCGCCTCGTTTAAGGCGCTCAAGTACGACGGCAGCGCGTGATGACCTTTGTTGTTGTACCAGACGACAAAGAGTGGCTCCTCGTTAGCATGAAACAACGACCATCCACCGTACCTGAGTGAAATACCGAAAGGTGAGTAAATTCAAATTCGCTGATTACTCGGTTTCTTTTTCTCTTTTTTCCTTGTCTATTGGACGCACCTTTTCTCTATGTACTCTTGGTGGGTCGATACTATCCAATCCAGAGTAGGTCTGCCGGGTAACACTTGTAGCAGACCTTCCACGGCCTGCGACAGACCATGACAAACCTGTTGACCATCCAGACACTCGCAGGTACCTGTGTCCTAGTGAAACGAAAATATTTGCTTTACACGCGTAAATATTTGCTTTACCAGTATCCGGATGTTTTTAGCGCAATTCTACAAAGCTCGTACATTAGGCAATGTTTGCCATGCGCCAGCATAGTCATCCCCGAATCGATCGTGAAGCTGGAGAGAGACGTGTTGCAAGAACGAATCAGCGCCATTATCGATGCTGAAAATGGATTTTACAGTCAACGTTCGTTCAATTTTCGACCACGCAGCTTTATATACCTGTAGAAATATGTCGGATGAGTGTCGTATAATTTCGGAGAGAGGGCCAATGGTGGTTCGTTCCCGGACGGAGGTCTGATCAAAGAGAATCCCATAGCAACGGCCACGAACATGGTTGGCAAGAGGAGACCGGCTAAGAATGTCAACCAGTCCTTTCTGAAGTGCCATATTCGTTTCTTCAGCAACGCTTTCATCTGTCTGATGGGAGAGGGTTTCAGGGATTCGTTGTCCAGTAAATCAACGTCATCTTTGGGCATCACGTGAACTGTCAAAAATTAAATCGAGGAATTAAATTAACCCCTTTAAGTTCCGATGACGTGTGCCATAATCAACAGCAGAATCTAATCACGAGCCTCGCCCGTGTTGTTTGCATTGGGCCTCGTCTATGAACCACGCTTCTCGCCCGTGACGCTCGCGTTTGGCCCGATAACCTTATCGCGAGTTGTAGGCGTACGGATTAAATGGGTAAATTATCTCGTATTTACATCATCTCGCTTACCAGGATGATTCACATCGATGACGCTATCCTGAGAAGACGTGGTGACAGGTGACCCATTCTCTGCTCTGGAACAGAGGTCTAAGAATACTCTTTCCAAGGTGTCACATTCCAGAGAAAAATGAGAGTATCCCAAAATTTTGCGGTTATCCTCGAGAACCTTGGCAGCTTGCGCGATGCTGAAACGATTCATTTATTCAAGCTCGGAACCCCAATGACAAGTCGCATACGATATCAAAGCTTTGAACCGTCAACCCACTTATTATTTATGCCGTTCTTCCCCTGGAATGGTAACGTGACGGCCACCTCCGTTCCAGAAACTTCATTAGTCACCGCGTTAGGCACTACCTCCTCGACCGCACTCTTCAGAGTTTCCAGTTGCTTCCTCTCAATGGCATCCGCGTTTCCGACATGATCCATAGGGAACGACACGAGAAGTCTGTATCCGCGGCCATGCATTACCTTCAAAGACAGCGGTGATCCCGTGCAAAGTATCTTTCCCTTGTGCATCACGACGACGGTGTCACTGAGTATATCAGCTTCGTCCAAGTGATGAGTCGACAGTCTGTGTTGATCGATTAGGCGCCAAATCCTTCGTCTCGCTGCGGGATCCACTCCCGCGCCTGGTTCATCAAGGATCACCAGCTTCGGGGAGCCTAGAAACGCTAAAGCCACGCAGAGCCGTCTCTTTGTGCCGCCCGAGAGCCTGTACACTGGTTCGTGCTCCTGTCTGCCTAGCTCCAAAGACGTCAACATCCTGTGAGCAAAGGTATTATGATTCGATTAAAATTTTAATAAAACAACAGCGTAACTCAAAGGAGACGAAAGATCCTGCCAAGCAATCGACATCGAAGCATTACTTATTGACAATGTACTGACTCGTTCACGTTTCGTTGCATATTCACGTCCTCCTTGGGGTGTTTCAGTTTCGCATAAAAGATCAAATGTTCCCTGGGCGTGAGAGTACCGATGAGCACGTTATCCTGGGGGCAGACCCCTATGTCGGGCTTGCAGCCCTCTTCAGCGTTCAAACAGATCTCACCGGTGGTCGGAGCCAGCATCCCTGTCAGCATCTTGCTGAAACGAAAGTACACTCTCAAAAGACGAGAATGAATCTAGATTCCTGCTTACGAATGGAAATCGGGTAACCCCTTAGCCGACGTTAAAGGGAATTAGTTACTAGCTGACAAACGAGTTACTGCTTGAAACGCGAAACGCGTTAAACATTCGTTTCTTATGTTACTCCTTAGCTATTTGTCTCTCCCTTATCGCGTCTCTTTCGATAGGTTGTTCACGTACATGATGGTGGTTTTCCCGGCGCCGTTCCTTCCAAGAAGACTGGTCACCTCTCCCTCGCTCAGCTTCAACGTGAAGTCATCCACAGCTACGACCTCACCCTGATCAGTATGGTAGACTTTCCTCACGCCGTCGAACCTCACTCCCGTTTGCTTCTCGTTCACTGTCAAATTGCTCGCGTCGCTTTCCTCGTCTATATTCCATACGATGCAAGAGACACGTGTTTTTAATAGGAATCGACCACCATCGTTTCTCAAGCAAGATCGAGAAAGCAGATCGAAATATTCATGGAAAGAGTTAGATGCTTCGCAAATAACTTTTCTTACGATTTATTTACATTGCTCTTTCTCCACTCTTTTTTTCTTTTTTTTCTTTTCAACTTGGAAAAAAAGTACGATCCATAGCGGACACGAGCGCATTCCATGATTCATGCGTGGCATGCAGCGTCGACATGCAATCTATACATGAGATCGTACGTCAATGACAGAAAGGGCACAAAAGAAAGGCCAAAAATCGTGCAGGACGAAGACGTCCGGTATGGTTACACTGCGAAACTCATGCGAACGCGTGCACAGGCAGACTATCAAGAAGAATTCCCCCCGAAACAGCCGTTCCATGATGCATCCGGACTGCAACATTGAATAAATTAAGCGTTCGCGCGCGAATTCCCATTCTCATGGAAGTAGCAACAAACATTTGCATATTCGGCGCAATCCAAATATTCGAATAGCTCTTTCCCGTGCAAATTTTACGAAATAGACGGCTGGTAGCACGTTTATGCAGATTAGATTGCGTTTCACCTTCGGTGCTCTCGCAATTTCCGACGATTCCATGATTTCTCGAAGGAATTTTTATCGAACGAATATTCAAAGTGGTGTGAAGGTGGGGAAAGGGAAAATTGAAATAAAGCGAGCAGGAATAAGATAGAGAAGCGAGGATAAACACAGACGTACGTATTCGAACATTTGAGCAGCGCGACCGAGGCTCGAATAAAACGGGGGTAGCGCGTGAGGAATGCC